>NC_134358.1:462333289-462657664 GCF_048569485.1 Anomaloglossus baeobatrachus
GTCCAGTTATTTTTCTCCTTGGCCCAGGTAAGACGCTTCTGGCATTGTCTATTGGTCATGAGTGTCTTGACACAAGGAATGCGACAGTTGTATCCCATGTCCTTAATATGTCTGTGTGTGGTGGCTCTTGGAGCACTAACTATAGCAGCAGTCTACTCCTTGTGAATCTCACCCAAATTTTTGAATGGCCATTTCTTAACAGTCCTATCAAGCCTGCGGCTATCTCGGTTGTTTGTGCACCTTTTTCTACCACACTTTTTCCTTCCACTCAACTTTCCATTAATATGCTTGGATACATCATTTTGTATGCAGCCAGCTTCTTTAGCAATGACCTTTTGTGGCTTACCCTCCTTGTGGAGTGTGTCAGTGACGGCCTTCTCGACATCTGTCCAGTAAGCAGTCATCCCCATGATTGGGTAGCCTACTGAATCAGACTAAAGGACCATTTTAAATGCTTAGGAAGCATTTGCAGGTGTTTTATGGTAATTATTGTTGAATTACTGAAATAAATGAACTTTTTGATGATATTCTAAATTATTGAGATGCACCTGTAGGTCTTATCCTGAGAACAGGGGTCTCATGTGACCCATGTATATGGCGAGCTAGCGCATCACCAGTGCTGAATTCACTTCAATGGGTCAATGGGCAGTCTGATTGTGAGGCAACTGCTTTCATAAACAGTGAATAGAGTGGTGATAATGGAACTGCACCACTGCCCCATCACTAATTTTACTACTTCAAGTGCATTTGAACAATGTTTTCTGTGCACTGTAAACCTAATTGTATTTTTTTTTCTTTTATTACATTTGAAAAATAACTTTATTACAATTTATTTTCATTGTCATGAAATTCAATTCTTGTTCCCTTAGCTGATTAAATTCTTTAAATGTGTAATTCCATATAGACAACTGATATATCAGACAATATTCTGACGGGTAAATACATGTCTGTTCCATGTCTGAAACATTTTGTTGCTAAGGGAACCAAGACCTTAACAACCAGATAAACCAGCTCTAGACAGATATTATCTGTGTAATATGATGGAATGAGGTACACGTTAAATGAATGTTCACAAATCCTTTATTTATTTTCCTATTAAAGAAAAATCAATCACATTTTGTAACTAAGATGTGAATCAAGTGCGGTGGAGACAGAGATGGCCATTATATGGAGAGAAGGTATGCACACCAGTGACCATGCAAGGGGAATACATGTAATAGCAGCAGTTTCTGCTGTTACATGGATTCCCCTTGCATAGTCACTGGTGTGCATACCTTCTCTCAATATAGTGATGTTTTTTTAGGTTTTTGCACCCAGTTCAGACTTACCATGGTGTTCCAAACATTATTTTTTTATTTGTTAGTAGTCTTTCGTTTGTGAACCCGACCCCACCCATACCTATTGCCGGTCCACATTATACGCATATATAGCCTGGGTCTCAGCTTCCCATACATGGTAAGTTTTTTAACTGCATGAGAGGACACACATTAGCTAGGGGCCCCAAAAATAAGAGAATACTATGAAGAGGTTTTGGGGCTCTGTTGCAATAATCAATTCAATAGCTAAATTTATCTTTATTCATAATTCATGGCAGTAATGCAGATTCCACTCTCATTTTTTCATTTTTGCATATAGCTATTGTATTTTTCAGGCCAGTATTCACACAGCAGTTTCTGCTATTACTATTCCCCTTGCATAGTTACTGGTGTGCATACCTTTTCTCCATATAGTGATGTTTTTTTAGGTTTTTGCACCCAGTTCAGACATAGAGATGGCTATGGCGCTGCCAAGGTACAGCAGGGTAGTATCCATTAGTACAAAAGAAGCCTATTGTATCCTGGATTAAAAAAAAAGGAAATAAATTAATCATTGTTGAGTTAGGAGGTCTGGTCTGGGGTCTGCATTTGTGTTTGTTAGAAAGCTAGAAATGTCTACAGAAGTGAAGGTTGAAAGTAAAGGGCCGATACTATCATAAAGATGTCACTGGTATCCCTTCAAAGGTCAGTATGTTACCTGCATAGAACTATTGTCTACTACTCTACTAGTTGCTCACTGGTATACTGGTATAATGCAAAACTTTACCATAGTCCCAAGTTGCAGAATCAATTTCTATTTTATATACAAATTCATTTTAATGAGCCCACCCACAAAAATTACTCTAACATGATCATTGTTTAGTAGATTTTCCTGGTTGGAACTTGGGAACACTTTATGTGAATAAGAAGAAGAAAGTTACCAGCAGGACACATACCTACCTGCAACAAAAATCTGTTGCTAACTTCATAGACCAAAAATATATTGGCCGAAATTTCTCAATGCGATTAACTAGAATAACATAAAATGATTCAGAAAGTTGCTAAATTTTTGTGCAAAGTGGAATTGCGCAAAGAGTTTGTGACTTTTGGCAGTTTCTGCCAGATTTGGCTAACTAAACAAAAATATGTGTGGCGCTAGGGTGCAACGGACCATGACGACACCCACTCAAATAATTCATGTTGAGCTGTGGAATGTCGTACACCACAAGTCTTTTCTTACTTCAGCCTTTGACTGGAGTACGATTTATGGCGAGGAGTAAAATTTGTGCCTTCATCTAACTTCATAATGAATAGAATGCCTCTGACTTTAACACATCCCCTCATCAAAACTGCCATGAACAATGACAATGAGAACAATTGCTATTTGTTTCAAATTAAAATTTCCAACTCAATAGTAAAATGTCTCAGTGTACAAAGGCTAGTAAGACGTAGTACAGCGTAATCCCCACTAGGTGGCAGCAGAGTAGTGAATGATAGACAAAAAAAACACTGTAACGGAAAGGCAGCTGAAGTACAGCAAAGTAACTTCAGCAGGCAGTAAACAGGCAAGCCACCAGGGGGCAATAGAGTAGTCAAACAGTCAGGGTCTAGCCAGGAAAGTCGAGTCACTGCAAAGGGAGGATCAATATCAAAGTCAGAAAACAGAACGGAGTCGGAAGCCGAGAGATCAAGTATGCAGAGGGAAACACAAACAGACAGGAGCGGGAAGTCAGGGACCAGGACAGGCAGACGAATGGGGGAGGGTACAAGTCAGGACACAGTAGCAGGGAGGCAGGACAAATCGGGAACACTCACCAGAACCAATATACAAGCTGCAAGGCAGAAATATCACTGGCACTGACCCATAGGTAAAGGCAATATATAGCATCCTGGGATCCAGAATGAGTCAAGGGAAGTTAACCCTTGACATGACCAGGCCTGAGCTGGGTGTAACCAGCAGCAGGGAAAAGCCAACCTGGATTATGACAAAATCTTACACACTTTTATTTTTTTGCTTTTGCAATTTCATATAACTATTTGGTAGTCATTCTATTTATTCCACATTAATGTTTATCTCTGACCAGCATGAACAGTGGAATCTTTCATTTCCATACCTACGTGCTACATAAAAAATAAAATAACACATGGATTCTGGATATTTATCCTCTTCCCACATTGATTGTATCAAGTATTTTGTCTATTTACTCAACTCCCTTTTCAATTCCTCATTTTATCAATACATCAAGGTATTGCAGCTGATTAGGATGAAGTCAAAGAAACAAGAAAAGAAAATGATGATGTAGTTATATAATTACTTATGTTAGAAAAAGATACATCTATCAATGTCAATTTTAATAAGAGCAACGATACATAACTTAATGCTTACTTATTTGGAATCCTCAATGCCATTAAAGGAGATGCAATATGTGAAATGAGGATTATTTATGGGATTCACACAAATCAAAACACAAATTGTTTGAATTCACTAACACCTGCGATCATCATTTTCACATTCAAGTTAAAACAAAGTCATAACTGAAATTGCTGTGTAGGATGTGTAGGGGAGTGCAGCCCTTACTAAGGACATTGTTTTACTGTGACTTTAAGACTGTGCTGTACTGTGGCTTTAAGAAACAGGGCTTCCCTGTAGAGGACAATGGAATGGCCCATGTCTCCCCTGGTGTTTTGTGTTTTGTTTGTTCTGCCCCAGTGTGAAAGTGCGGGAAGAAGAAGCAGGAAGTGAGGGAGAGAGAGTTCTGAGAGGCCCAGAGACAGACACATCTGTGAGAGTCAGTATCCGGCCTATGAAAAGACCTCGCCTGATGAGCCCAGCTGCACAGTGTATCAAGGAAAGAAAAGTCCGGCCTCATCTTCCTCGAGTCAAGTGCGTACCACCGCATCGTCAAGCCTCAGAGTGGACCGGTCCTGCGAACAGTGCCATGAGTGTACGCCCGGGTACAGCTGTTAGGGAACTATATTAGGTCTCTGTAGTCAGAATGTGGTAGTCGCATGGTCCCTTCAGGGAGACCAGTTAGGATAGAGGGCTGAGCAGGATTGTTGAATGTTGAATATATGCATATTGCAGTACTGCTGTTAAAACTATATTGTATGTTGTTCTAGTTCTGGCAACCTGGGCAGTTGCTGCAGCTAAAGAGTATACTTTTGTACTGTGGGTTGTTTTTCCACCTTGATTCCTTTTTATCCCCTCCCACTGCTCGGCAGCTTGCAGTTGTTACTGCCTGTAAATAAACTTTCTCCCTGGTTTATCTGTCAATCCGTCTGATCCCGTGACTTGCTCTGCATAGCTGAGGACCCTCGCTTCATCACTTCATATGATTAAAACTGGGTAAGCAACAGTCAAACTCTGCGACAAAAGTGAAGTTGTGGAAGACAGTTTCATTTCATAGATCATAAAATAGCAATACTGAGCACAGCAACAAGACAAAAGGTGGTTATACTGCATCAGCAAGTTCTCTCCCGAGCACTCGTTAGAACAGACTGGGATTTCAATATGTGCTGTTAAAGAAGCACCCAAAAAAAGGGGCAACAATGAGGACTGTAAAAACAGTGGTTGTTCACGGAATAAATTAAGCAGTTAAGCAGACCAACTACTCAGTTCAATGGATGAAGCCTGATGATATGGGGTTGTTTCACATCCAAAGGTGTTGGATACTTGACCAGGATCAATGATGATCTTAATGCTGAGCTATATTTGAGTATCCTACAAGATAAATTACTTGGTACGCTTGAGTACTATGAGTATGAAGAAGACAACATAGTGTTTCAGCAAAAATAAATTACGTGACGCATGCATCAAGATTGGCGAAGAAACAGTTCAATAAAAAATGAAGTAGAGGTGCTAGATTGGCCTCAATAGTCCGCATATCTCAACTCAATAAAACACTTGTGAATAAAGTTGAAGAAAAAGCTATATACATACCCAAGTTAAATTGAACAGTATTCACCAACATTAGGACCATGTAGAACAGACTCTGGATCAGATTTTAGACGAGATTTGTTTGATTCTGATCAAGAGCATGCCTAGAAGGATTCAGGTTATGTTGAAAACCAAAGTACATTTACAAAATACTAACAAAATAATAAAAATAAGCATTTTTGTTTTTAGGCGCAAAACAGTAATAATGCATTGACATGACAAGAATCTGCATAACTAATCATATGCTAAATATTTGCTAGTCAAATTTATGTATGAGATAGCCAAGATGATTTTTTTTAAAAATGAATGTAGTCTCACGCTGAAAGCTGTAGTGGATGGTGAGATATGGAGCCTGAAATTCAAAAGTTCCAAATATTGTTTCCCATTTGCTTGTCACTGTAATTCTCCCCTTGCTCAAAGTCATTTTACTTCCAAGATCGAGAATGTATGCATAAAGGTGGGAACATTACAGACAGAATCCATTTTGCTCATGGTTCTTCCTTCTTTACCTGTTAAACTAGTGTTAAGCATGTCCTGATTGGTTAAACACAACCCTATCATCAATTGGGAGACTCAGGAAATTAAGTCTTGGGGGACTTTTGTTCCTCCAGTTGCTTATCCAAGTCCTTGGTGTGGCGCCCTGGACTAGCCAGGGGCCACAGGTAACAACACACACACACACCCACCCTCAGCAGTTCCCAGCAGTCATCCCCAGTGAGAACTGATTTCTTCCCTCGGGTTCAGACAGACACACCAGGTGGGCGGAGTCAGGCAGATAGGCACGCCCATCGAGTTCCCGCTCAAGCGTCTTCCCGAGCAGTAGAGGCGCGAAAGCCAAAGCTCCGCCCCTGAAGAGGAGGTGCCAGAGAGACACCAAGGGGGCACGGATGGCGTCCGGCCACATGTGAACCGCGGCTGTGGAAGCAGGGACGCCAGGACTCTGCAAGTATTTGGTTCCTGGAGCACCGCTGCGCAAGATGTCCCGTCCGTCCGGCACCGCTGAAACCTCAGTGCCCATGCCCGCAGCCGACGCCCCGACCGACCCGTTACACCTGTCACCGGTAGCAGAGCTCGCAGCGTCTGTGAGGGAGGGCCCAGACCTGGGGTCCCCAGGCCTTACCTTTGCCACCGGTCCCGGCTTCCATCCCGGCCACACCGCTGATGACGATGGCCCCAGCAGTCCGCCCGGCCGCAACGGAGATGACGACGGCTCCGGCAGTCCACCCGGCCGCAACGGCAGCGAAGTACCCATCCCGTTAACAAATCTGGGCCCGTTCCTGGACTGGGCTCAAGGGGTGCTGCCCACTTCTTAGGGGCAGCATCAGGGCCAGGTTGTTTGGGTGGGTGACTGAAGGACCCGTTCCGTTGTTATTATTAAAAGTGTTTTATTGTTGTTGCAACGGTGGAAGTGATATGCCTCCCGTAAGGGAAGATTTCTGAACATGCTTGTTTATTTTCTTTTTTTCAGTTGTGAAAATAAAACCGGTGATGGACGGGCAGCCCGCGGACGGTCTGCATTTAACCAAGGGGGAATGTGGCACCCTGGACTAGCCAGGGGCCACAGGTAACAACATACACACACACACACACACACACCCAGCAGTTCACAGCAGTCATCCCCAGTGAGACCTGATTTCTTCCCTCGGGTTCAGACAGACACATCAGGTGGGCGGAGTCAGGCAGATAGGCATGCCCACCGAAGGGTCTAGCTGGTCTGAGGCAGGAAACTAGTGCAGACAAGTCCAGGCAGAGGAAGAGAGAGGAGGTGTGCAGAGTGGCAGAAGCAGACGGGGGCCTAGGTTGAAGCCTAGGGCCCTTGTGTAGCAGTCAGGCAGATGGTAGTGGCCATCTGCGGGAGTCGGGAAGACAGTTTTGGTGGAATCGTAGGTAGCTGGGGTTGCGCGGTGGCCCACCGGTACCGAACCGGGGAGCCAGCTGGAAACCGGAGAACAGGAGGAGCGTATAAGAAGGTGCAGGAAAGGACTTACACTACCAACTTGGGGTCAAGGGAAAAACACTGCAGCCATCTGTGGGACTCGTCTATCCAGCCGTTTGTTTTACCAGAGACTCCATGTGCTTTACTGGCTGAGTAAGTACCACCGTGCCGTCTGGCACTGCGCTGCCCCGCGACCCTGCACCTGGCCAGGCCCTGCAATCCACCAAACAGACAATAACTCTGGGCCCCAGGACTAGAGTTGAGCGCGGTTCGTGGTTCGAGGTTCTCCAGTTCTAGGCTCGAGTGATTTTGGGGCCTGTTCTAGATCGAACTAGAACTCGAGCTTTTTGCAAAAGCTCGATAGTTTTAGAAACGTTCGAGAACGGTTCTAGCAGCAAAAAAACAGCTAAATCCTAGCTTGGTTTCTGCTGTAATAGTGTAAGTCACTCTGTGAATCACACTATTATGACATTTCAGTGTATAGTGTGCGTGAACAGCGCCTTCAGATCACTGCTGTTTCTATAGTGGCGATCGCCATTTTTTTTTTTTTTTCCTTGTCTTCCTTCCCTAAGCGCGCGTGTAGTGGGGCGGGCCAGCATGTCAGCCAATCCCAGACACACACACAGCTAAGTGGACTTTTAGCCAGAGAAGCAACGGCATGTGTGATAGGATGTCCATGTCACATGTCCCTGCATTATAAAACCGGACATTTTCCTCCAGGACGCCATTATCTCTTCTGCGTCTTTGGTGTCAGACATCACTGTCGCAGCTCCGTCCTCCTGAGTCCTATCGCCGATACAGCTGTATGCGCTCCATACACAGCGTTAGACAGCTTAGGGAGAGCACTTTCTAGCAGTCCTTTTAAGGGCTCAAACCGGCAGGGTCAGAGTTAAGGTGACAGGTCCTGAAAACAGCGACAGCGTCTGTGTAGCCAAGGTCAGGGATTTCCTCCCTGCATTTCCCTATTAGGAGGGAATAGAAAGGCAGGCTTCCATTCCTCTACCCAGAGCCCCACAATCCTGGCACTGTACCCTCCTGTCCTCTGCACACTCCAACTCATTATAACTAAGCCATTATACTAGCAAACACTCAGTGTACCTAGTGGCATCCTATACGTGGCTATTGGACTTTGCTATAGTCCCACTAGTGCAAAGACATTTGCAGAGCGCGTCTGCCTGCATTGCACACTCCAACTCATTATAACTAAGCCATTATACTAGCAAACACTCAGTGTACCTAGTGGCATCCCATACGTGGCTATTGGACTTTGCTATAGTCCCACTAGTGCAAAGACATTTGCAGAGCGCCTCTGCCTGCATTGCACACTCCAACTCATTATAACTAAGCCATTATACTAGCAAACACTCAGTGTACCTAGTGGCATCCTATACGTGGCTATTGGACTTTGCTATAGTCCCACTAGTGCAAAGACATTTGCAGAGCGCGTCTGCCTGCATTGCACACTCCAACTCATTATAACTAAGCCATTATACTAGCAAACACTCAGTGTACCTAGTGGCATCCTATACGTGGCTATTGGACTTTGCTATAGTCCCACTAGTGCAAAGACATTTGCAGAGCGCCTCTACCTGCATTGCACACTCCAACTCATTATAACTAAGCCATTATACTAGCAAACACTCAGTGTACCTAGTGGCATCCTATACGTGGCTATTGGACTTTGCTATAGTCCCACTAGTGCAAAGACATTTGCAGAGCGCCTCTGCCTGCATTGCACACTCCAACTCATTATAACTAAGCCATTATACTAGCAAACACTCAGTGTACCTAGTGGCATCCTATACGTGGCTATTGGACTTTGCTATAGTCCCACTAGTGCAAAGACATTTGCAGAGCGCGTCTGCCTGCATTGCACACTCCAACTCATTATAACTAAGCCATTATACTAGCAAACACTCAGTGTACCTAGTGGCATCCTATACGTGGCTATTGGACTTTGCTATAGTCCCACTAGTGCAAAGACATTTGCAGAGCGCCTCTGCCTGCATTGCACACTCCAACTCATTATAACTAAGCCATTATACTAGCAAACACTCAGTGTACCTAGTGGCATCCTATACGTGGCTATTGGACTTTGCTATAGTCCCACTAGTGCAAAGACATTTGCAGAGCGCGTCTGCCTGCATTGCACACTCCAACTCATTATAACTAAGCCATTATACTAGCAAACACTCAGTGTACCTAGTGGCATCCTATACGTGGCTATTGGACTTTGCTATAGTCCCACTAGTGCAAAGACATTTGCAGAGCGCGTCTGCCTGCATTGCACACTCCAACTGATTATAACTAAGCCATTATACTAGCAAACACTCAGTGTACCTAGTGGCATCCTATACGTGGCTATTGGACTTTGCTATAGTCCCACTACTGCAAAGACATTTGCAGAGCGCCTCTGCCTGCATTGCACACTCCAACTCATTATAACTAAGCCATTATACTAGCAAACACTCAGTGTACCTAGTGGCATCCTATACGTGGCTATTGGACTTTGCTATAGTCCCACTAGTGCAAAGACATTTGCAGAGCGCCTCTGCCTGCATTGCACACTCTAACTCATTATAACTAAGCCATTATACTAGCAAACACTCAGTGTACCTAGTGGCATCCTATACGTGGCTATTGGACTTTGCTATAGTCCCACTAGTGCAAAGACATTTGCAGAGCGCCTCTACCTGCATTGCACACTCCAACTCATTATAACTAAGCCATTATACTAGCAAACACTCAGTGTACCTAGTGGCATCCTATATGTGGCTATTGGACTTTGCTATAGTCCCACTAGTGCAAAGACATTTGCAGAGCGCCTCTGCCTGCATTGCACACTCCAACTCATTATAACTAAGCCATTATACTAGCAAACACTCAGTGTACCTAGTGGCATCCTATACGTGGCTATTGGACTTTGCTATAGTCCCACTAGTGCAAAGACATTTGCAGAGCGCGTCTGCCTGCATTGCACACTCCAACTCATTATAACTAAGCCATTATACTAGCAAACACTCAGTGTACCTAGTGGCATCCTATACGTGGCTATTGGACTTTGCTATAGTCCCACTAGTGCAAAGACATTTGCAGAGCGCCTCTACCTGCATTGCACACTCCAACTCATTATAACTAAGCCATTATACTAGCAAACACTCAGTGTACCTAGTGGCATCCTATACGTGGCTATTGGACTTTGCTATAGTCCCACTAGTGCAAAGACATTTGCAGAGCGCCTCTGCCTGCATTGCACACTCCAACTCATTATAACTAAGCCATTATACTAGCAAACACTCAGTGTACCTAGTGGCATCCTATACGTGGCTATTGGACTTTGCTATAGTCCCACTAGTGCAAAGACATTTGCAGAGCGCGTCTGCCTGCATTGCACACTCCAACTCATTATAACTAAGCCATTATACTAGCAAACACTCAGTGTACCTAGTGGCATCCTATACGTGGCTATTGGACTTTGCTATAGTCCCACTAGTGCAAAGACATTTGCAGAGCGTGTCTGCCTGCATTGCACACTCCAACTCATTATAACTAAGCCATTATACTAGCAAACACTCAGTGTACCTAGTGGCATCCTATACGTGGCTATTGGACTTTGCTATAGTCCCACTAGTGCAAAGATATTTGCAGAGCGCGTCTGCCTGCATTGCACACTCCAACTCATTATAACTAAACCATTATACTAGCAAACACTCAGTGTACCTAGTGGCATCCTATACGTGGCTATTGGACTTTGCTATAGTCCCACTAGTGCAAAGACATTTGCAGAGCGCCTCTGCCTGCATTGCACACTCCAACTCATTATAACTAAGCCATTATACTAGCAAACACTCAGTGTACCTAGTGGCATCCTATACGTGGCTATTGGACTTTGCTATAGTCCCACTAGTGCAAAGACATTTGCAGAGATCCTCTGCCTGCATTGCACACTCCAACTCATTATAACTAAGCCATTATACTAGCAAATACTCAGTGTACCTAGTGGCATCCTATACGTGGCTATTGGACTTTGCTATAGTCCCACTAGTGCAAAGACATTTGCAGAGCGCCTCTGCCTGCATTGCACACTCCAACTCATTATAACTAAGCCATTATACTAGCAAACACTCAGTGTACCTAGTGGCATCCTATACGTGGATATTGGACTTTGCTATAGTCCCACTAGTGCAAAGACATTTGCAGAGCGCGTCTGCCTGCATTGCACACTCCAACTCATTATAACTAAGCCATTATACTAGCAAACACTCAGTGTACCTAGTGGCATCCTATACGTGGCTATTGGACTTTGCTATAGTCCCACTAGTGCAAAGACATTTGCAGAGCGCGTCTGCCTGCATTGCACACTCCAACTCATTATAACTAAGCCATTATACTAGCAAACACTCAGTGTACCTAGTGGCATCCTATACGTGGCTATTGGACTTTGCTATAGTCCCACTAGTGCAAAGACATTTGCAGAGCGCGTCTGCCTGCATTGCACACTCCAACTCATTATAACTAAGCCATTATACTAGCAAACACTCAGTGTACCTAGTGGCATCCTATACGTGGCTATTGGACTTTGCTATAGTCCCACTAGTGCAAAGACATTTGCAGAGCGCCTCTACCTGCATTGCACACTCCAACTCATTATAACTAAGCCATTATACTAGCAAACACTCAGTGTACCTAGTGGCATCCTATACGTGGCTATTGGACTTTGCTATAGTCCCACTAGTGCAAAGACATTTGCAGAGCGCCTCTGCCTGCATTGCACACTCCAACTCATTATAACTAAGCCATTATACTAGCAAACACTCAGTGTACCTAGTGGCATCCTATACGTGGCTATTGGACTTTGCTATAGTCCCACTAGTGCAAAGACATTTGCAGAGCGCGTCTGCCTGCATTGCACACTCCAACTCATTATAACTAAGCCATTATACTAGCAAACACTCAGTGTACCTAGTGGCATCCTATACGTGGCTATTGGACTTTGCTATAGTCCCACTAGTGCAAAGACATTTGCAGAGCGCCTCTGCCTGCATTGCACACTCCAACTCATTATAACTAAGCCATTATACTAGCAAACACTCAGTGTACCTAGTGGCATCCTATACGTGGCTATTGGACTTTGCTATAGTCCCACTAGTGCAAAGACATTTGCAGAGCGCGTCTGCCTGCATTGCACACTCCAACTCATTATAACTAAGCCATTATACTAGCAAACACTCAGTGTACCTAGTGGCATCCTATACGTGGCTATTGGACTTTGCTATAGTCCCACTAGTGCAAAGACATTTGCAGAGCGCCTCTGCCTGCATTGCACACTCCAACTCATTATAACTAAGCCATTATACTAGCAAACACTCAGTGTACCTAGTGGCATCCTATACGTGGCTATTGGACTTTGCTATAGTCCCACTAGTGCAAAGACATTTGCAGAGCGCCTCTGCCTGCATTGCACACTCCAACTCATTATAACTAAGCCATTATACTAGCAAACACTCAGTGTACCTAGTGGTATCCTATACGTGGCTATTGGACTTTGCTATAGTCCCACTAGTGCAAAGACATTTGCAGAGCGCCTCTACCTGCATTGCACACTCCAACTCATTATAACTAAGCCATTATACTAGCAAACACTCAGTGTACCTAGTGGCATCCTATATGTGGCTATTGGACTTTGCTATAGTCCCACTAGTGCAAAGACATTTGCAGATCGCCTCTGCCTGCATTGCACACTCCAACTCATTATAACTAAGCCATTATACTAGCAAACACTCAGTGTACCTAGTGGCATCCTATACGTGGCTATTGGACTTTGCTGTAGTCCCACTAGTGCAAAGACATTTGCAGAGCGCCTCTACCTGCATTGCACACTCCAACTCATTATAACTAAGCCATTATACTAGCAAACACTCAGTGTACCTAGTGGCATCCTATACGTGGCTATTGGACTTTGCTATAGTCCCACTAGTGCAAAGACATTTGCAGAGCGCCTCTGCCTGCATTGCACACTCCAACTGATTATAACTAAGCCATTATACTAGCAAACACTCAGTGTACCTAGTGGCATCCTATACGTGGCTATTGGACTTTGCTATAGTCCCACTAGTGCAAAGACATTTGCAGAGCGCCTCTGCCTGCATTGCACACTCCAACTCATTATAACTAAGCCATTATACTAGCAAACACTCAGTGTACCTAGTGGCATCCTATACGTGGCTATTGGACTTTGCTATAGTCCCACTAGTGCAAAGACATTTGCAGAGCGCCTCTGCCTGCATTGCACACTCCAACTCATTATAACTAAGCCATTATACTAGCAAACACTCAGTGTACCTAGTGGCATCCTATACGTGGCTATTGGACTTTGCTATAGTCCCACTAGTGCAAAGACATTTGCAGAGCGCCTCTACCTGCATTGCACACTCCAACTCATTATAACTAAGCCATTATACTAGCAAACACTCAGTGTACCTAGTGGCATCCTATATGTGGCTATTGGACTTTGCTATAGTCCCACTAGTGCAAAGACATTTGCAGATCGCCTCTGCCTGCATTGCACACTCCAACTCATTATAACTAAGCCATTATACTAGCAAACACTCAGTGTACCTAGTGGCATCCTATACGTGGCTATTGGACTTTGCTATAGTCCCACTAGTGCAAAGACATTTGCAGAGCGCGTCTGCCTGCATTGCACACTCCAACTCATTATAACTAAGCCATTATACTAGCAAACACTCAGTGTACCTAGTGGCATCCTATACGTGGCTATTGGACTTTGCTATAGTCCCACTAGTGCAAAGACATTTGCAGAGCGCCTCTACCTGCATTGCACACTCCAACTCATTATAACTAAGCCATTATACTAGCAAACACTCAGTGTATCTAGTGGCATCCTATACGTGGCTATTGGACTTTGCTATAGTCCCACTAGTGCAAAGACATTTGCAGAGCGCCTCTGCCTGCATTGCACACTCCAACTCATTATAACTAAGCCATTATACTAGCAAACACTCAGTGTACCTAGTGGCATCCTATACGTGGCTATTGGACTTTGCTATAGTCCCACTAGTGCAAAGACATTTGCAGAGCGCCTCTGCCTGCATTGCACACTCCAACTCATTATAACTAAGCCATTATACTAGCAAACACTCAGTGTACCTAGTGGCATCCTATACGTGGCTATTGGACTTTGCTATAGTCCCACTAGTGCAAAGACATTTGCAGAGCGCCTCTGCCTGCATTGCACACTCCAACTCATTATAACTAAGCCATTATACTAGCAAACACTCAGTGTACCTAGTGGCATCCTATACGTGGCTATTGGACTTTGCTATAGTCCCACTAGTGCAAAGACATTTGCAGAGCGCCTCTACCTGCATTGCACACTCCAACTCATTATAACTAAGCCATTATACTAGCAAACACTCAGTGTACCTAGTGGCATCCTATATGTGGCTATTGGACTTTGCTATAGTCCCACTAGTGCAAAGACATTTGCAGATCGCCTCTGCCTGCATTGCACACTCCAACTCATTATAACTAAGCCATTATACTAGCAAACACTCAGTGTACCTAGTGGCATCCTATACGTGGCTATTGGACTTTGCTATAGTCCCACTAGTGCAAAGACATTTGCAGAGCGCGTCTGCCTGCATTGCACACTCCAACTCATTATAACTAAGCCATTATACTAGCAAACACTCAGTGTACCTAGTGGCATCCTATACGTGGCTATTGGACTTTGCTATAGTCCCACTAGTGCAAAGACATTTGCAGAGCGCCTCTACCTGCATTGCACACTCCAACTCATTATAACTAAGCCATTATACTAGCAAACACTCAGTGTACCTAGTGGCATCCTATACGTGGCTATTGGACTTTGCTATAGTCCCACTAGTGCAAAGACATTTGCAGAGCGCCTCTGCCTGCATTGCACACTCCAACTCATTATAACTAAGCCATTATACTAGCAAACACTCAGTGTACCTAGTGGCATCCTATACGTGGCTATTGGACTTTGCTATAGTCCCACTAGTGCAAAGACATTTGCAGAGCGCGTCTGCCTGCATTGCACACTCCAACTCATTATAACTAAGCCATTATACTAGCAAACACTCAGTGTACCTAGTGGCATCCTATACGTGGCTATTGGACTTTGCTATAGTCCCACTAGTGCAAAGACATTTGCAGAGCGTGTCTGCCTGCATTGCACACTCCAACTCATTATAACTAAGCCATTATACTAGCAAACACTCAGTGTACCTAGTGGCATCCTATACGTGGCTATTGGACTTTGCTATAGTCCCACTAGTGCAAAGACATTTGCAGAGCGCGTCTGCCTGCATTGCACACTCCAACTCATTATAACTAAACCATTATACTAGCAAACACTCAGTGTACCTAGTGGCATCCTATACGTGGCTATTGGACTTTGCTATAGTCCCACTAGTGCAAAGACATTTGCAGAGCGCCTCTGCCTGCATTTCACACTCCAACTCATTATAACTAAGCCATTATACTAGCAAACACTCAGTGTACCTAGTGGCATCCTATACGTGGCTATTGGACTTTGCTATAGTCCCACTAGTGCAAAGACATTTGCAGAGATCCTCTGCCTGCATTGCACACTCCAACTCATTATAACTAAGCCATTATACTAGCAAACACTCAGTGTACCTAGTGGCATCCTATACGTGGCTATTGGACTTTGCTATAGTCCCACTAGTGCAAAGACATTTGCAGAGCGCCTCTGCCTGCATTGCACACTCCAACTCATTATAACTAAGCCATTATACTAGCAAACACTCAGTGTACCTAGTGGCATCCTATACGTGGCTATTGGACTTTGCTATAGTCCCACTAGTGCAAAGACATTTGCAGAGCGCGTCTGCCTGCATTGCACACTCCAACTCATTATAACTAAGCCATTATACTAGCAAACACTCAGTGTACCTAGTGGCATCCTATACGTGGCTATTGGACTTTGCTATAGTCCCACTAGTGCAAAGACATTTGCAGAGCGCGTCTGCCTGCATTGCACACTCCAACTCATTATAACTAAGCCATTATACTAGCAAACACTCAGTGTACCTAGTGGCATCCTATACGTGGCTATTGGACTTTGCTATAGTTCCACTAGTGCAAAGACATTTGCAGAGCGCGTCTGCCTGCATTGCACACTCCAACTCATTATAACTAAGCCATTATACTAGCAATTTTTGCTGCCAGTTTAAGGGCCGTAGTTGCATTGTCAGGGATATTTATTCTTTATTATTCTGCTGTTAATAAAGCTAGACCACCACTGCAATCTTCACCACCTCTCAATTTTTACTACCACATTTTCAGTCCACAATCTTGTCGCAATCAACATGAGTGGCAAAATGACAGATGCTGGTGGAAAGGGGAAGAGGCGTGGTGGAAAAGGAAAAAAAGGTTTTGTCCGTGGGGAAGGTGGCAAAGCTCCATTATCATCTGCTGAAGATAGACCATCTACCAGCAAAAGTAAGATGTCTACTACTTACCGTGGACAATCCGATGTGCTCCCTTTTTTACGGACACGAACAACAGGAACAAAGGTAGATGATGGGCAAAAAAGGAAAATGCTTGAATGGATCTCAAGTGGTCCAACAAGTGCCCTCTCAGCCACTTCAAGTACCGCATCCAAAAAACACCAGTCCTCTGAGTTGTCATCCCAATCAAACTTGATTTCTCCCAGCTCTGAAGTCTCCATCAGCCCTGCACAGTATGGTGGAACTGAGATGGCTGAGTCTGCAGAGCTGTTCAGTCACACTATAGCCTGGGAATCAGAGGTCTGCTTCCAAGCTACAGTGAGTACAGAACAGGAAATGGTCTGCAGTGATGCCCAGAACCTTTGTGACTCTGATTCAGGCCGTGAGGACCAAGTTTCATAGCATAATGTTGACCCTTTGTCACAAACTGTAACACCTGTGGTTATAGACAATGAGGAACATACTGATGAAGATGAGACTCAGATACCCGATTGGGATGACAACTTAAATATTCGGTCAGGGCAAGAAGAGGCTCGGTCAGAGGGGGAGGGGAGTGCAAACACAACAATTGATGATGAAGTTCTAGATCCCACCTACTGTCAACCCACAGTCAGGCACTCGAGGAGGTCAACAGAGGTGGTGGAGGAGGATGCAACTGATGACGAAGTTACCTTGCGCCTTCCTGGACAGAGTCGGAGTACTGGTAGCACGTCTACAACTGCATCCTCAGCCACCACTCTGCCTCTGAGCATTATTCGGGGTGGATCATCAGGTCGCATGGCCTCTAAGCCTTGCCTAGCCTGGTCCTTTTTTGACATAGCAAAAGATCGCCCAAATTATGTGATCTGTAAAATTTGTCATGGTTCTCTTAGTAGAGGTCAAAACCTCAGCAGTTTGACAACTTCTTCCATGAATCGTCACATGAATAAATATCATATGGCCCGGTGGGAAGCTCACCGTGCTGCAATGCGTCCTAGCGGAGCAAACCATCCACCGCCTGCCCCTTCCAGTGCATCCGCGCGCTCGTCGTCTTCTAGGACTGTGGGGACAGCTGTCACACCTGTTTTTCCACCCACAACTTCCACCACTGTAACCGCAACAGGCAGTTTGCTTGGTAGGTCGTCAGTTGTTTTGGAAGGGGAAACAAGTGAGTGTGTACAGCTGTCTCAGACATCGATAGCACCAACTTTGGATGAAGGCAACATCATGTCTCCGCCTGCACTTTCCTCACAAACCTGCATTTTTCCAGGGACACCCTACTCAACACCGTCTACACACAGCAGCCAGATCTCTGTCCCTCAGATGTGGACAAATAAAAGGCCATTTCCTGCGACCCATGACAAAGCTAAGAGGTTGACTCTATCCCTCTGTAAGCTGTTGGCTACAGAAATGCTGCCTTTCCGCCTAGTGGACACACAGGATTTTAGAGACCTTATGTCTGTCGCTGTGCCCCAGTACCAGATGCCTAGTCGCCACTACTTCTCTAAGAAAGGTGTGCCCGCGCTACACCAGCATATCGCACACAACATCACCGCTTCCTTGAGAAACTCTGTGTGTGAAGGGGTGCATTTCACCACCGATTCTTGGACCCGTAAGCATGGATAGGGACGTTACATGTCGCTGACTGGGCACTGGGTAACTATGGTGATAGATGGTGAAGGGTCTGCTGCACAAGTCTTGCCGTCCCCACGACTTGTGTGTCAATCCTCTGTCTGTCCAAGTTCCGCCACTGCTTCTGCATCCTCCACCTCATCTGGGTCCTCCACCTCCGCCCCAAGCCTGCCTGGTCAGGCCACCAGCGTTCTCACTGCGCAGAAGGAATCACGCACCCCTCATTACTATGCTGGCAGCAGAGCGCAACGGCATCAGGCGGTCTTTAGCTTAACATGTCTTGGGAATAAGACTCACACAGCTGAGGAGTTGTGGTCAGCTCTGCGGTCCGAGTTTAATAAATGGTTGTCTCCACTCAACCTGCAGCCTGGTAAGGCCGTGTGCGACAATGCTGCAAACCTGGGTGCGGCCCTTCGCCTGGGCAAGGTGACACACGTACCTTGTATGGCTCACGTGTTGAACCTTGTCGTGCAGCAATTTTTAACACAGTATCCCGGCCTAGATGGCCTTCTGAACAGGGCACGAAAACTGTCAGCTCACTTCCGCCGTTCAAGCGCCGCAGCTGAGCGACTTGCATCGCTCCAGAAGTCTTTCGGCCTGCCGGTTCATCGCCTGAAATGCGATGTGGCGACACGCTGGAATTCAACTCTCCACATGTTACAGCGACTGTGGCAGCACCGCCGTGCCCTGGTGCAATACGTCATGACGTATAGCCTGGGCCAACGAGATGCAGAGGTGGGTCAGATCACCCTGATGGAGTGGTCTCAGATCAAGGACCTATGCACCCTTCTGCACAGTTTCGACATGGCGACGAATATGTTTAGCGCTGACAATGCCATTATCAGCATGACGATTCCAGTCATTTACATGCTGGAACACACGCTAAACACTATTCGGAGTCAGGGGGTGGGACAACAGGAAGGGGATGAACTACAGGAGGATTCATATACGCAAGACACAACAACATCACCAAGGTCCAGACGTTCATCATCACCAAGGCGCCAGGCATGGGAGCATGGGGTACAGGGATCAACAAGGGCGCATGGTAGCAGGCGAGATGTTGAGGAAGGTGCAGGAGGACATGAAGAAATGGAGGACGAACTGTCCATGGACATGGAAGACTCAGCAGATGGGGGAGACCTTGGTCAAATTTCAGTTGAAAGAGGTTGGGGGGAGATGTCAGAGGAAGAAAGAACGGTTAGCACCTCTATGCCACAAACACAGCGTGGACTTGGTCCGCATGGCTGCGCAAGACACATGAGTGCCTTCTTGTTGCACTACCTCCAACATGACCCTCGTATTGTCAAAATTAGAAGTGATGATGACTACTGGCTTGCCACACTATTAGATCCCCGGTACAAGTCCAAATTTTGTGACATAATTCCAGCCATAGAAAGGGACGCACGTATGCAGGAGTATCAGCAGAAGCTGTTACTCGATCTTAGATCCGCTTTTCCACCAAACAACCGTGCAGGTGCAGGGAGTGAATCTCCCAGTTGTAACTTGACAAACATGGGACGGTCTCGTCATCTTCAACAGTCTACACGTACCAGTAGGACCGTATCTGGTGCTGGTAACAGCAATTTTATGGAATCTTTTCATAATTTTTTTAGACCCTCCTTTGCAAGGCCACCAGAGACAACAAGTCTGACACATAGTCAAAGGCTGGAGAGGATGATACAGGAGTATCTCCAAATGAACATCGATGCCATGACTGTGCAACTGGAGCCTTGCTCCTTTTGGGCTTCAAACCTAGAAAAATGGCCAGAGCTCGCAACTTACGCCTTGGAGATTTTGTCGTGTCCCAGCTGCCAGCGTTGTCTCTGAACGTGTCTTCAGTGATGCTGGGTGTGTGCTGACAGATAAGCGCACGCGTCTGTCCAGTGACAATGTGGACAGACTGACGTTCATCAAAATGAACAAGTCATGGATCCAGAAGGAATTTACAACCCCTGTGTCATCCTGGGGAGAGTAAATGCTTGTGGATTTGGAATGTGCTTGATGCAAATCTAGCTGTGAAGTGTACAACTAGGGCACAAGTGCTGCCACTGAATGGGTGGGTGTGTGTGGGGCACAATTTTTGGAAAAAAGGGAGACTCCGCTTGGAGTAACCCTTGCTTACATTGTTTTTAAAAGAAGCCAAGATGAACAGAGCTGGGATCAGGAAAGACTTTGCTACCTACCCCGGTGTCATCCTGGGGACGGTTAATTATGGCGTATTTTTGAATGTGCTTGATGCAAATCTAGCTGTGAAGTGTACAACTAGGGCACAAGTGCTGCCACTGAAGGGGTGGGTGTGTGTGGGGCACAATTTTTGGAAAAAAGGGAGACTCCGCTTGGAGTAACCCTTGCTTACATTGTTTTTAAAAGAAGCCAAGATGAACAGAGCTGGGATCAGGAAAGACTTTGCTACCTACCCCGGTGTCATCCTGGGGACGGTTAATTATGGCGTATTTTTGAATGTGCTTGATGCAAATCTAGCTGTGAAGTGTACAACTAGGGCACAAGTGCTGCCACTGAAGGGGTGGGTGTGTGTGGGGCACAATTTTTGGAAAAAAGGGAGACTCCGCTTGGAGTAACCCTTGCTTACATTGTTTTTAAAAGAAGCCAAGATGAACAAGTCATGGTTCAGCAAAGACTTTATCTACCTACCCCGGTGTCATGCTGGGGATGGTTAATTATGGCGTATTTTTGAATGTGCTTGATGCAAATCTAGCTGTGAAGTGTACAACTAGGGCACAAGTGCTGCCACTGAATGGGTGGGTGTGTGTGGGGCACAATTTTTGGAAAAAAGGGAGACTCCGCTTGGAGTAACCCTTGCTTACATTGTTTTTAAAAGAAGCCAAGATGAACAGAGCTGTGATCAGGAAAGACTTTGCTACCTACCCCGGTGTCATCCTGGGGACGGTTAATTATGGCGTATTTTTGAATGTGCTTGATGCAAATCTAGCTGTGAAGTGTACAACTAGGGCACAAGTGCTGCCACTGAAGGGGTGGGTGTGTGTGGGGCACAATTTTTGGAAAAAAGGGAGACTCCGCTTGGAGTAACCCTTGCTTACCTTGTTTTTAAAAGAAGCCAAGATGAACAGAGCTGGGATCAGGAAAGACTTTGCTACCTACCCCGGTGTCATCCTGGGGACGGTTAATTATGGCGTATTTTTGAATGTGCTTGATGCAAATCTAGCTGTGAAGTGTACAACTAGGGCACAAGTGCTGCCACTGAAGGGGTGGGTGTGTGTGGGGCACAATTTTTGGAAAAAAGGGAGACTCCGCTTGGAGTAACCCTTGCTTACATTGTTTTTAAAAGAAGCCAAGATGAACAAGTCATGGTTCAGCAAAGACTTTATCTACCTACCCCGGTGTCATGCTGGGGACGGTTAATTATGGCGTATTTTTGAATGTGCTTGATGCAAATCTAGCTGTGAAGTGTACAACTAGGGCACAAGTGCTGCCACTGAATGGGTGGGTGTGTGTGGGGCACAATTTTTGGAAAAAAGGGAGACTCCGCTTGGAGTAACCCTTGCTTACATTGTTTTTAAAAGAAGCCAAGATGAACAGAGCTGGGATCAGGAAAGACTTTGCTACCTACCCTGGTGTCATGCTGGGGACGGTTAATTATGGCGTATTTTTGAATGTGCTTGATGCAAATCTAGCTGTGAAGTGTACAACTAGGGCACAAGTGCTGCCACTGAATGGGTGGGTGTGTGTGGGGCACAATTTTTGGGAAAAAGGGAGACTCCGCTTGGAGTAACCCTTGCTTACATTGTTTTTAAAAGAAGCCAAGATGAACAGAGCTGTGATCAGGAAAGACTTTGCTACCTACCCCGGTGTCATCCTGGGGACGGTTAATTATGGCGTATTTTTGAATGTGCTTGATGCAAATCTAGCTGTGAAGTGTACAACTAGGGCACAAGTGCTGCCACTGAAGGGGTGGGTGTGTGTGGGGCACAATTTTTGGAAAAAAGGGAGACTCCGCTTGGAGTAACCCTTGCTTACCTTGTTTTTAAAAGAAGCCAAGATGAACAGAGCTGGGATCAGGAAAGACTTTGCTACCTACCCCGGTGTCATCCTGGGGACGGTTAATTATGGCGTATTTTTGAATGTGCTTGATGCAAATCTAGCTGTGAAGTGTACAACTAGGGCACAAGTGCTGCCACTGAAGGGGTGGGTGTGTGTGGGGCACAATTTTTGGAAAAAAGGGAGACTCCGCTTGGAGTAACCCTTGCTTACATTGTTTTTAAAAGAAGCCAAGATGAACAAGTCATGGTTCAGCAAAGACTTTATCTACCTACCCCGGTGTCATGCTGGGGACGGTTAATTATGGCGTATTTTTGAATGTGCTTGATGTAAATCTAGCTGTGAAGTGTACAACTAGGGCACAAGTGCTGCCACTTAATGGGTGGGTGTGTGTGGGGCACAATTTTTGGAAAAAAGGGAGACTCCGCTTGGAGTAACCCTTGCTTACATTGTTTTTAAAAGAAGCCAAGATGAACAGAGCTGGGATCAGGAAAGACTTTGCTACCTACCCTGGTGTCATGCTGGGGACGGTTAATTATGGCGTATTTTTGAATGTGCTTGATGCAAATCTAGCTGTGAAGTGTACAACTAGGGCACAAGTGCTGCCACTGAATGGGTGGGTGTGTGTGGGGCACAATTTTTGGAAAAAAAGGGAGACTACGCTTGGAGTAACCCTTGCTTACATTGTTTTTAAAAGAAGCCAAGATGAACAGAGCTGGTATCAGGAAAGACTTTGCTACCTACCCCGGTGTCATCCTGGGGACGGTTAATTATGGCGTATTTTTGAATGTGCTTGATGCAAATCTAGCTGTGAAGTGTACAACTAGGGCACAAGTGCTGCCACTGAATGGGTGGGTGTGTGTGGGGCACAATTTTTGGGAAAAAGGGAGACTCCGCTTGGAGCAACCCTTGCTTACATTGTTTTTAAAAGAAGCCAAGATGAACAGAGCTGGGATCAGGAAAGACTTTGCTACCTACCCCGGTGTCATCCTGGGGACGGTTAATTATGGCGTATTTTTGAATGTGCTTGATGCAAATCTAGCTGTGAAGTGTACAACTAGGGCACAAGTGCTGCCACTGAAGGGGTGGGTGTGTGTGGGGCACAATTTTTGGAAAAAAGGGAGACTCCGCTTGGAGTAACCCTTGCTTACCTTGTTTTTAAAAGAAGCCAAGATGAACAGAGCTGGGATCAGGAAAGACTTTGCTACCTACCCCGGTGTCATCCTGGGGACGGTTAATTATGGCGTATTTTTGAATGTGCTTGATGCAAATCTAGCTGTGAAGTGTACAACTAGGGCACAAGTGCTGCCACTGAAGGGGTGGGTGTGTGTGGGGCACAATTTTTGGAAAAAAGGGAGACTCCGCTTGGAGTAACCCTTGCTTACATTGTTTTTAAAAGAAGCCAAGATGAACAAGTCATGGTTCAGCAAAGACTTTATCTACCTACCCCGGTGTCATGCTGGGGACGGTTAATTATGGCGTATTTTTGAATGTGCTTGATGCAAATCTAGCTGTGAAGTGTACAACTAGGGCACAAGTGCTGCCACTGAATGGGTGGGTGTGTGTGGGGCACAATTTTTGGAAAAAAAGGGAGACTACGCTTGGAGTAACCCTTGCTTACATTGTTTTTAAAAGAAGCCAAGATGAACAGAGCTGGTATCAGGAAAGACTTTGCTACCTACCCCGGTGTCATCCTGGGGACGGTTAATTATGGCGTATTTTTGAATGTGCTTGATGCAAATCTAGCTGTGAAGTGTACAACTAGGGCACAAGTGCTGCCACTGAATGGGTGGGTGTGTGTGGGGCACAATTTTTGGGAAAAAGGGAGACTCCGCTTGGAGTAACCCTTGCTTACATTGTTTTTAAAAGAAGCCAAGATGAACAGAGCTGGGATCAGGAAAGACTTTGCTACCTACCCCGGTGTCATCCTGGGGACGGTTAATTATGGCGTATTTTTGAATGTGCTTGATGCAAATCTAGCTGTGAAGTGTACAACTAGGGCACAAGTGCTGCCACTGAATGGGTGGGTGTGTGTGGGGCACAATTTTTGGAAAAAAAGGGAGACTACGCTTGGAGTCACCTTGCGGTGTTTTACATGACTTTAGAAGGGCGTGCCATGCCTATATCTGTGTCTCCTCCTCTTTTTCTTTGTCCAGCTCTTTTGTTTTTGCATAAGTATATGTCCTTGTCACTTTCCCATGTGTTTGTGTTGTGTTGTGAGTTGTTTGTCACCTTTTGGACACCTTTGAGGGTGTTTTCTAGGTGTTTTTCTGTGTTTGTGATTGCCTGCCATTGTTTCCTATTGGCTCGAGTTCGGTTCGTCGAACGTTCGACGAGCCGAACTCGAACGGGACCTCCGTTCGGCGAACCGACCTCGAGCCGAACCGGGACCGGTTCGCTCATCTCTACCCGGGACTACTAAAATCCCCCTACCCACGGAGGGGAGAGAAACATCCCAGCTGCTCCCTGTCATCGCTCCCGGGATCCCCGTACAGAGCAGCGGTGGTGCCCCAACCTCACCACACACCGTGGGTGGCGTCACGAACCGACATCCCAAACCCCAACAAACCACCCTTTTCACTCACAGGCGAGGAGTGCCGCTCGAGTCCCCGGATCCAGCCCACCTCTCGAGCCACCGAGCAGCAGCAGAGCCGGACCCGAGCAGTGGGTGAGCGCAGCATCCCCTCCTCTGCCCGCGACATTGGCATCTGTGAGATCTCATCTTCTTCAATTTATTCAGGATTTGTGAATTTGAGAATGTGTTTTCTGAAACTAAGTGTGAAGTTCTTCCTCCTCATACTTAATATGATTGCACAATCAATTTCATACCAGGTGCCAAAATGCTTAAGTCCCATTTGTTCAACCTCTCTCTCTTCCACAAAGAGATGCATTAAAGGAGTATATCCAAAATAGTCTGGTTAAGGGGCATATACAGCCATCCACCTCGCCAGTAGCCATGAGGTTTTTCTTTGTTAAGAAACAAGATGGAGGTTTACATCCATGCTTGAATTTCAGAGTGATTAATAAGATCACGGTTCGCAATACATGTCCTTGATGTCTTATACCTGACCTGTTTAATGAACTAGCTGGAGCCAAATGGTTTTGTGGTTGATTTATCTTCTGTGGGGATGGATGTGGTTGTCTCACAAAAGAAAAATAGTTACCTTCATCCTTATGCTTTTTTTCTCACATGCTCTCACAAGCCAAGTCTAAATGTGTGGTATTGGGGACCAACAGCTTCTGGCAGGTAAGAGAGCATTTGGGGAGTGGAGACATTGGTTAGAGGGGGGCTAAGCATAAAGTGACAGTGTTTACTAACCATAAAAACATGCTGTATGTTGATGCCGACAAATGTGTAAATGCAAGACAGACCCATTGGTGGTGGTGGTGGGGGGAGTTTGCCCGGTTTGCCTTTTCTGTGACTTATCTCCCTGGATCACAGAGTTTTAATGCTGATGCTTAGTCAAGGGACAAAAATCTAGTTAAAATTGTTAGTGAAGGGGTGGTGCTGGTTGCTTTTGTGATTGATCTCATACAGTGCAGTCAGGAGGCTCAGCATAGAGCACTAGAGAGATTGCCTGTGAACAAACTTTATGTACCATCCTTTTTACACACAGATCTTCTTAATGAACTGCATGATTCCATGTTGGCAAGTTACCTGGGTTCTTGTGTTACTGTGGAGCTATTTTGAGGGCCTTTTGGTGGCAGAATGCTCATAAGAATGTTGATGAATATGTCCAGAACTGCAGCGTTTGTGCCAGGGCTAAAGCTTCTTGCCAGTCCCTAGTGGGTTTTCCCTTACCCAACGAGGTCTTGTCGCAGCCTTAGATTTACTTATACATGGATTTCTTCACTGATCTACCTATTTCTGGTGGTAAAACTGTAGTGTTGGTGGTGGTGGGCCATTTCAGCAAGAAGGTTAATTTGGTTCCTCCTCAAAGATTACTTATGGCTTAGATTCTAGCAAAAGTACAATGAGTGCTTAAGAACATTTTTTCTGATAGAGGGGCTTCGTTTTTAGCAGTTTTTGGGGCAGTTTTTTGCTGCAGATTGGGTATTAAACATTCCTTCTCCTCAGGTTATCAAACCAAGACTAATGGATAGATCAAAATGATGAACCAAGAGGTAGAACAGTATTTAAGATGTTTTGTTTTGCCTAATCAGGAAGACTGGGTGGATTTTCTGCCTCTTGCTGAGTTCATTCTCAATAATTACAACTTCTACAAAGTAACGATACCTCACCTTTATTCTGCTACAAGGGTTTTCATCATGTTGTTGGAACTTTTTCCAGTTTTCAGTTCTCCGTACTAGATTAAGAGAGATTTTCCTCACATTTGATTAAGGCATGGAGGGAGGTTGAAAAAAGTCTTATGGTAACTTGTGACTGGACCAAAAGAACTGCGAACAACAGACATAGGAGATTTCTTGTCTTCAGGGTGGAATAATTGGTTTGGTTATCCTAAAAAAATATATGCCTTAAAGTACTATGTAAGAAATTTGCTCCCAAATTTGTTTGTCCATATAAGGTAATTAAAATCCTTAATCCTGTGACGGTTAAATTCCAACTCCCAGTGGCATGGAAGATCAATAATTCCTTCCATTTTTCTCTCCTTAAAAGGTTTGAAGGGATGCCTGATCCTCCATAATTGAGGTGGATTTGGAGGAAGATCAGGAGTATGAGGTGGTTGCAAGACACGTCAGATTGCGGTTGCAGTATTTTGTTAAATGGAAGGGTTATGGTCCGGAGAATAACTCCTGGGTTAATGTGGAAGATGTGCATGATGATCATCTGATAAAAGAGTTTATTCAGCCACGTCGGAGGCTAAATGTTTTGAAGGGTCCAATGGCCTCGTGGAAGGGGGGGTACTGTCATACCTCAGATTTGATCTGGCAGTCTGCCGTTCTGTGGTCCTTTTTATTCTACATTGAGCCACAGTTAGGTTCTGTCCCTGTCCTGGTTCTGAACACTTTGTGTTCATTGCCCTACTTCCAGATATTTCAAATACAGTAATTCAGTTGTCTGTCATATCACCCAGCAGGTGTAACTATTAAATGCTTCCCCGAGCTTGCATTTCACATCTGACATGGATCCTGCTTGGAATTACAGCCTCTAGTTTGCAATATGGACTCATTTCCTTTGTCTGCGCACTCCTCCCAGTTATTTCATGTGCTTTTAATTTTCCTTTTGCAGGTTCTATTCTAGCCCATATAAAAGTTCAGTTTGGACAAGAGAAGCATAGCATTTAGAGTAGGACCCAGATGAGAGTTATACCTTGACGTGGTTCTCTGGTCACAACTAAATTTGGCCACCTTTATTTGCTAAGTCATATTTTTCAAAAAAAATTAATATTTTCTTGGCAGTAATGCGTATTCATATTCAAATTTTCACCATCTACATTCTTGTTTTTTCTCCTTCCCTTTACTTGAGTGCAACTGCCATTTTACATATGGAATTACAGCCTGTCTGACAAGTGCTTTCCTGGCAGACTGTTACTTTTTGTTTACCTTATTACCTTAAGGAGGTACGTAATACCCTCGTTGACTGCTTAGGGAGCAAAGGACCAAGTGGAGTGGTCATCTTAGATATCACGTTAGGGTTGTTTCAGCCTGTGTAGGGGCTTTTAGGGACTGTGTAGCTGGGACCTCTGGTCTCTACAAGAAACGGGCGGGACAGGAACAGTAGTTTTAAGTTAGTTTAATTTATTTTCCATGTGAGCCCTATAGTGAGCATAACTCCATCACAGCCAAGTCTATTGACTTTCAAATCATCATTTGAAATCACCCGTTTCCAATCTTGTACTGTCCACTTTTTGTACTTTTTTGCAAACTCGAGATGACGCTTCTTATGATGATATTGAAGTTGAGGTTTCTTTACCTTTTTTCAGGCCACCATTCCAGACTTATGTAACATGCGTTGTACGATGCTTATATGGATGTCTTTGGTCTCACTTTTACACAGCACCGGATCCACCTCCACTTTCATGTTTGTGGCGCCAAAACTGATAAACCTTGTGATAACCTGGCTTGTTGACTCTGATATTTTGCCTGGACATCCACTTCTTAGCTTTTGAATGGATAGATGGACTTTTCTTATTCTTCCAACTGTCATGGCACTTACATGGCTGAGTGACCGCTATCGATGAGCCTAATGAAGCTGTTTTTCCTTTTTTCTTGGGAAATCTTTTTTTATTGCTGCTCCTTGATGCAAACCAGTGACCATTTGCTTGGAATACACCTAATATCCCAATAAATAACGGAATGTTAGAGCAGGTTGTAATTTGTAATACGCTTAAAGAAAAATATTTTTCCACCAGCAGGAACAAAACAGTAACAATGCAGTGACATGACAAGAATTTTCATAACTAGTCACATGCTAAATACTGTTACTATAAATTTGTGTATGTGATAGCCAAGATGATCATCTATACAATGAAGGTAGTCTCACGTTGTAGTGGATGGTGAGATATGGAGCCTGAAAGTCAAAAGTTCAAAACATTGTTACCATTTTTGCTCCTCAGCAAGGAAGTAAGGAAGCCTGAAAAACTTCTCATTAACAGCACGAAGATTTCTGGCAATACATGTTTGTTTCACTACCACCAGAAGTGAGAAAGCAAGAAAGGTGTTTTCTCAAAAGTGTGCCACAAAACTCTCCAACGTTCAGAAAAAAATCCCAGAGATTACATCACTCGACCATTTGATTTCATTTTCCGCATATACTAAAATTAACTGAGTTTCTACGTATTTTAAAAACTATGCAAAACATGATTTCTCCAATAGTGGAATTGCAAGTGAGGTAAGCTGTGAGACAATGTGTCTGAAATGTCTTTGGACTGTAGAGAGCCTGTAAAGGGGCTCTTGCCTCTTATTTCAGGGGCCCAACATGGAAATCACTGGTTCCCTAAGGGGCTAGTCCTTGTCTGAGATTGCCCAGAGCTGTAAGTATGCTGTGATCTCATATAATCTAAGATAGTGATATGAGTATACTGTCCTTATCCACCCTGAATCTTGTATATTATAGGATATAGGAATATTTACTTAAAGAGTATTCTCATCTCCAAGATCGTATACGATTATGTTGTAGATGTAATAATAATAATATTAGCACATACCTTCAATTAGAAATTTAGTCTAGTTCTCCTGATATAGCCATGTCTTTTACCTCATGTGCAGGGCATTTTAGCTTAGGTATCCATGGTTACAACCACAAGCAACGAAGTGACTAACTGACTGTCAATATATGAGTGGATGTAACCATGGATACCTAAGCTGCAATGCCCTGCACATGAGGTAAGAGACAAAACTATACTAGGAAAACTATACTACATTTCTATACTATGTACGTCATATGCTGGCTCCCTTAGGCTGGAGTCACACGAGCATATAAAAAATCAGTCCCATGAAAAGTAGGATGATTCTTTCTCACTTCTCCTCCATGTACTGTCTGTATGTAATCCAGATACAACTGAGAAAAAAAGCTGTATCTGCCTCATTTAATAACATTGGTCCAAATGCAATCACTTTTTTATCAGATTGTTTGTATGAGTGAGTACATATAAGAACAATCCCCTGAGGTAGCATATCTTCAAAGTTAATGAGCTTAGTCAGCAGTGGCGTAACCAGAATTCAATGAGGCCCAGTGGAAAATGCAGACCTGCCACTGGCTGAGACCCTTGGGCTCTTCGAACACCCCTTGAATCCCCGGGCTCAGTCGCAATGGCGACCCCTGCAACCCCAATCATTCCACCCCTGTTAGCCAGCACTCCTGATGCTACTGTCACATTGCTGTGTGGCTGATCTACCCACAGTACTATCTCCTTACAATCCAATAAGATAAATGTTGTCTGTAATGTGCGTCAAGTAGTGATGGGTGAAACCCCCGATGCTCGGGATTGGGAGACTCGCCCAAACTTTTAGTAAACTCCGAGTTCAGGGATGGAGATAATGCAAACTTACGTCCAAACCCAAAGCTTGGACTTTACAGTTATGGGATGGGGTGGGGGGGCTGTAAAATAAAGAATATAGTTAATAATAAACATTGTCATCATTATACTTACCGGTCCCGCGACACGTCCTGCAGACCCACTGTCTCCCGACCACTTCTGCTTCTGGGTCCGATCATTAACTTCCGGGGGTATTCCCTGCATTGCTCGTCACTTTGCAGTCTTCAGCTTTTTTTGCCATGTTCACGGTGATGTCAGGGTTCACTCGAGTTCATGGCTTAGCCATGGACTTGATTGAACTTTGACTGTCACTGTCAGTGACACTGTCAGCCTGCTTCTCTCTCTGTAGAGACACTTGTCTGTACAGAGCGATGAAGCAGACCTGACATTGCTCTCCCTGTGGACTACGTTGGACTAAGGATTTTTTTATAATAAGGATGGAATCTCTAAATGTTTTTTTATTTTTTTTCTAATAAATATTTTTTTCTGTGTTGAGTTTTTTCACTGTTTACTAGAAATTCATGGTGGTCATGTCTAATTTGGCATGACACCATGAGTTTCGGGCTTAGTACCAGCTGAGAATTCAAAGCTGGTATTAACCCCTTTATTACTCAGCATGCCACCACTATCAGGGCCTCTAGACGAGCCGGGTAAAGCACCTGAAAATGGCGCTAAGAAACAATGTACCATTTCCAAGGGCGGCTGCGGGCTGCGGTATTTAGCGTGGGGGGCTCAGAACGCTTGGACCTTAACACGCTGAGAAGCACTATTTTCTGGCACTAGACCCAGCTCGTCCAGCAGCTCTCAAGGCGGTGGCACAATGGGTAATAATGTGGTTTGGGACAGCTTTGTATTATCAGCTGGTACTAAGCCCACATGGCCGCCATGAATTTCTAGTAAACAGTAAAAAAAAGCACAACACATAAAAAAGTTTTTATTAGAAATAAAGCAAAAAAAACATTTAGAGACTCCATCTTTATTTTAAAAAAAGTCCTTAGTCCGACGTAGTCCACAGGGAGAGCAATGTCAGCTCCACTTCATCACTCTGTACAGACAAGTGTCTATACAGAGTGAGAAGCAGGCTAACAGTGATAGTCAAAGTTCAATCGAGTCCATGGGTAAGCCATGACATCACTGCAAACAAAGTCGAAGACTGCCGAGTGACGAGCAGTGCAGTGAATACCACCGGAAATTAATGATCAGACCCGGAAGCAGAAAACCTGTGTTCGGAACCTTGTGTACGAACACTGTGTTCAGTACGGGTCCAGAACTTTACAGTTCAGGTTCGCCCATCCCTAGTGTCAAGAAATACTCTAATGAAAGCATTAGATTTGTTGCAGTACACTACTCGGGGCAGTGAGTGTCTGTCCTCCCTGCTGCAAGAGATATTTTTTAAAAAGCAGAACATTAAAAGGAAGGTACTGACCCTTTCTTTGCCTGCCCTGAGATATGCTTTGAGAGACATGTCAATTGAAAATTTTTTACATTTATGAATGGAAATATTTTAGCGTCAGTGCCTCTTTAATGACAAGGGCAGTAATTCGTTCTTCAAAATTGCTACATTTTCTTTTCTTTCAATGTAGTAAGAACATGGAAATAAAGCAAATCTAGTTCACAAATGTGATCTAATTTCAGAGTGCAAATTTGAAGTGGAAACGTAATAGTAGAAACTATGTCACTATTTTTGTCATCCCAAAAAAAATGGAAAGTCAGTTATCTCTGCAAATTAACCCAGAATCTACTCAGGGTTGGTTGTCTCCTTATTGGAAAAAAAATGTATATAGGGTTGGACTGGGGCTTCTGGGGCCCACAGGAGCAAATGAGTCTAGGGGCCCACACTACCACTATATGCAGATACTGCTTTGCCATAATCCTCGTTATAGTTGAACGTCGATAGTAAAATACACGTGGTTCCTGCACATCTACTGTGCGCACACCATAAACATGACGTACAATTATAGTAGTTTGAATTACATAGGTTCTTTGGTGAAAACAAGTTATCATAGATCGACAGGATCCACAGGATTTGTGCTCCCTTATTAATCAGGAAAAACTGATCAATCAAAATCGCAGTAATCACAAGAATAATTAACTTTTAGCTATGACAGGGCACATTTATCCCCATTTTAAAATATAGCACTCCCCACAGTTGAACTCCCACAGATGAATAAGCTATCACTTATCCTGTGTAGAGGTGATCTCTTGTTTTCACCGGAAAACCCTATCAGTGCATCTCTGCCGCTGTGTAATAGTCACAGGACAGGGAGGAGTTAAACTTCCAAGTATATACAGTAATCTCTAATGCAAATAAATAATTTTGTCCTAATTAATATGAGAGAGACCAAATTACCTCTATACAAAATAGAATTCACTATACCAAGACCAATAATTCCACATACAAGGAACAAATACCACCACATCATGACAGGACCACATATTACCACCACATAATAACTGAACAAGACCACATACAAGGGACAAATACCACCACACCATGACCAGACCATATAATACCAACACATACTGACCAAATAATACCACATACAGGGGACAACTACCACCACACCATGACCAAACCACATATTACCCACACAGTTTAAGTGAATAATACCACATACAAGAGAGAAATACCACCACACCATGACCATACTTCATAATTACTGACTGAAAAATACCATATATAAGAGACAAATACCACCACACCATGACCACACCACATATTACCACCACATAGTGACTGATTAATACCACATACGGGGACAAATACCACCACACCATTAACAGGCCACATATTACCACCACATGATGACCAAATAATACCATATACAAGGGACAAATACCACCACAGCATGACCAGACCATATAATACCCCCACATAGTGAACAAATAATACCACATACAGGGGACAAATGCCACCACACCATGACCAGACCACATATTACTTACACATCTTGAGCGAATAATACCACATGTAAGACAAAATACCACCACTCTATGACCAGACCACATATTACCACCACATAGTGACCAACTAATACCACATACAAGGGACAAATACCACCACACCATGGCCAGACCACATAATACTACCACATAGTGCTAAATAATATCACATATAGAGGAAAAATACCACCACACCATGAGTAGACCACATATTACCACCACATGGTGACAAAATAATACAACATACAAGAGAGAAAAACCACCACACCAGAGCAGACAACATATTACCACCACATAGTGACCAAAAAATTAAATACTAATCATGAATAGAGATGAGCGATCTTGCCAAGAATCGGAAAGGTTCAGGATCACCTATCCTGCCTAGGATCGCCGATCAGATCAGCAATCCTAGTCGATCCTAATCAAACCCATTAAATTCAATGGGAGGCAAAAGTGATGTGTTGTAAAATGGTGTAGGGGGGCTGTAAAAGAAGGAAAATAAAAAAGGGTTAAAGCAGTACATACTTACAGAGTCTCCCTACGGCTGAAGTGCTACTTCCAGGTCCGCTAATTATCCTTCATACATATTCACTGCTTTCCCCTTCAACAAGCCTCTCTGATTGGCTGCCATTGGACCACATTCCCACCTTCTGACACAGCATCTGTGATTGGTTGGAATCACAAATGCTGTCTGTATTTTTATATTGGTGATAAAAAAATAAAAATGTTGTAGGGTCTCCCTGTATTGATACCAGCCTGCAGCCGTATGCTTTATCAGTGCTGGTATCAAAATCTAGGGAAACCACACGCCATTTTTTAATTTATTTATTTTACACCAGCAGTATAATGCTGTCAGTATAATCCTGCAGCCAATCAGAGACACCGGTGGGCAGGGAAAGCAGTGAATATGTATGGGGGATTATTATCTGCCTCGGAAGTAGTGCTGCAGCCATGGAGAGTCTCTGTAAGTATGTACTGCTTTAACCCTTTTGCTTGACATGGCCGTAATGGGAAGGGAGAGGATGATTTTTGCCATAGAACATTTATCGATCCTTGACAAGAGAGCTGATTTTTGCGGTAAATGTTCAGATGTCCGATCCGATCCAGCCAAAGATCGTATGATTTTAACATTTTCCAATCTTTGCCGATCAAGATTACTCATCTCTAATCGTGAATAAAAACCACAATGCTAATAACACTAATATTACCAGAATTATACACAGGAGCTCTGTATACTGTGAATAGTATACAGGCAATAAAGAGATTACTGGTGACATTATACAAAAGAGCTCTGTATATAGCATATAGTTTATAGCAGAGGTGGGCAATTAATTTCCTCCAGGAGCCACATGAGAGACCACACAGCTCCTAGATGCAGTATGAGCCACCACCCAGCCCCCTTATAAACTTCATGATGCACACACAGGCCTCAAATATTTGGTATGGCCCACACACAGCTCCCTCTATTTACAGTATGATACACACAAAGACCCCTTAAATACAGTATGAGCCCCACACAGCAACGATATACAGTATGAGACCCCACACAGCCCCTTATATACCCTATGAGCCCACACACAGCCTGATCCCCCTCATAGCCCCTATATACAGTATAAGGTGCAAAATAGTCGCCTACAGACAGTATTAGCCCCCACATAGCACCCCATAGACAGTATTGGATCCATAGTTCAACAAAAGAAAGGAACGATCAAATGCCCAATGTTAACATGTATCAAAATAATAGACAACAAACTGGGATCATATTAAAAATCGAAGGCATTATTATATATGCTCTTGCTGAAGTTGATATATCCCCATTGTGGTAATTGGACCATAGTGACCCCTATTGACATGTTTATTCAACTGCAGCAAGAGCATATACAACAATGCCTTACATTTTTAATGTGATCCCAGTCTGTTGTCTATTTTTATGAATTGATACACACACATATATATATATATATATATATATATATATATATATATATACGATGTTCCACCATGAACTTGCTGCATTTATAATTATTTATATTGTATTTAATAAAAAAAACCTTTTTGTTACATGTTAACAATGGGCAAATATTTGATTGTTCTTTTCTTTTGTTGTACTACGTGTTTTTCACGATTTTGCCCCAAATTGATTGTCCATACATGCCGTCATATACGACGACAACTCTTATAGATATTTTTGAATAAGATTTAGTCACATGAGTTGATATGATAATGCATGTTGCTCTACTGCAATTTTTTACCTAAGTATTGGATCCATATAGTCCCCTATAGACAGTCCCCTATAAACAGTATTAGCCTCCACATAGCAACAAATAGACAGTATGAGCCCTCACATAGCATTCTATATACCAGCACCCATAGAAAAAAAGCATAAAAAATAAAAACAACACATACTCTCCTTACTCCCGTTCCCAAGCAGCGCCCTCTTGTTAGTTGAAAGCCGGTGCAGTCGTTAAAATGCCCACCAGCTAATGGCTGGAGCATCGGCCGGTGTCCCGCTGGGCCAGTCCGATGCTGTATATATAGCTGAAGTCCACTCAAACTTTCTATTTTCTACAAATGAAGTTGTAAAGATGTTTTAGAGAAAAATGTAAAAAAAAACATTAAAAAGGAAACTGAACAAAACAACAATATAAAAGTGCAAGTTATTTTTATTATACTGACATTTGTAATATTTATTTTATGCTAAAATATGATCACTTAACCCCAAAGTCTAATGGAAAAAATATTCTGTTAAGAATTTCAGTCTATTACTCTGTTGTCAGGGAGACCTTGAGTGCACTGAAACTACATCAATATTTTAGAGTCATTTTGGATTGAGTGTAAAGTGTGTTGGAGTCAGATGTGCTCCTAAGTCAATCAGAAGTGTCTTAAAAGTGTTGTGCTCCTCCATGTGCCTCACCATCAATATTATTGAAGTCAAGGACTGGAGTAAGACTTGTGGTTTGAGGTACTAGACCACAGCTCATCATTAGTGATGAGCAAGCTTGCTCGGCACTACTCGTTACTAGATCATGTGCTTGAGCGCCATACTAGAGTCTTTGCCCCGCATATTTTGCGGTTGTTACCGGGGTAGGAGTCAGAATCTTTTTAAAATTGTCTCAAAATGTAGTCAGAGCCCCTTATCTACATCTCTTGCTCTGTGTATTGCCATACCTCCTTGAAATTTAAGCTAGGTCTTGCACTGAGTGCATAGGCTTTACGAGGGTAGGAGTCAGAAACACTTAAAATTGCCGAAAAATGTAGTGAAGGGCCCTCTTCTACGTGTCTTCCAGGAGAAAATTGGAGTCCTGCCTTCAAATTTTTGGCAGCCCTTGCACTTATGGCAAAGACTTTATGAGTGTAGTTGTACCACTACCTAACAATTTAAACAGAATGTGTATGAGGTCCTCCTTTATGTCTAATACAGGGTGTATCAGAGTAACTCTTCATTCTAATTTTTGCCAGTTCTTGCATTGTCCGCTTAGGCTTTGTGAGTTTAAGAGTACCTCCTTCTTAAGTTACATAAGATGTGCCTGACCATGTCACACAGACCACATGCCCAGATAAGGTAGTAAAAAGTTAAAATTACATTTACTTGTGAATTTTTTTTTTCAAAATTGAAAGCAATGAAAAAGTGCAACAACACAGCAAAAACACACCATGTGAATGTAGCGTCCCTGAGACCATCAGGGTGTTACAAGTTTCTGCATCCCCACAAGGATGCAAGGCCTACCCCCTTAGGGACCCACAACCCCAGTGGCGATAACACCAAAAACCCAGCTAATCCCAGTTTTCCCAAACAATCCCCCATACAATGGTACCCAGCTAGGGTGGGACCATGGATAGCCGCCTAGAGGTGAAGCCAATCCAGTCCACTAGTTGACCAGGTGGGAGGGGCAGACTGTGGACAGAGAGAACACAGGATGTCAGTAGAAGAACTGCAGTGACAGAGAACTGTAGTGACTGTAGGAGTGTGAAGGTGGAAGCAAAGTGACATCCTGAATCGGATTAACAGTGACCTGGTACCCAGGAGAAGTAGTTGCCAGTGGAGTATGATGGAGTACTCCTGGAACTACGCACCGACGGGGTACAGGACCCTAGGACAGGAAAGAGCTTCAAGCCGACCTGTTAACACCTGCACAGCAAAAAGACCATCAAGGACCTTGCTGACCCTAAAGAATCTGAAGAATCAGTAACAAAGGGAGAACCGGGGACAGGACCAGAGACTCCAACCCCACAGGGTTCACACTACCGTCAGGAGGACAGAAGTGGACAAACCACAGAACGGGGACCCCCAGTTGTTCTATACCACGGGAACCCACTTACCAGAGACAGGTGCAGGGAAAGAAGGTACCAGAGAACCAGACTGGCACAGGGACGAAGGGGACCTGGAGGCGAAAGCAGCCTCGAGCAACCAGACAACATCTACCAGCAGTGAGTAAACCAGTTGCACTGAACATAATAATAATAATAATAAATCTTTATTTCTATAGCGCCAACATATTCTGCAGCGCTTTACAATTCAGGAGGTTCATATACAAACAAAAAACAGTTATAGAAAATACAATAATTGGAGTATGGAAAAAAGACAACGCTGCTCGTGATAGCTTACAATCTACAATGCAATGAGGGGGACAAGCTAAAAGTGCTTATTTACAATGGCAGTCCAGCCATCTCAAGGAAATGGGGAATAGATAATGGCTGCCTGGACCATTTAGCCAGAACCTTGAAATGCATTTGGGTGCCATGGAGTTTGACGTGGGTTATACTCTGAGAAGATGTGGAGGGACTATGTGAATTTAATTCGGCTAGGGAGTGTGATAGGCCACCCTGAAAAGATGCATTTTTAGGAAGCGTCTGAAGCTGAATAAGTTGTGATTCGTCCTAGCTTCTTGGGGTAGAGCATTCCAGAGGATTAGTGCAGCTCGGGATAAGTCTTGGATTCGGGAGTGGGAGGTTCGGATTAGTGAGGATGTTAGTCGAAAGTCTTTTACAGAGCGTAGACAATGAGTGGGGTGATAGACAGAGAGGAGGGTGGAGATGTAGGGGGGTGCCGCACTGTGGAGAGCTTTGTAGGTGAGAACAAGCAATTTGAATTGGATCCTGTGATATATGGGCAGCCAGTGCAGTGACTGGCACAGAGTGGAAGCATCTGAGTAGCGGTTAGCCAGGTAGGTGACCCTAGCTGCTCCATTAAGGATGGACTGTAGAGGAGAGAGTCTAGTTAGGGGGAGACTAATTAATAGAGAGTTACAGTAGTCGAAGCGGGAGTGAATCAGGGCCACGGTGAGGGTTTTTGTCGTTTCCATTGAGAGAAAGGGGTGGATTCTAGAGATGTTCTTGAGGTACAAGCGGCAGGAGCGGGCAAGAGATTGTATGTGGGAGGTAAAGGACAGATCAGTGTCAAGTATTAACACCCAGACAGTGAGCCTGCTACCTAGGAGTTATCATGGTGCCACACACAGAGAGGGAAATGTTGGGTTTAGAGAGGTTAGAAGATGGAGGGAATAGAAGTAGTTCAGTTTTGGAAAGGTTCAGATAGAGACCAGGCATACATTACAAACTGCAGTCAGGCAGTCACTGGTGTTCTGTAGTACAGCAGGGGTGAGCTCAGGAGATGAGGTGTATAGTTGTGTGTCATCAGTAGAGATGAGCGATGTTCGAGGTTCGCTAATATCATGTTCGAGTCGTTCGACGAACTCGAATGATTTGCTAAAAGTTCGTCAGTTCGAGTTACGTTCGAGAACGGTTCGATCACCAAAAGCGTGGCTTTTCACAGTAAGTATGTGCGCACCTTGCTTATCTGCATGCGTCCTGTGAAACCCAGCACAATCTCTCTCTCTTTCCTACTCACCGATCACGGGCGTCTCGCTGCATGGCAGTCACAAATCTCCAGCGGCATTTCCTCTTTTGAAAAGGGCTGCCGCTTCATTATTCAATTAGTTATTCCATGCTTTCCTCGCCCAAAGGTGCCCATGATTGGTTGCAGTCAGACACGCCCCCACGATGAGTGCCAGCTGTCTCACTGCAACCAATCACAGCCGCCGGCGGGCAGCTCTATATCGTGCAGTAAAATAAATAAATAAATAATAATAAAAAAAAAAATGCGGTTCCCCCCATATTTGATACCAGCCAGGATAAAGCCACATGGCTGGAGGCTGGTATTGTCAGGAAGGAGAGCGCCGCATCATGGGGAGCCCACCACCCTAACAATATCACCCAGCAGCTGCCCAGAATTGCCGCATCCATTAGATGCGGCAGTCCCGGGACTCTACCCAGCTCATCCCGAATTGCCCTGGTGCGGTGGCAATTGGGGTAATAAGGAGTTAATCATGGCAGGCGTCTCCCCGAGACACCTTCCATGATTAAACTGTAAGTGAAAGTAAATAAACACACACAGCGAAAAATCTTTTATTTGGAATAAAAGTCAAAAAACACCTCGTTTACCTCTTTATTAATCCACAAACAACAATCCAGGTCCGAAGTAATCCACACGACACTGTCAGCTCTGCTACATAAAGATGACAGGGCGCACCGCAGAACACGATCACTGTGTCCTCTCCACGTAGCACCTGAAGTGAATCGCACTGTCAGCGGAGACTTCAGTCTGCAATGCAGACATCAGGATAACCAAATCTGTCTATGTTTCTCATTACAGCCAGTGTCTGAATGGTTAGCGCTTTTGCCAAAGAAGCATTAGTTCACGAGTTCAAGTACCGGCTGTCCAGGGAAAGAATTTAATTTTAAATTATAATTATTATTTATTTATAATTATAATTTAATTAAATTATGCACTGAGTGGAGGATGATGGGGGTTGTAGTGCCTGCGGTGATGATGGTGGTTGTAGTGCTTGCGTGTGTGTGATGATGAGTGCAGTACTGCCGGTGTTTCCCCGCCCATCCGCCCATCCGCCCATCCATCCATCCATCTGCCCGCCCATCGATCCATCCATCTTTGCAGCAGAACAATCTGCTTCTCGATTCTCTACTGCAGTATAGAGCTAAAGATTACCAAATCTGCCTATGTTTCTTATTAGAGCCAGTGGCTCAATGCTTAGAGCTCTCGCCTAAGAAGCACAAGTTCAAGTCCCAGCCGCCCCGGTAAAGAATTTAATTTATTTTTAATTATTTATTTATATTTAGAATTTAATTTAATTATGCACTGAGGGGAGGAGCTGGACGTCAGCTGTGAGCCGCGGGACACACCTCAAAAATCAGAGCAGTTCACGGAATGAGGCTGCATTGCTCTCTCCTCTCTCTCTTCTCTCTCTTCTCTCTCTCTCTCTCCCTCTCTCTCTCTCTTTCTCTCTCTCTTTTTCTCTCTTTTTCTCTCTCTCTCTCTTCCTCTTTCTCTCCCTCCCCTCTCTCTTTTACTATCTCTCTCTTTTTCTCTCTTTTTCTCTCTCTCTCTTTTTCTCAGTCTCTCTTTTTCTCTTTTTCACTCTCTCTCACTCCTCTCTCCTCTCTTCTCTCTCTCTTCTCTCTCTCACAACTCTCTCTTCCCTCTCTCTCTCTTCTCTCCTCTTCTCTCTCTCTTCTCTCTCCTCTCTCTCTCTTCTCTCTCTCCTCTCTCTTTTATCTCTCTCTTTCCTCTCTCTCTCTTCTCTCCTCTTCTCTCTCTCTTCTCTCTCTCTACCTCTCTCTCTTCTCTTTTCTCTCTCTCTTCTCTCTTTCTTTTCTCTCTCTCTCTTTTCTCTCTCTCTTTTCTCTATCTTCTCTCTCTCTTCTTTCTCTCTCTCTCTCTCTCAGACCTGGCGATGATCAGCTGATGCAGTCACCTGACGGAATCAGCTGACACTATAAGTTGAGCGGTGAGGACAGCTTTTTACCGCCCAGCCAGCTAAACTATCAGATGATGCTGTCGGACACGAGTCTGCACTGAAGTGTGTAGTTTGTTTGGGTTTTTTTGCACTGATGCATCAGCTGATTGTATAAAAGCCGTTTATACAATCAGCTGCTGTGTCATGTGATTCAGGCCCGTGAACCTGACACATCATCTGATCGCTTTGCCTTCCAGATGATATTGGATCCGGATTGGACGGTGCGGGACCCTTGACCCAGGATTACTGCGGAGGGGGGTTCTTTATTTCAATAAAGATGGAGTCACTAATTGTGTTGTGTTTTATTTATAATAAAAAGATTTTTCTGTGCTGTGGTTTTTTTTATCTGTACTAGAAATTCATGGTGGCCATGTCTAATATTGGCGTGACACCATGAATTTCGGGCTTAGGGCCAGTTGATAATATAAAGCTAGCCCTAATGCCATTATTACCCAACAAGCCACCCGTCACCAGGGCAGCTGGAAGAGTTCAAAACAGTGCCAGAAGATGGCGCTTCTATGAAAGCACAATTTTCTGGGGCGGCTGCGGACTGCAATTCACAGCAGGGGTGCCCAGAAAGCTTGGGCACCCTGAGCTGCAGATTCCCATCACCAGCTGCCTAGTTGTACCTGGCTAGACACCAAAATTGGGTAACGCCCATGTCGCGGGCGGGGAGGGGACGCTGCACTCACCACGCTCGGGTCCGGCGCTGCTGCTCGGTGGCTAGAGCGGTTGGCCGGATCCGGCGACTCGAGCGGCACTCCTCGCCCGTGAGTGAAAAGGGTGGTTTGTTGGGGTTTGGGATGTCGGTTCGTGACGCCACCCACGGTGTGTGGTAAGGTTGGGGCACCACCGCTGCTCTGTACGGGGATCCCGGGAGCGATGACAGGGAACAGCTGGGATGTTTCTCTCCCCTCCATGGGTAGGGGGATTTTGGTAGTCCCGGAGCCCGGAGTTGTCTGTTTGGTGGATTGCGGGGCCTGGCCAGGTGCAGGGTCACAGGGCAGTGCAGTGCCAGACGGCATGGTGGTACTTACTCAGCCAGTAATGCACACGGAGTCTCTTGTAAAACAAACGGCTGGATGGACGAGTCCCACAGATGGCTGCGGCGGTCACTCCCGGTCGGTTGGCGGTAACGGTCTCTCCCTGCACCGGTGTTAAGTTCTCGTCCCCGATGGCTTCCCACCGGTAACCCGCTCCCCAGCGGTGTGTTGGCTAAGGGAGCCCCTTTTGTTGACCGCAGGCTCTGGTCCTGGGAGCTCTAGCTCTGTCGGTAGCTTTATCTCCCTCACGGTTTGGACGGTTGCCTTCAGTCGGGTCTTTATTGCTGGGAAACCCTGGAGGTTCCCGTCGCTGATGGATTTGACCGGTTTAACGGCGACTCCTAGCCTGGTCGGGGTCCATAGGCCCTGCCGGATGGTGCTGGCTTCTCTTCGCTCCCCGATCCAGTACCGGCGGGCCACCGCCCATCCCCGGTCCTTACGGTTGTGCGTCAATCTGCCTCTCCTGCAGACGGTTAACACCATCTGCCAACCTTGCTGTATGTGCCCGGGCCATGTACCCGGACACGGTCAGTCTGCTCCTCCACTACTACCTCCTTCACTTCAAACTCTCCTCCTCGACTCTCTTCCACTAACTATCTGACCTTCTTTCCCGCCTCCAGGACTGTGAACTCCTCAGTGGGAGGAGCCAACCGCCTGGCTCCGCCCCACCTGGTGTGGACATCAGCCCCTGGAGGGAGGCAACAAGGATTTGTGCGTGAGTGGCTGGTGTGCCTAACCGGGGTGTGGGGTGTGTTGTTGCAGTACCTGTGACATCCTGGCTTGTCCAGGGCGCCACACCCACGTCATTTTTTTTTAATTATTTCATGAAATTCATGAAATAATTAAAAAAAAAAAAGGGCTTCCCTATATTTTTGATTCCCAGCCGGGTACAAATAGGCAGCTGGGGGTTGGGGGCAGCCCGTAGCTGCCTGCTGTACCTGGCTAGCATACAAAAACATGGCGAAGCAAACGTAATTTTTTTTGGGGGGGGGCAACAAAAAACTCCTGCATATAATCCTGGATAGAGTATGCTGAGCCTTGTAGTTCTGCAGCTGCTGTCTGCTGCCTGTCTGTATGGAGGAGAGCAGACAGCAGCTGCAGAACTACAAAGCTCAGCATACTCCATCCAGGACTGTATGCAGGAGTTTTTTGCCCACCAAAAAAATGACATGGGCTTCGCCATATTTTTGTATGCTAGCCAGGTACAGCAGGCAGGTATGGCTGCCCCCAACCCCCAGCTGCCTATTTGTACCCGGCTGTGAACTAAAAAAAATAGGGAAGCTTTTTTTTTTAATTATTATTTTATGAATTTCATGAAATAGTAAAAAAAAAAAATCGACATGAGCTTTGCTCCATTTTTGTGTCCAACCAGGTACAACTAGGCAGCTGGGGATTGGAATCCGCAGCACAGGTTGGCCCGAGCTTTCTGGGCCCCTCTGCTGCGAATTGCAGTCCGCAGCCACCCCAGAAAATGGTGCTTTCATAGAAGCGCCATCATTTGGCACTGTATTCAACTCTTCCAGCAGCCCTGAAGCCGGGTGGCTTGCTGGGTAATAATGAGTTAATTCTAGCTTTGTTTTACTAGCTAGTATTAAGCCAGAGATTCTTAATGTCAGGAAAGTTTGACCCGGCCATAAAGAATCTCTAATAAAGGGTTAAAAAAGACACCACACAGAGAATAAATACTTTAATAGAAATAAATACACAGACACACTTAGAGACTCCATGTTTATTACTCTCTCTCATCCCTCCATGATCCAGGGTCTTCTGTCTTCTTTCTCCTTCAACCCTTGCAGCTCTGCTACATCAGACAGCACAGCATGGGAGGAAGAACGCTGCTGCTCCTGTGCAGTCTATTCACTCAGTGAGTGAGCAGAAGCTGCGTGCTGTAAGCGGTGATGTCACCGCTGACAGAAAGGTTGCTATAGCAACGGTGATCTCTGTTATTCACCGGCTGTGGCATACAGTCCTTGCATGTGGTCTGACTCTGTGAAGAGCGCTGACATGCAGGAACGGGGAAGCTGACCATGTGCCAGAGCATTTCGCCGGTACACGGAGATGCTGGAACGATCACCGCGTACCGGAAAGATGCACTGACAAGACCAAGCATGACGTCTAGCCATGTGACCAGCCTGTAGCCAATGAGATAATAGACACGTGACTGGTCACATGCTATTTTGACGTCACGATAGGTCCTATCATCATTGCTGGTTACCGGGAGGACGCAGTGATTATCGGAAGGAAAAGCGGCGGGAGACAGAGTGCAGGATGCGTCGCGGGGACCTGTAAGTGTTATGGCAATGTTTATTAACTGTATGTGTACATTTATAATGTGTTTTTATGTGTTTGTGTTTGCTTGCCATTGTTTTCAATGGGGTTCGAGTGAATCGTCAAACGGTTCGTTGAACGTTCGTCGAACGGAGCCTCCATTCGACGAACCGAACCGAACTCAAACGCTAGGGGGGTGGCTCATCTCTAGTCATTAGCATAAAGATGGTACTAGAAGCCAAATCTGCTGATGATCTGTCCAATTGGGGCAGTGTAGAGGGAGAAAAGAAGAGGGCCGAGGACTGAACCTTGAGGGACCCCAACTGTGAGAGGAAGAGGAGAAGATGTGGAGCAAGCAAATGATACGCTGAATGAGCAGCTAGAAAGATAGGAAGAAAACTGAAAACCAGGAAATCACAGTGTCCTTTAGGCCGATTGAATGGAGCATAGAAAGAAGGAGATGGTGGTCAACAGTGTTGAAGCCAGCAGAGAGGTCAAGAAGAATAAGCAGAGAGTGGTCACCATTACGTTTTGCTGTCAATAGGTCATTGGTCACTTTGATGAGGGCAGTTTCTTTTGAGTGTAGGGGGCGGAAGCCAGACTGTAAAGGATCTAGAAGAGAGTGAGAGGAGAGGTAGCGGGTGAGGCGGGAATAGACCAAGCGCTCCAAGAGTTTGGAGATGAAGTGGAGATTGGAGACCTGTCTGTAATTGCTTGCGCAGGACGAATCAAAAGTAATTTTTTTTAATAATGGAGTAATGATTGTTTAAGGGAGGAGCGGAAGATACCAGAAGAGAGAGAGATTGAAGATTTTAGTTAGGTGAGTAGTGATGACTGGAGAGAAAGACTGGAGTAGATGTGAGGGGAAGGGATCAGTAGGGCAAGTGGTATGATGAGAAGAGGAGAGGAGCCTGGAGACTTCTTCCTCTGTGACTGGGTCAAATGTGGAGAGTGATCCAGATGGGATTTGGGGAAGGATTGGAATCATGATGCTTGGTGGCTGGGGGCTGATGTCTCTATGAAATACGAGGCCAGATCATCAGCATGAAGGTCTGTGATAGGTGTCTGTACTTTGGGACTGAGGAGGGAGTGAAAGGTGTCAAAGAGCTTTATTGGATTGTTAGATACTGAGGAGATCAGGGTGGTGAAGTAGGTCTGTTTGGCGAAGTGAAGAGAAGAGTTGTAGGTTCTTAACATGAACGTGTAGTGGATGACGTTTTCTGGTGTGCGGGTTTTCCTCCATAGGCGTTCAGCACTCCTAGAGCATCGCTGGAGAAATCGAGTTTGGGATGTGAGCCAGGGCTGTATTACTCTGTGTTTGGTCTTTCTGAAGGTGAGGGGTGCTACTTGGTCTAGGGTATTTCTGAGTGTGTCATTGTAGTGATTTATGACCAGATCAGGACAGGAAAGTGAGGAGATAGGGGACAGTGATGAGTGTAGAGAGTCTGTAAGTGTCTGAGAGTTAATGGCCTGTAGGTTTCTGAATGTGTGATAGGTGGGAGCGTGCTGCGGTGGGCGAAGGGTTTGTGAGCTTGAAGGAGAGGATATTGTGGTCAGAGAAGGGAAAAGGTGAGTTGTCAAAGTGAGAGATGGAGCAGAGGCGAGCGAAGACCAGATCAAGGGTTTTGCCGTCATCATGTGTCTTAGAGGATAAGAGCTGTGAGAGGCCAAAGGAGGTGGTTAGAGATAGAAGCTGGGATGCAGAAGGGGAGGTGGGGCTGTTCATGGGTATGTTAAAATATCCTAGGATAAGGGGTGGTAATTCTGAGGACATGAAGTGCGGCAGCCAGGCTGAAAAGTGGTCAAGGAACTGGGTGGGTGACCCTGGGGGACGTTATATGACCGCTACTCTGAGGGAGAGGGGATGTAAGAGCCTGATGGTGTGGACCTCGAAAGATGGGAATGAGAGTGATGGAGCTGGGGGGATGACCTGGAAAGTGCATTGTGGGGATAGGAGGAAACCGACTCCACCACCATGTCTGTTCTCAGGTCTTGGTGAATAGGAAAAGTGTAAACCACCGTGAGAAATGGCAGCAGGGGAAGCAGTGTCAGAATCCTGAATCCAAGTCTCAGTGAGGGCCAGCAGATTAAGAGAGTTATTGAGAAAGTAGTTGTGGATGTAAGGAAGCTTGTTACATAAAGACCGTGGATTCCAGAGAGCACAAGTAAAAGAGAGAGGTGAGGGTGTGTACAACTAATGCTAATGAGGTTAGCAGGGTGTCTATGAGAGGTGGGGGAAGGGGTAAAGTTGGCATGGGGTGCACCGGGATTAAGAGAGATATCGCCTTAGAGAAGTAGCAGTTAAAGGAGAAAGAGAAGATAGTTTTTGGAGTTGTGGCATGGTTTTTTTCTCCAACACCCTGGAGCAAGAAGGAGTGAAGTTGTTAAGGAAGGTGAAAAGAACATGGGAGCTGTACATAGGAGAGGGGAGAAGAGAGGGGCTGATGTGGATGAGTGGGGATGGAGGGGGGATGGGGCGGTGAAAGTGGACAGTAAAAGCACATAGGATGGTGAGGATAGAAGTAAAGATCATAGTAGTACCAGAGGGTTTTAAAAATTTGGTGACCTGCCGCCTCCTGCCCTGACTAACTGCCATTCAAATAACTGCCCAGCACTTAGCAATGATGGCACTTTGCATAAGATGGCACGCATGCACGCACCCCACACGCGTGCACCTCTTAAGAAAGCCCCAGATATATAGGGAAAGCTAGAGGAATAGGTAAGGGGGATTGTGGGAGGTCAGCTTGTTAAGGGAAATTAACAAAAGGTAATCACACCAGGGAATAATTAGTGAATCAAAGGGAGCAGGACACATTTTACATCCAGCCTGACTCCAGACTACACAAAATCACACCTTCCACCATCAGATAACATTTTCAAAGAGGAAAATACAGTCACACATCAGTGAGTATCAAACTTAATGTAGAGATGACATAGCAAAAGTTACAGAAAGCAGGGTTATACTTGTACCAGAAAAGAGGGTTCAGCAGTGGTATAATGCAGGACACATGAGGTTACAGCAAGCAGGGTTATAGTTGTACCTGTGTGAACATCTGTGTGGATTCCCTTCTTCTGACGCCTATTGCACCATACACCCTCTGGGGAAAAACCCTACTTGCGGAGGGTCTACCATTCTAGCTGCCAATATCATCAGCCCCAGTAGAGACATTCTACAGCGGCATCTCCCTATACTTAGCCGCAACACCGCAAGTGGCGTCACAAGTGAAAATGATTCTATTCTCCCCTGTAAATATCCCCATTACAAAAAGGACCAAAGGCATGGAACCAGGTAACGGCCACCACCGTGACATTCCTAATAGAGACTCTGCCCGGAACCGAGTGTCCCATATCCTTGGGTGCGACATGAACATAGCCTAAGGGGTAGAGGAGGCGGGGTTTTTTCTCTTTTTTAATTTGCCTTATATACACGTAATTATAATTTCCTAACATGTTTTCCTGTAAAATCCATTTATCTTTGGTTTTGTATGTTTTATTGTTACTCTTTAAAAGTGGTTCAAAACACTAACAACATTGTTCCCAGCAGCAACCTAGGAGTCAGAGATGCCTTCAGGCATCTTCCCCATGCTGTTCCCATTCTATTTTAGCTCTGTTTCTATCCATTTCAGTAATTTTCCTGCCACCCTGTAGAGAGTTTTCCAGAAAAATACTTGAGTTTCCTATTGAGTTCCATTATACTCATTACTAGAGTCGAGCACCCGAGCAGTCCAATGTGCTCGATTCGAGTAATAAGCACCCAAGCATTTTAGTGCTCACTCATCAGCACTCATCAGCACTCATCATGCATAATGCAAACGGACGTTGTCACACTCCTTTCAGCCCCTGTTATAACCCAGCTCTGCTCATTTCTGCAGAGCCGGCTGTCATTAACTTGAAAACATGAAAGGTCACTACATTTTGACACAACTTTGTGTTGCACAAAAACGTAGAGACTTTTCAATGCTTTTTACTCCAGATTTATAGCATACTTACTGTGATAAACTGGGGCCTATACAGTTAGGTCCAGAAATATTTGGACAGTGACACAATTTTCGCGAGTTGGGCTCTGCATGCCACCACATTGGATTTGAAATGAAACCTCTACAACAGAATTCAAGTGCAGATTGTAACGTTTAATTTGAAGGTTTGAACAAAAATATCTGATAGAAATTGTAGGAATTGTACACATTTCTTTACAAACACTCCACATTTTAGGAGGTCAAAAGTAATTGGACAAATAAAAAAAACCCAAAAAAAAATTGTTATTTTCAATATTTTGTTGCGAATCCTTTGGAGGCAATCACTGCCTTAAGTCTGGAACCCATGGACATCACCAAACGCTGGGTTTCCTCCTTCTTAATGCTTTGTCAGGCCTTTACAGACACAGCCTTCAGGTCTTGCTTGTTTGTGGGTCTTTCCGTCTTAAGTCTGGATTTGAGCAAGTGAAATGCATGCTCAATTCGGTTAAGATCTGGTGATTGACTTGGCCATTGCAGAATGTTCCACTTTTTAGCACTCATGAACTCCTGGGTAGCTTTGGCTGTATGCTTGGGGTCATTGTCCATCTGTACTATGAAGCGCCGTCCGATCAACTTTGCGGCATTTGGCTGAATCTGGGCTGAAAGTATATCCCGATACACTTCAGAATTCATCCGGCTACTCTTGTCTGCTGTTATGTCATCAATAAACACAAGTGACCCAGTGCCATTGAAAGCCATGCATGCCCATGCCATCACGTTGCCTCCACCATGTTTTACAGAGGATGTGGTGTGCCTTGGATCATGTGCCGTTCCCTTTCTTCTCCAAACTTTATTCTTCCCATCATTCTGGTACAGGTTGATCTTTGTCTCATCTGTCCATAGAATACTTTTCCAGAACTGAGCTGGCTTCATGAGGTGTTTTTCAGCAAATTTAACTCTGGCCTGTCTATTTTTGGAATTGATGAATGGTTTGCATCTAGATGTGAACCCTTTGTGTTTACTTTCATTGAGTCTTCTCTTTACTGTTGACTTAGAGACAGATACACCTACTTCACTGAGAGTTTTCTGGACTTCAGTTGATGTTGTGAACGGGTTCTTCTTCACCAAAGAAAGTATGCGGCGATCATCCACCACTGTTGTCATCCGTGGACGCCCAGGCCTTTTTGAGTTCCCAAGCTCACCAGTCAATTCCTTTTTTCTCAGAATGTACCCGACTGTTGATTTTGCTACTCCAAGCATGTCTGCTATCTCTCTGATGGATTTTTTCTTTTTTTTCAGCCTCAGGATGTTCTGCTTCACCTCAATTGAGAGTTCCTTAGACCGCATGTTGTCTGGTCACAGCAACAGCTTCCAAATGCAAAACCACACACCTGTAATCAACCCCAGACCTTTTAACTACTTCATTGATTACAGGTTAATGAGGGAGGCGCCTTCAGAGTTAATTGCAGCCCTTAGAGTCCCTTGTCCAATTACTTTTGGTCCCTTCAAAAAGAGGAGGCTATGCATTACAGAGCTATGATTCCTAAACCCTTTCTCCGATTTGGATGTGAAAACTCTCATATTGCAGCTGGGAGTGTGCACTTTCAGCCCATATTATATATATAATTGTATTTCTGAACATGTTTTTGTAAACAGCTAAAATAACAAAACTTGTGTCACTGTCCAAATATTTCTGGCCCTGACTGTATGTGTTGTCAAACTGGAGATTAAATGCATTGGGTTACTTGAATGTATTCAAGGTTTTTTAAGTTTTATAACACTTCTGCACCTTATACAAACCAGAATAGAATTAGTGCAATATACAGTGTGTCTACCCATATCCTGTCCACTGCCATTAACTTGAGAACGGCAGCAGCTATAGGCATAGAAGTGGTGTCTAGGTATAGTAAAGTAGCCATGAACTACGCACTGAAACCACCTATAGCGCCACCTGGTGGAAAACAACGGAGTTAGCATTTTTATCTCGAAAACGGAATGAGATAGAGAAAAAAGTGAATTAAAAAATTGTAGGGCATCATCAATTCAATACGAATTAACACCTTGCATACAGAAATGCTATGATATGAAACTCATGACCCCCCCGAAACATTGAATGCTGATCACGCATACAGTATGGCGCTCATTTAACTTTGATGCTCAAAATGGCCACCATCAGCTGCAATGCACATCTGGACTCTGGACAGCATACTGTATCTTGCTGCTCGTTGTGCAATATGGTAGGTTACACGCTTGCACAAGCATCTGTGATACGTCGTCGTAGGTCCTGCAATGTTGGTGGAGGGGTCGCATACACCTGCTGTTTGATGTGACCTCACAGAAAGAAGTCCAATGGGGTCAGGTCAGGTGAGCGTGGAGGCCACTGCACGCAGCCACCATACCCAATGACTTGTAGGAAGGTTTCCATGAAGTATTGCTTCAAGTCTGCAGCCTTGTGAGTTTTACATGTTCTAATCATAGCATTTCTGTATGCAAGGTATTGATTCGTATTGATTTGATGATGCCCTACAACTTTGCAATTCACTTTTTTTCTCTATCTCGTTCCGTTTTCAAGATAAAAATGCTAACTCCGTTGTTTTCCACCAGGTGGTGTTATAGGTGGTTTCATTGCATAGCGCATGGCTACTTTACTATATCTACTATACCTAGACACCACTTCTATGTCTATAGCTGCCGCTGTTCTCAAGTTAATGGTGGTGGACAGGATATGGGTGGACACACTGTATACATATAGGGTACTTCCCCGAAAATAAGACATTGTCTTTTATTATTTGTTTGCCCTGAAAAATGCGCTAGGACTTTTTTTGAGGTAGGGCTTATTCTCGGGGAAATACGAGTGGGGAAAGTTTACCCCCAAAAAAACGCAACCCCCTCCCTTCCCAGGACAATCATACTTACCAGACTCCGGCCATCTGCGTCGCAACCAGGTCCTCTTGCGATCTTCAGTGGGTGCCCCCAGCAGGTATGCTCCAAGCGCATCAAAACACACACACACACACTCATACACATCACATTGCGCACACAATCTCTGGATGTGGGATTGTGTGCGATCTGATGTATGTGTGTGTGTGTGTGCAATCTAATGCGGGAGTGTGTGCAATCTGATGTGGGAGTGTGTGCAATCTGATGTGGGAGTGTGTGCAATCTGATGTGGGAGTGTGTGCAATCTGATGTGGGAGTGTGTGCAATCTGATGTTGGAGTGTGTGCAATCTGATGTGTGTGCATGTGCGTTCCACTGCAGGTCCTCCCATTCGGCACTGAACTGTATGATTACAGGGTCTTTTTCTTCTTTCTTTTGGTGGTATCTGCTTTTTATAATGAACTGTCCTGCAGTATTCTTTAACTTTCTTAGTTGCATGGAAACTTCATTATTGAATCGCGACTAGGGCTTATTATCAAGGTAAGGCTTATATTTAAGCCTTACTCTGAAAATGCAGAAAATTCCTGCTAGGGGTTTTGTAGCACCCCACCGGGCAGGTGTTTTAACCTACTCGTTGCCGGGCCGAGAAGCAGATTGTCTGCGTCATCATGGGGTGGCTTGGCCCGATTCCGTTGCCCCGAGGCATACAGAAAAGAGGGTGGAGGGTGATAGGAAGGATAGAGGTGGTAGTTGGAGGTTACGAAAGTCTTTTTAAGATCGTGACGTCACCTGTGGTACGTAGCCAGGGATGGGCCGCCGCTGCGGGTGCTGCTCTTCGGGGCTGATGGTGAGGGTCGCAGCCGGGATGGTGTCGCTCCCCACAGCAAGAGAAAAAAAAAGAGAAAAAAAAAGGCAATTTGAACACAATTTCACACAAACCCCCTAAAATAGGAAATAGTTGGCCCCTTTCCAAAATTATGGGTAAACAACATTGTATTAAGCATTTAATGCATGTTCAAAATCACCTGTGGCAAGTAACGGGTGTGGGAAATATGAAAATCACACCTGAAACCTGATAAAAAGGGGAGAATTTGATTCAATCTTTGTATTGTTTGCCTGTGTGTGCCACACTAAGCATGGAGGGCAGAAAAAGGAGAAGAGAACTGTATGAGCACTTGAGAATCAAAATCAAAATTGATAAAAAAAATATCAACAATCTCAAGGTTATAAATTCATCTTCAGAGATTTTAATGTCCCTTTGTCCACAGTGTGCAACATTATCAAGAGGTTTACAACAGATGGCACTGTAGCTAATCTCCCTGGTCGTGGATAGCAGAGAAAATTTCTAAATGTTGTTGAGTGCAAGTAGTAATACTGAGGAAGAAAAAAAGCACAATAGGGTCTTATCCGGGTGAGAAAACAAATCACACAGGTGGTAGATTGCACTCACCTATTCAGGTTGTGAGAGTCACAACCCCTTTAAGCACATGTGATGATGATATCAGCAGCAGCCCTGAAGTAGAACGTATAATAAATGGAAGAAGAAATTGGATATATACCGCGCTAAAACACAGTGAGAATATTCTGTAAAATATTCCTGTATTGTTGTACAGGTCTACGCGTTTCAGAGATTTCCATCTCCTTCATCAGGACATAAAAAGGAATATATACCCGATTGATGAGGTGATGAGTACCACCAGATGGCGCCCTCACAGCACACTGGTACATAAACAGATATAGCAAGACGGTCAGTGGCCAAAAGGTCAAATAGAGAAAAGCAATTGGCATCATATTAGAATCTACTGACTTTCAGGCATGGTCCGTGCTAGAACTGTAATATAATATCACCAATTTCCTTGCTTAGTGCAAATACAAATAAAAGCACGGAATACCTGATCACATGAATCTGCCGTACCTAGAGCGGGGTGTGAGAGTCCACAGCCCGACCTATAGGTTTCGATAATCCTTCTTCCGGGGGTCAATTGCTTTTCTCTATTTGACCTTTTGGCCACTGACCGTCTTGCTATATCTGTTTATGTACCAGTGTGCTGTGAGGGCGCCATCTGGTGGTACTCATCACCTGTCTCTACATTTTTTAACCCGTATATGCTATATGTATTTTTCACTCAATAAAATTTATACATCTTTTTTCAACTACTAAGCCTTTGTACAGACTTTTTTCTTTATTTGTTGCAATTCTTTCTGTAGCTCTCCTTAGTTGGTTCTTGGCTCTTGGACAACTCTTTTGCCAATTATTTTTACTCATCTATCTGAAATCTTTCAGGAAGCAGCTGTTTGCGGCCAGCTTATAGTGTATTGATGCTTTTTTTACTTCCAAATTATTACCCCAACAGTGCTCACTGGGACCTTCAGTTTAGAGCTTTTTCTGTAACCAACAACATCCATATGTTTTGCAGCAATAAGCTTGAAAAGGTCTTGAGACAGCTCACTGATTTTATCCATCATGAGATGTTTCTTGTATGGAACCTTGATAATGATACCCCTTTTTAAAGGCAATCAGTTGAACCAGCTGATGTTATTTTTCAGTATGGGACAGGATTGCTTTGAAATTACTGATAGATTTCAGCTGGTGTTGTCATGACACGGCTTTTTGCACCTCTCTTTCTTCATGTGTTTGATACTTTTTCCTTATGTCATTTCTCCGTAGTACACAATTTATTGAATTCAATGGTTTGATTTCTTTTCCTGTGTGGTGGGTTCTTACAGACATCTGGAGAGAAAGTAATGTCAATAGGACCTTTAGAAATATATTTATTTAGAAAATTGGTGACCTGTTCAATACTTATTTCACCTACTGTGCATATATGTACATTTACAGTAACCTACAAAAAAGTTTAAGGTGCATGCTGTAAATATACTGCAAAGTAAGAATGCTTTCAACATTAGAAATGTTAAATAGAAGAAATGATGAAAAATTAGCAGCGCATCCTTAAAATCTTGGAATAATGTTTATTATTGATGTACCTCTAACACATTTCTGGCTGTGAGCCCTTAATGATAGTCTGCACACAGCCAGAAACGCGTTAGAGGGACATCATAGTTTTATATTGATGGACATAGATACGATATAAAGATTATTCCAAGACTTTAAGGACATGCTGATCCTCTTTCATCATTTCTTCTATTTAACAAGTCTGGAGTCAAGCGGCTGGGATCTTTGCACCTACAATAAAATAATCCAGATTGATGCAGCACAGTGAGGCTTTTCGAAATTCTTTTCTACTTTGTGCTTTCATTAGAAATTTTAATAGTTTATTTTTATCAACATACAAAAATGTAAAGTAAATGAGCAATAGAAAAATTTAAATCAAATCAGTATTTATTGTGACCACACTTTTCCTTCAAAACAGCGTCAGTTCTTCTAGGTACATTTGCACACAGTTTTTTAATGAACTTGGCAGGGATGTTGTTCCAAACATCTTGGAGAACTAACCACAGACCTGTTGACATAGGCTTCCGCAAATCCATTTGCCTCTACATCTAATCTGAGGCAGACTGAATTACATGACCTATTTTGATGTGAGTCTCGAGTAAATCATACTAATGCAAGTCTGTAATAACAGACAGCACGCGGATGCCATCTGTGAGATTTGTATTTTTAACCCCTTCACAACCAAGGATGTATGCTATATATATATATATATATATATCTTTGGCAATGTCTGTCCTTTTTATCCCTTTAATGCAGCAACCCCACATTATTCCCTGCCCATGTCTGCTGATCTGATCAGCAGACATGTGCAGCTAACAGGCGCGAGTCAAGCTCTAACAACATGATCTAATGCGCTCTGGTGGGATCGCGCTGTTCCCCACCACCATCAGTGGCCTGTGATGCAATCACGAGGCACCAATGGGTTGCAATGACAGCATGAGGTCAGATTATAACCCCTGTTACTGCCATGACTGAAATCCTGTAAATGTCAGCAGACCACCGGCACTCAAAGGAGAACAGCATTTCTACTGTTCAGAGGGATGTTGAAGCATCGCTCTGATCAGCAGAAGCAATCAGACAGTGCTGGTATAAAGTCCCCTAAGGGGACTAATAAAATCAATAAAAAAATGTAAAAAAAATGTTTTTACAAAATATGAAAAAAAGCAAAAAGTTTAACCCCCCCTTTTGCCTCATTGAAAATAAAACAATAAAAAATGAAAATATACATATTTGGTATCGCCGAGTTCAGAAATCCCCAATCTGGCAAAATATAAAATCAATTAAACTGATCAGTATAGGGCATAGTGAGAAAAAAACAGATTTACTTTTTTTGGGTCATCACAACCTTGCATTAAAATGCAATAAGAGGCGATCAAAGCATCAGATCTACCCAAAAGTGGTATGATTAAAAATATCAGCTCAAGAAAGAAAAATTAAGCAGTCACTGAGCCCCAAACCCTGAAAAATTAAAACACTACAGGTCTCGGAAAATGGCGACAAAAGCGTAAATTCTTTTTTTTGCAAACTTTTGAATTTGTTTTCATTACTTAGATAACAGTAAAACTACACCTGTTTATTATCTACAAACTCCTACTGTCCTGGGAAACCATAATGCCAGGTCAGTTTTACCATTTTTTATAGTTAACATGGCAAATTAAAAAAAGCCAAAAAACTATTGTGGAATTGCGCTTTTATTTTCAATTTCACCTCGCTTGGACTTTTCTTCCCATTTACCAGCACAATATGGCGCAGAATGAATGGTGTCAATCAAAAATACAACTCGTACCCCAAAAAACAAGCCCTCATATAGCTATTTTGTCAGAAAAATAAAAACGTTATGGAAAAAGGGGAGGAAAAACGAAAATGGAAAATGAAAGATCACCCTCGTGTGAAAGGATTAACCAATAGTGTTGAGCAACTAGTTAGCTATTCATACTCGTTATGCTGTTAGCGAATACTGTCCGCTACTCGTATATTCGTTACAAGTAGTGGGCGAAATGTAAGTCAATGAGAAATACTCTCTAAATAGAGAGTATCCCAAAAGCCATACTTTTTGTGCGAGTAGCGAATAGTACGGCTTTCGGATTACTCGCTACTTAGCGAGTATTTCCCATTGACTTACATTGTGCCTGCTACTCGTAACGAATATGTGAGTAGTAGACAATACTTGCTAACAGTATAGCGAGTACGAATAGTTAACTACTCACTCAACACTATTAACAGACTGTTTGATAGGAGATCGTTGACAAACCATCATTTTTTTTTTAATTCGAGAGACACTGATGAAACTCTAAACAACCTATGATAGTACAAAAGTGACCCACTTAAAACATTTTGATGAAATGTTGATAAGAAACACTGATGAAACTCTGACAGTTTTTTGTGTATGAGAAAAAACGCTGATATATGAATAAGCCCTTAAAGAAACAAGTCTTGCATTGAGATCAATGCCGCTTTCACACAGCCATAATATGGGAGCAATCTGTATTTTGGCAACAATACCCAAACCACTTGCATTTCTTCCGAACAAGACTTAGATTAAAATTAAATACTAAAGGCCAAAGAACACCAGAAGGATAATTCTTTTAAATTTTCCTCTAAAATTAAACATCAGTGCCCCTACTGGCCTTAGTGGGAAATGCCTGAAGTCAGATGGTACAAAAAAAATATATTAGCTCCTTCTAGACTTCTATTCTATACCCTCATCAGGAGGAAACCCATAAAAATATATAATTTTATTGGTATTACAATTTAATTTTTTTCTTGAAATGCACAGATAATCACAAAGATTTTTTCCTCCAATTTCATTTCTTTTCAGGTTGCGCTCTTTTAGTTTTGTTTCCCAACAGTGATTAAGCAATAGCATCTGAAACATAACCAATTGATGTGATGTGAATGAAATCAATTAAATTGTTAACTGAACTGTATAGTTGGATTTGTTACTGACATACCCATGTGCCCATCATTAGCCAGCTGCCTGCAGTTTTGACTTTGGTCCCTAGATTTTCTGTAATTATTTTTCTTTATATTTTGGTCTAAGTTAATGAACTGATTATATTACAAGCGAGCAACAACTTTCTGTGACCAAAAGTTTATTTACCTAGTTTTTATGTAAATGTAGCCCTTGATTAACCTTTCTGCGATATTCTTAAGATCCATGATCATTTTAGTGACTTTTTTTAATTTTTTTTTCTAAACAAAGAGGTGGCCTTAGGGTGAGAACGCACTTTGCGTTCACCTACTTGCAGTTCAAAACGCACCTTTTGGGCTTAATTGATTTGACCAAAGTTGCCTTTTTCAGAACTTTAGCGCTGAAAACGCATACGTATTTACCGCGTTTTTGATGCGTTTTCAGCGCTTTTTACATGCATTTTCACCTGCGTTTTGACAGATGCGTTTTGAACATCAAGACACTGCCTAATATATTTTAAACAGTCAAAAAGAATGAAAAAAGAGAAAAAAAAAAAGAAAAAAATCTATATTAATGGGAAAAATAATGAAAAAAGATATAAATCATAAAATGATAGCGGTAATATATATTTTATCGGAAATATAGCAATAAATGCATATTTTTCATAAATTTAATTGTCGGATTTTGTGTGTGTGTAAAGGGACATATCAAATCATTATGTTGATGTCCAAAAACCATGCGTTTTGGTAGTCCAAAACGCATGTTTTCTGCACTGAAAAAGCAGGCAAAACGCAGGAATTTGAAGGAATCTTGGTTTTTGCCATTTCTCATTGACTTCAATGTTAGCACCCAAAATGGCAAAAACAATTGACATGCTGCTTCTTTGAACGCATGGTTTTTGCCACAAAATATGCAAATTAAACGCAGCATTTAGAAATGCAAAGTGCGGTCTGAAAATCACCATTTTCCATTGACTTTGCTGGAAAATCAAAACGCATGCCTTTTGGCATGAAAAAGGTGCTTCTCAAAATGGACCTAAAACGCAGCTGAAACGCAGGTTGAAATGCAAAGTGCGTTCTCAGCCTAAGGATATGCCATACATGTCTACTAATCTCTGAAACACCTAAGTCCAAAACAAGGTGCCAAATGGAACAGGGGATCAGACAAGATGGAGAATGGTCCAGATCCCAGAGGTGAGATCTGCATCTATTAGATTTTTATAGCATATCCAGTGAATATAGCATGAGAATCACCCTTTAGGTCAAGTTTAGAGCTGTACTATCAAAATAGAAGCGTATTCTAGTTGACTTTGCTACTCTAAGGTTTTATTGTTTGGTTTACATAAATATATATTTTTGACCATTAGTTATTGATCTTAAAGTAATTGTCATGTCACAAGCTCAAGGATGATATGTCAAACAGTATGTTATGTTTGCTTACTATATATATTGCTTGATGCTTATTGTTTTGATGTTTTTTATCTTAGCTACATTTAGGTAAAACTGTGATCTATGACTATAATTTAGCAGTAGTGTCTACAGGAAGTCGGAGGTAGTCTGAGACATACCAACGGTCTCATATATGGTTCAGACATGAGCACCCATAAGCCTATCACAAATTTATAATGAGGTCAGTATATGGGCAGTTGATTTCTCTTACAGCAAAGGCAACAAAATAGAGATTACTAAACTCTTGTTGAGAAAAAAAAATAATGTGACTGGAAAATGGGCATTAGAAGGACATATCTTATGGTGCCCCTTTTCCAATGAGCTACAACTATCACCAAAAGAATACAAATTAATGGTGCTCTCAAAAAATAAATAATAATAACCTGAACTCATAGATTTCATAGCTCATAGCTCATAGCTGTCACTTAATAGTTTAAATCAATCTGTAACCCTACAAAAAATGTTTGTGTAACCCAGGCCTTAAAATGCAGGAAAAAATCACTAACCTTTAAAAGGTTGCAAAATTTTGAAGCAACTCCAGGCTGCACTACAATATAGTGACTTCTAGCATTTTCACACCATTTTTGCCCAACTCTGACAAAATGGACAAGGCTGAGGTAGGAAGGGAGCATGGCAACTCTTATTCATTTAAATCAAATCATTCACTACACCACGAATCTTACTTACGAAGGGATGGGAGTAAGATGTGTGGCAAAGTGCACATAGTGGCAAACACCACTTGTCTGACAGTCCTAAATCTGCTCTTCTCAATGAATCAGAAGCATCTGACTCCAGCAAGACCCTTCATCAAGACCGGTGTGAACAGCGCTAATCTTGATGAATCAGAGCCCAAGAATTTCATATGTTTTTAAGGGCATTTTTCTTTTATTCTACATTTTAGTGACATTTTATATTTTGTAATATATTGTACAAACATCACTAACACACATCATAACACAAAAAAATAATAATAAAAAAGCACTGTACATATGTAAAGGTTTAAAGTAACATTTGGCCATACTATTAGAAAAAAAAATAAAATAATGCCATTAAAGAGGGTTAGATTTAAATTTGCAGGTTGAACACATATTTTGTGGCTAAATACACTAGCATAATCTAGACAAAAAGACTGACGGCACTCTCAAAATGCAGTCTGAACAAGTGCAAAACTAAACATGACGTACAATAACAAAAAAAGACAGTTGCACTCTGAAATGCTAAAGTACTGCAAACAATCAATACAAGAATATATTGTATTACTGATTAAGGAAATCTAGGAAAAATTGAGATATTTAGCATACAAAAATGGCCATTTCAATATCTGCCCAGTAGTCACATCAAGGCATATCTCATTACTGGGAACCAACACTAAACTGAAGCCTCTCTCTGAGTTACAAACCTCCATGTTTATGGGCATGTAGGAACTTTCTACTGAAGAATAAAATTACCTGTGAATAATGGGTGGAGAGGTGCACAGTCAGAGAGCATAACTCCATAAGCTAGACAGAAAGACTGACGGCACTCCCAACATGCAGTCTAAACAGGTGCAAAACTGAACAAGACATATAATAACAAAAAAAGACAGTTACACTCTAAAATGCTAAAGCATGCAAACAATGATTGCAAGAATATAGACATGTATTACTGCTTGAGGAAATCTAGGAAAAAAAATGAGATATTTAGCATACAAAATGGCCATTCCAATATTTGCCCAGTAGCCACGTCAAGGCATATCTCATGGAAATAGCTGTGATATAACTTATACATTGCTGAATCATTATCCATCTAATATATGGATGTATTCAGATGGGTTGTTTTTTTCTCAGATTCTGTACAAATATAATAGAAGAAAAACTATAGCATCTTCCACCCCTGACTCTATAAAGAAACTAGGGTCAGAGAACAAGAAACACCGGCTCTCTATTGGTAGTTCATTGGATTTTTTAGTCATGGCTTATACCACCGTGGTTATAATACAGTGTATCAGTTTTGATTGAAATGCACCGTTTTCAGTGTTAACTCAAGAGCATTGTTTGTTTAGAATTGCCAAAAAACAAAGAAGATACATTAGTAAAGATCCTTTCACGATGTATCAGAATTGACTACTTGAAATCTTACATCATAAGGTAATACCCTTTTTGTGACTGAGATAAAAATATCATTTATAAACCTACGTTATTTTCATTGGGCTAGAAATTCCATTTCTTCTGAAACTGAAATTTATAATAAACTCAGAAATATAAATTGCTCCTCTGTTTAAAATAAAAGACATCTCTAACAATTCCTCAATTTCTTCCCATTCTCAAATGCAATCATTATTTTCTGAGCAATCTCTTGTACGGAAAAACAATTGGGCCCTAATTCCAGCTATATAAAGATTTTTAATCAAGAATCACTGGTGGGACAGTTTTCTTTAATAATTTATTTTGGTATTTTCTTGTAGCTTTCAGGCACAAACTGAACATGATGAGAACTTGTCTGCATTTGGCGTATTGATCTCGTCCCAGTGGGTGCCGAGATAATGTTATCTAATTCGGCTTATATTGGAAATGCTCGAGCTTTTATATATGAATTAGCTAAGCGGGGCCTATAAACAAAAAGCACCTTGACTGCCAAATGGCATAAAGAAATCCCCATATGACCATGAATTCTTCAGTGATTATGGTTTATTGTGTACAGGTGCTTTTGTGGGTTTTATGGCTCCAACACCCAACAGAGATTCCACTTAGAAACATAACATGATTAGCTTAAACATGTTCACTATCTCACTTGCCTTTTTAGCTATTTCTTTTTTTACAATTAGTCTATAAATACATTGACGATGAAGTATAACACGGTTGAAGGTAACATTCACAGGGTAAATAAAAATAATATAGGAACACAAAGTATTGTTTATTCCACCTAATATGGGTATTGTATGATTATAGGAAAGAAAATACATTCTTGTTTGGGACTTGTGCCACAGTAAAATAATCTAAAAACATGTAAATGGGCAAGATGCCATGCACACAGATGGTCAAAAGAGCAGAAAGCCAAAAGATCATCAAGATCAAGAGTGGGTGATACGGGCATAACTTGGAGCAGCAGTAAGTCTGTGATACAAAATAGGCACCAATGAAGCATTGAAAGCATTTAACATTCACTAAAGCCATATGATTTATGAGCTATACCAGAAAGAATCCATCACTAAATATTAGCAATACCCAGTTAAATTAAGGTAAGTCTACTTCAAGATATGGTTATCTTTACCAACACTCAGTTATTAGACAGTAAAACAGTAAAGATTAACACACACACACACACAGAAAAATAAAGCAAACCAGGAAAATGCAAGCTTTTCAACTACCACAACTGGATGGAAAGTGTTCTGTTCTACAGATTAAGGGGTTAATCCTGGAATGAAGAGAAGAGATCCAAGAATTCTGAAGTGTGATTTTAAACGTGTCAACATGTATGTGTTGTTTTTCACCTATAACATTTTATTATTTTATTTTTTGCTTTCTGCTAGACCATTTCTTTTATTCTTTTGTTTTGTTTTCTGCTATACCATTTCTTGTATTCTTTGTATTCATTACTGTGATTGTCCGGACGAAGGAGTGATCTACACTACATTTCAAAAGTTTGAGGTCACATAGAAAATTTTGTCTTTTCCATGAAAAATCATACTTTTATTTATCAAATGAGTTGCATAATGAATAGAAAATATAGTCCAGACATTGACTAGGTTAGAAATAATGATTTTTACTTGAAATAATAATTTGCTTCTTCAAGCTTTGCTTTCGTCAAAGAATGCTCCTTTGCAGCAATTCCAGCTTTGCAGACCTTTGGCATTCTAGCTGTTAATGTGCAGAGGTAATCAAGAGATATTTCACCCCATGCTTCCAGAAGCCCCTAACACAAGTTGCATTGGCTTGATTGGCACTTTTTTGCGTACCATACGGTCAAGCTTCTCCCACAACAGCTCAATAGGGTTGAGATCTGGTGACTGGGATGGCCACTCCAATAGGCCTGTTTCACATGTGAGTGAAAGACACAGACATTTTTTGCTGACGTGTTAAAAAAGCATATGCCCCTCTGTGTGCCGTGATTCACGACACAAGTGGGTTGTCCATGTGCAATCGGTGATACATGATCCGTACTCCGTGATTGCACATGGAGATAAACTCACCTGTCCCTGCTCTTGCTGTCCATAGTGCTGAAGAGTCCCACGATGCAGCATCCGGCTGCCGTTGTCTCTCACCTCTGCAGCTACTTCCGGGTCTGCTCTGGCTGCATAAAGGAATATGCATGCCACAATGAGCCGGTTAAGAAGAAGCAGAGAGCAGAGGCTGAACACATCGCTGGAGAAGGTGAGTTGAAAATGTTTTTTATTTTCAAGATACGTTTTTTTCTGGTGCGTGTTTCACAAATCACCCCATAGTGTGGTCCGTAGGACATAGTGATGCCAGAAAAAAATTGACATGTCTTCGTGCAGCAATCACGGACACACGTGTACGCCGCATGGAGACACGTTCTGGGAAAAATCACTGTTGTGTGAGCAGACACATTGATTTTAATGGGTCTGCATATGTCCGTGATTCTGGTACATATGAAAACTAGCACATACGTACCAGAATCACTGACGTCTGAAACAGGCCTTACAGATAGAATACCAGCTGCCTGCTTCTTCCCTAAATTGTCCATGCATAATCTGGAGGTGTGTTTTGGGTCATTGTCCTATTGTAGGATGAAATTGGTTCCAATCAAGCGCTGTCCACAGGGTATGGCATGTTGTTGCAAAATGGAGTGATAGCCTTCCTTATTAAAAATCCCTTTTACATTGTACAAATCTCCCACTTTACCAGCACCAAATAAACCCCAGACCATCACATTACCTCCACCATGCTTGACAGATGGCGTCAGGCACTCTTCCAGCATCTTTTCAGTAGTTCTGCATCTCACAAATGTTCTTCTCTGTGATCCAAATACCTCAAGCTTTGATTCGTCTGTCCATAACACTTTTTTCCAATCTTCCTCTGTCAATGTCTGTGTTCTTTTGCCCATATTAATCTTTTCCTTTTATTAGCCAGTCTCAGATATGGCTTTTTCTTTGCCACTCTGCCCTGAAGGCCAGCATCCTGGAGTTGCCTCTTCAGTGTAGCCGTTGACACTGGCTTTTTGCGGGTACTATTTAATGAAGCTGCCAGTTGAGGACCTGTGAGTCATCAATTTCTCAAACTAGAGACTCTAATGTACTTGTCTTATTTCTCAAGTTGTGCAGCGGGGCCTCCGACTTCTCTTTCTACTCTGGTTAGAGCCTGTTTGTGCTCTCCTCTGAAAGGAGTAGTACACAACGATGTAGGAAATCTTCAGTTTCTTGCCAATTTCTTGCATGGAATATCCTTCATTTCTAAGAACAAGAATAGACTGTCGAGTTTCCCATGAAACTTCTCTTTTTCTGGCCATTTTGAGAGTTTAATAGAACCAAGAAATGTAATGCTCCAGATTCTCAACTAGCTCAAAGGAAGGTCAGTTTTATGGCTTCTCTAATTAGCAAAACTGTTTTCAGCTGTGCTAACATACTTGCACAAGGGTTTTCAAGGGATTTCTAAACATCCGTTAGCCTTATAACACAATTATCAAACACAATGTACCATTAAAACACTGGAGTGGTGGTTGTTGGAAATGGGCCTCTATACACCTATGTAGACATTGCATTAAAAAACAGACATTTGAAGGTAGAATAGTCATTTACCACATTAACAATGTATAGAGTGTATTTCTGTTTAATTTAATGCTAGCTTAATTGAAACAAAATGTCATTTTCTTTAAAAAAATAAGGAAATATCTAAAGTGACACTAAACTTTTGAACTGTAGTGTATACTCCGAAATGCGTTGACATTGCAATCACACTCGTGGATCCTTGTTCCGACAGCAGTGCTGATTAACCCCTTCCTTCCAGTTGTTATCCTTCGTTTTGAGGTTCTGCTGCAGCCGTAATATGCTTATACAGTGGTTGTGACTGTCACAACCTAGCCAATTGAGCAAGTTATTATTTTTCCATCACTGACTCCACCTGGATAAGACCCTTTTTTTTGCACTATTTGTTTCTCCAGCTTCTTGTATTAGATTTTAAAATACAGTAAGGGTGCAGAATAGAGATGAGCGATCCTGCAAAGGATCAGATCGGTTCAGGATTGCCGAACTCACCTGAGATCACCGATCGGATGAGCAATCTTAGCCAATCTGATCATTGATCCTAGCTGAACCCATTAAATTCAATGGGAGACAAAAGTGATATGTTGTAAAATGGTGTAGGGGAAGTGTAAAAGAAAGAAAATTAAAAATGGCTAATGCAGTACTTACTTTCCATGTCTGCCAGCGGCTGCAGTGCTACTTCCGGGGCCAATAATTATCCCTCATCCATATTCACTGCTTTTACCTTCCATCGGCCTCTCTGATTGGCTGCCGTTGAACAACGCCTCCAGCGTCTGTGACAGCGTCTGTGATTAGTTGGAATCACAAATACTGTCTGTGTCCTTACACAGGTGATAAATAAATAAACAAAGATGTTGTATGGTCCCCCCTGTATTGATATCAGCACAGATAAAGCCACAGCTACAGGCTGCAGTCCCCAGCCGGGCACTTATCGTGGCTGAGTATCAAAATAAGAGGACCCGCATGTGGCTTATTTTATTTTTTTAATTATTTAAATAAATAAATATTTTTAAAAAACTGCTTGTGGTTCTCCCAATTTTGATACCCAGCCAAGATAAAGCCCGAATCTGGGGGCTTGTAGTGTGGATTATGTCGGACCTGGGTATTTTGGGGGTTAATCAATTGGTGAAAGAGGGTATTTGTTTTTTTAAATAAAGGATTTTTTTGTGTTTGTGGGTTTTTTCACTTACAGGTTAGTTATGGGTGATCTCATAGACACTCCTCATTAGTAATCTAGGGCTTAGTGGCAGCTGTGGGCTGCCATTAACCTCTTATTGCCCCGATTGCTACCGCACCAGGGCAATCGGGAAGAGCCATATAAAGTGCTGAGGTTGTTGCATCTAATGGATATGACAAATCTGGGCAGCTGCAGACTGCTAGGTTTAGGCTGGGAGGTCCAAGCATGGGTCTCCCCAGCCAGAGGATACCAGCCCCCAGCTGTCCGGCTGCGTATTAAAATTGAAGGGGACCACACGCCGTTTTTTAAAATTATTTATTTAAATAATTTAAAAAAAAAAAAATGCATACGGTTCCTCTTATTTTAATGCACAGCCAAGATAAGCACATGGCTGGGGGCTGCAGCCTGTAGCCATATGCTTTATCTGTGCTGGTATAAATATATAGGGGCACTGCACTGTATTTTTTAAAATGTATTTATTTATGTTACACCAGCAGTATAACACTGTCAGAGAGGGTGGAAGTGCAGTCTGACTGCAGCCAATCAGAGATGCCAGTGGGCGAGGAAAGCAGTGAATATGGATGAGGGATAATTATTGGTCCTGGAAGTAGCACTGTAACCCATTGGAGACTCTGTCAGTATGTACTGCTTTAAATCTTTTGATTTTTTTTTTACAGTGGGCAATCACAGCCATGTCAATACTTGACATGGCTGTGATGGGCAGGGAAAAGATGGTTTTTGCCATCCGAACATTTACTGATCTTTGGCAAGATTGACGACTTTTGTGATAAATGTTCGGATGTCCAATCCGATCTGGCCAAAGATCATACGATTTTAACATTTTCCGATCTTTGCCAATCTGGATCGCTCATCTCTAGTGCAGAAGCAGGAATTGCATCTGTACAACAGTGATAGAATTGGCACACAATCTTTACAACATATTATACTATAGGCCAAAGTGGCCGACACCATGGTTAAATTGGACACCAGGACTGGCGTGTAAAAATATTGCGACTAATTAACACCAGATTTATGGTGTATGCACCTTCATGAGTTTTCTCCATTGTACTCTATGTTAGTGATAACTCCAGGTTAATATGCTTTGTCTTTATTTATGAAAATATTGAAAATTTTAAAAAATATAAAAAATTTGCAATATTTGAACTTTGAATTTTTATACCTTTAATCCAGATAATCAGAAAACACAGAATAGTTGGCAAATAACATTTAACTTATGCCTACTTTACATGAACACCATTTTTTCATTTTGATGTAAAGGATGTTTTTTAAAGGAAATTTCTAAAACATTTTTTAGGGATCTATTCAGTTTTAAAGGGACTTTGGTTTTTCTCTCAAAAGTGATATTATTTTAAAAACATGACCCCTCAACATATTCAAAATTACCCTCAAGTAGTGTGTTAACTCTTCAGGTGCTTTTCTGGAATTAATGCAAATTGGAATGACATGAATGAAAAATTATATTTTTACCACTAAAATGTTGCTAACATCTGAACAGGCCATTATAGCTGGTTGACGCTAAGGCCATTACTTAGCCTTGGACTGTGATGGCATCCATCAGACCCACACAATTATGATTTCAGGGTGCCTATGGGGTTTACCAGAGAGCCCCCACACTCTAACTATCTAGATGCCACTGTCACTGTTCATAATAGCATACAGGAGGTCAACTGGCCATGGTGCATGCCAACACTGATCATGACTAAAGCACCAAGGATGTCAGCTGTAATGTACAGGGGAGAGCTGCTGCATTTGCATTGATAAAAAGATGCTATTCTCTTACATCTCATATTGGTAAAAAGGCATATTGATTGTCATTATGGGTTTAATAAAATTGAGAAAGAAAAAATGTAAAAATAGCTGTGCCCTCACAAACCCTAAAGTTTAATGTAAACACATACAGTAGAAGGGAAATACATGTCTGATCATATGATCAGCATACATGTGGTAAACAGGATCAATTGGATCAGAGATATACCCGTCCCTGTTAACCTCTTAAATCAGTCTGTCAAACAGCTGCATCAGGGACCAGCGTGATCATGGGAAGCCAATGTATTATCATGGTAACATGGAGTCAGCTGATGAACCCTGACGTTGCAATGACTCACTTGCTGTGAGAGCCGACAGAGCGTCGGCACTCACAGGAGATGAGCATTTCTGATGATCAGGGCGATGCTGCTCTGATCAAAAGAAATTCACAGGTGATTGAAATGTGTAGTCATAAAGTACCCTAGGTGGACTAGTAGAATAAATATAAAAAATGTAAAAAAAAGTTTGAAAAAAAAACCCTAAAAGTTTTAATCACGCCCCTTTTGCCCCAGTGAAAATAAAACTGAAAAAAATACAGAAATGTCCAATCTATCAAATATAAATCAATTAATCTGATTGTGGTATGCTAAGAAAAAAAATTACAAAACCCCAAAATTATGGGGGTGTTTTGGTCACTGCAACATTTCTTTAAAATGCAATAACAGGCAATCAAAACAGTCCATCTACACAAAAATGGTATAATTAAAAACATAACTTTATTGAATACCTAAAAATGACACATAAATATAGACAATGACATACAGAATAACAATAGTGCACAGTTATTTTAATAGATAAAGGTAATAAGGAATGCTGTATCCTGAATGTATAAAAAGTCCATCAATAAACCTATCTAGCACTTGTTACTATACAACCTATAGTGGCTGATCCTGAGAGACTGGTATCGATCAATATTATCCCCATGTGCCACACAAGGTGTAGTATCCCAATAAGTAAGAGCAGGTCTATCATACGTTGCATAATATATTTGATATGTGGGCTATAGCCTGCAAAATAAATGTATCTTAGTGGCAGTCACAATGGTGGAAAAGAGGGATTGCCCAACAGAAACCCCAATGTACGTTTCACATGTTGCAGTAACTCGTTTTGTCAAGGAGAGTCTATTTATATAGAATAAATCCAAGTCTTCTTTGAACACTGCCACAGGCTGGCTTTCTAAGGAGTACTGAGATGAAAGACACAAGAGTCATCAACTGATGCCTTGCCAGGGGCGGACATATCATTGGTACAACCTTTGTGGCTGCACAGGGGCCCAAAAGGTAAAGGATCCCATCTCTAACTCAAAGCAAGTGATATTTTGCATATTTCAGAGTTTTTGTGCTGCAAATGGCCCATATATTCATATATTGTTCTTGTACAGGAGCCCTTTTCTGTCTGAGTCTGCCAGTACCCTTGGCTGTTATGTGAACACTTCAATGTCCCATGATTGCATCATGAGGGCACCAATGAGGGGTCATAAGTGCATGTCATCATGCCAGCGTGTGTTAAATTCCACTATCAGAAATTGACAGCGGCATTTAACAGGTTAACAGACATGGACGGAGTGCTGCTCCGCCCCCTTCTGTTATATAACTCAGCCGCCATCTGCACTGAAAGATGCGACCTCGATGTGCGAGTCCGCATCAAACGCAGGCAAATGACCTATTATGACATACAAAGCATGTCACAGAGACCGTTGAAGAATTAATTGGTAAATGGCAGCATAATGAGAAAAAAAAGCCAGAAATATGTATTTTTGATCACCACAAAATTGCAATAAAAGGCGATCGAAACATTGTATCTACTAAAAAATGGTATCAGTAAAAATATCAGATAGGGCATAAAAATAAGCTCTCACAAAACCCCAGATGCCAAAAAATGAAAATGTTACCTGTGTTATGGAAAATGGCATCAAAAACAAAATTATTTTTTTTTACAAATTTCTGAACCTGCAAAAGGAGAATTAGAATCACCTGAGGCTGAAGAGCAGGAGTGCTCAATCAGAGGACATAACCTTGTAATCTAAGAAAAGGACTGATGGCACATCCTACTTTTCTAATGTGAAATGCCTTCTGATTGAGCACTCCTCTTCAGCCTCAGGTGATTTTAATTCTCCATTTGTAGGAACTGCCCAACTATAAATTGTAGTCTTTTTTAACCCAAAAAGAGGCATTAGTTTGATAGGGACCCAACAAAAGAGGTCGCTGGCTGTTGGGCTCATATAAAATTGGCCATTTTTGTGTGCTAAGTATCTAAATTTTTACATGTTTTCTTGTCATAGCAGTAATGCATGTCTATATTCCCATATTCATTGTTCCACATATCTTAGCACTACAGAGTGCAACTGTCTCCTATTTGTTACTGTGTTCAGTCTGCACCTGTTCAGATTAGAAAGGTAGGATTTGCCATCAGTCTTGGTCATGCCTTCTGATTGAGTAGTCCTGGTTTTCAGCCTCAGGCGATTTTAATGTCACATATGTCACTCTTATGTTTTAGTTGTTTATTATTATTTTATTTTATACTTCCTTTTTATTTAACATATATTCTCTTTCACAACTATATGTTTGATGCCCTGGCCTATCAGGTCGTCACAGGGTTTTGTGCAATCTGCCCTTCTGTGCAATATCCACCTCTTCCTTGGTTACGGGTCTCTAACCAATGGTGTTGCCAAAACCAGCTAATCAAAATCCTAGGAACACTCTGCGCCACATCCATCAGACACATCAGTGGACGGCCTGAGTGGAATAGGGTTGCCCACTTGAGGAGTTGGTAAAGGGAGGTCAGGAGTGTCAGGAGAAGGCCTGTGTACTGTTGGATGTGAAGGAGAGAGGAGGTCAGGAGCTGGGCTCCTTGGAAGTACTAGGTAGCAGACGATGGTCTGGGCCTAGTAGGAGCTGGACCCCCGGTCGCAGGGGATTGTGACAAGGGGCACGGTATTGTCGTGTAGGACAGCCGGCAGCCTTGTACCATCTCCGGGCTGGGACCAGGGTACGACAGGGTACGAGTAACCTAGGTAAGGGGGGTAGCTTCAGGTAAGCTGACAATTCACCCGACGAGAACGGAGCCTTCAAGATCCGCTCTCCAACCGCTCCAAAATCGGGGTACTAGCGCAATGAGGGGGACAGGACTTTCCACTAAAACGGTCCAGGAAATCCCAAGTGTGAACCCAGAGAGCAAGCTCCCTCATTTAACCACACTGGGGAGCTGGACCCGACTAGTTTCAAGCTAAGGGGCCAGCTAAGAAGAGAACAAGGTGCCAAGGGAAAGGTCACAGATCATAAGGCAACACCAGCAGGAATGGGACCCAAACAGGCTCTCCTCAGCGGCAGCGGTGTCCAGAACTTTGGTTTACTAAGTTATCAGTATCAGCTTCATGGACTGAGTGAGTACGCAAGCGACTCTTGCTTCCCTAATGGCAAATCCCCTTCACTATCACCGAGTCCCGGGGCATCCCCCCTACCCGTGGAGGGGTTAAACACCTGGCTGCCCACTCTATCGCCACCGGGTACTCCTAACTGCAGCGGTGGTACTCCACCTTACCACGCACCATGGGTGGCATCACAAACTTTAGACACTATCCCCTGTAAATACCCCCTTAATTCGAGTGGCCGCATAGCCCCCGGGTCCGGATGCTCCTCGAGCCACCACGGATCTGGATCCGAGCAGCCTGGCTGCTGACGTGGGGGCGGCACATATGCATTTCACATATCACTTTACTCTTATGTATCACCTTCCCTATTAGTTAATACACTCTCCGATCTACACTTTTTACCATGCTGCAGAATAAACTGTTAACTTTATTCTTTGGAAAATTTTGATTATAGTGATACCAAATGTATATAGTTTTAGATTTATTACTTTTGTACTGTAAATATATTGAAAGAAAATGTATTTGTGTTGCTATATTTTGAGAACCATAAGTTTTACAATTTTCCATCAACAGAGCTCTTTGGTTGACAAGCTATAGTTTTCATTGGTATAATTGTGTCATACATATGGATTGTTGATTATTTTTTAATTAGGGCTTGTGCAGACGACTGTATTTTCGGTCCAAGTGCTAACGAATAAAACATCAGATGTACTCTGACCAATGTTATTCAAAGAAGCCGTGCATGTCCGATTTTCTCCTAGGTTTAAGGAAAAAGATTGCAGCATGCACAATTTTACTCACCATTCAGGTCTATGTCCCCATAATAAAATCGGACATCCAAGTATGGTCTGATTTTTATCAACTGACAAAATGGAGAAGATGGAGAATTTTTTTTCCCTCCTTTTCACATGTGAAAAAATTGGACGCCACTCTGATAAAACTCTGATCAGAGCCTGTTTAGCATACTTGGATCATTTTTCATGAATGGAGAAACTACGGTGGTGTGACCCTAGTCTTGCACTTTTTGGGAGGAAAACTTTATAAAAACAACATAAATTTTAGACTTTAATGACTGCTATCCATTAGGTATAATTGACATACAGTAATATCTATATTCTGCAAGTTAATATGATTGAAATATTTATGTAGATTTGTAAATTGGACAACTTTTGAAACAAAAAATCATTATTGTTTAAAAAAAAAATGGGGGGAAGACACCATATTCTGAAAGCCATATCCTTTTTATTTTTTTCATAGACAGTACTATGTGAGGTCAATATTTTTTTGCTGAACAAATCATGTTTTACTGCAACCAGATTTGTGTATACATGATTGTTTTAATCACTTTTTATTCTATTTATTAGCAGGGAGGTTCAATAAAAAACTATAAATATGGAATTGTTTTCGAATTTAATTTTTTCTCATTTAATTTGTTTTACATCATTGGCCATGATGTATAATTGAAATGTTAATTTGATATGATCACAAGATTTTTCACAAGAAAATCACTTAATAAAAACATTGGGGGGGCATTATATTATGAAAATCTTAACTTCTACATTTTACTGTTGCCAAACCTAACTGAGGGCTGGTTTTATATAATGAGCTGTAGGTTTTTTTGGTACAATTTTGGGGTAAGTGTTTCTTTTTTTATTGTTTAAAAGAACTGAGAGTCCTCAGTGGTTGATACCTTTTAATTGCTAACTGAAATTATGGTAATAATAGCAAGCTTTCCAGACTACTCAGATCTCTTCATCAGGCATGATAAATCTATGGTCTGGGTTAAAAAGCATCATGGACATGAAATTGTTGGCATTGAAAGGAAACTTCAAATCCCAGAGAGATAGAAGACTTTGGGAATACAAACTTATGATGACCTTTGACACATTCAGAACAGGAATGAATGTGTCACATGGATTTATGTTTTTTTACATCAATTAAGAAATGTGCTCCTCAGACCATCCGGGGGCATCACAGCCTGGACCAGACCCCAATCAGAGGTCAATAAAACTTTCACACTCCTTATCTATGAACTGCTGTAATATTTATTGCCACAACAGTTTGTCTCCTTGCCATACTGATCATTTTGCTTCACATAACTTGTCTTATTTACTACTCTATTCTATTTCCTGTTGTGTATAAATATGTGACTCTTCAGATTTTGTGTTATACTGAGCTTGAAGAAGGGTCATGAGTAGTCTGGAAAGCTTACAATATATTACCATCTTTTCAGTTAGCCATTAAAAGGTATTAACCACTGAGGACTCTCAGTTCTTTTAAACAATTTTTTTTTTATCTCTACTGGCTTACACGGTTCAAAGATATATTTTATCTTTTTTATTAATTTCTATTACATTTTTATCAGGGGAGATTAGTAAAAACAGCATTTTAGCATTATTTTTCATAGATTTTTCTAAGAAGGTTTACAGTGTGGGATGTATAATGAATTTGTTTTTTTAGTATGGAACAATAAAGACACAGTGTTATATGTTGCTGTGCTTTTTGAGACGTCAGAACTGCAATTTTTCAGTCACTGCTCATCTCCAAAAAAATGAATGAGAAAGTGTTCGTCACATCATATGTGCCCCTTAAAATGGTATAAATAAATATGACAGTTTTGAAAATGGCGAGACAAACATTTTTTTACAGGTTTTTTTAACTTCTAGAATTTAAATAAAAGGTTTGGTATGACACTGACCAGAATCATGTTACCAGGTCATACAAAAAACAATGGTAGAGTTGCATTTTTTCCTTTTTGATCATTCACTCCACCTAGAATATTATTTATATTTTTTTCAATACGCTATGCAGTAAAATGAGTGCTACAAAAAACAGCCTTCAAATGCCGATGTTGATAATAAAATAATGGCTCAAAATCATGGATCTTGGAAGAAGAGTCATACATGGGAGAGACCTGTCAATTAACTAGAGCAGTTTAGAGAAAAACATACTTGGCATTAACCACGCAGCGGGGCTCTGATTCATGCTGCCTGTGGTTTGGACAGCCTAAAGCAACTGACTGGTTCCTTTTAAAAAGTTAGCAAGCTTGGAGAGGAAATTCTGCCCTGATGGGTTCCCCAATAAAAGATTATTCCAATGAGGGCAAAATCAGATAGCACTATAACAAGGATGACGATTGCATTGCAACACTCGGATTGGCCGGTGGCTCTCCTGACCTGAGCATGACAACATGCATTTTTATGCAGCTCTCACGCTCAGGAGAGCCTCTGGCAAGTCCAAGCATTGCGATAAAAATATCATCCATGTTTAACGGCCATCTGACTACTCCCTGAGTTAGGCTTGAGTTATATATCTGGATTTTCTACATAAATCCGCAGGTTTTAGCAAGTACAAACACTCCCCATGTTATCCTATGGGATTTAGTGGTTGTCTGTACCAATGGTGCGGTATGTGCGATGGCGGAATATGCTGCTGATGTCCCGCAGACACACGTAACTGCATGTCCATTATTCATGTGGAAATATCTGCGGAATTCCCGCCCCTCCACTATGGAGATAGAGGCAGAGACTTCCGCAGGTAAGTCGCACGAATGTCCGCAGGTTTACCGCAGATATTTCACTGGAATCCCGAAGCAATGGATAGCTGCGGATTCTGGGGAGCAGCTGTGGGAAACCGGCGGACAAACCTGCGGATATATCCGCCGGTATGTTGTCTCGTGAGCACATAGCCTTAGGCTGGAGTCATACTTGCATGTGACTCGGGCAAAGATCGCATTGCCTGGACTGGCTGACAGGAGAGTGTCAGCTGCATAGAAATAAATGAAGCTGACCCTCTCCTGTCAGGAGAGCCGCCGGCCAGTCCGTTTGATGTAATAGAATGCTTGCACAAGTCACACGCAAGCTTGACTCCAGCCTTAGAATACATTGCTTTGCTTCCCACTGATTTTTTTAAATACCTTATATGAACCAACCATGCTGATGACTTATACTTGGTAAAGGAACGGATTCTTACTTAAGAAGAAGCATTAACATACTGATGTGAATCTTGTATTGTACCTCAGTAGGGAGTCTTAAATGAAGTGGCAAATTATTACAAATTAATGGAAGCAAAGTATATTTTGGGTGAGATTCGTATAAGTGTGAAGAGACTTCACGCTGTTTGCTTACAAATTCACATGAAAGTGTTAAATAGGAAATTAAATATGTCCTGTGTCACTAATCATCTGTTTTAATTTAAGTAATTGTGATGTCTAGAAGGGAAGCTCCTCGTTAAGTAAGTTTCAGTTCTGCAATTATTTAATTATATATTTAGAGATTTGAGTATGCGAGGAATATATAATGAGAAATAAAGAAAATGTTAAAGGGGATTTCAAGGAAATAGTAATTGTCTATATTGTGAATAAAAATATTCTTTGTAATTTAAATGGATTAATGATTCAGACGTATTTTCTCACTTTCTGTTCCTTATCTAAGGACTGTCTAAACGTATGCAGAAACAGATCTGTTTTGTGACATCACAGTACCATGTGACCAGGTACCTAGAACTTTCCGCTAGTGATGAGCCTTATTTTATTATTAAGCTTAAAGTGCCCCCTAGGAGGCACTACTAATGAAATGCAATGCTGCTCTGTCATTGTCTGCGCGTACTGGTACTGTTTAAAAAAATAAACTGATAGGCCCCAATTCATTTTTGTCTAATCTTATGTGTTTTACTTCTTTTTCTTGTTTGAAGTTTATTTTGTGTTTGCCTGTTGTTTTGTTTTGTATCATTTCTGATTTGTTAATCTATTTATTTCATATGGTTTTCATCTGATTCATCAAATGCGACTTTTCAAAAAGTTGCAGAATTTGGCACAACTTCATTCCAGTTCTTCCCGGTATATAATTGAGTACATCAAATTTTGGGTGGTATTTTAGCAACTTTTGGAGCCAAAAATTGCAATAATCAGATCAAGACAGAAAAAAGCCTAGTTTTGACTTTGTGGTAAATTCATAAATCATGTGTTCCATTTTTATGAATATGAAAAAAATGGGGGGGAGCCAGCACTGCCTGTGAATGGGATGCAAGTATGACAAAATAAAAAGTGTAACATTCACAAATTCATTCCTACTGTATCAATTCAATGAGATTTTTGGCAAATAATTGATCAATGATTTGAGCCCCCCTGCCCCGTCACGGCAAATCTCTATAAGGGGGTCCCTACACTACAGTATATAATATACATGCATACCATGTGGTCTCGTGTGATGTGCAGGACCATATAGGAACACCACCTACCTGAGAAGTGTCAGAACCGCTCCCATGCTGCATGGGCTGACAACTGCGAATAGAGAGGCAGTCCAGGTGCCTGCCACTAGCACTATGTCTGAACTAGCCCCCACAGTGTCAGACCAGCAGACATGGATGAAGGGCGGAACAGCCCCAGGCAGGTGGTGCTTAAGTATTAATGCCTATGGAACAGGAGGCGGTGGCTGCATGTGAACAGGCACCAAACATAAATTTTGATGGTGACAGAAGGAATTTGCAAACCACACTGGGCGTGCGCGGCATGGCGGTGGTCAACCGCCTGACCAGTAAACGAGAAAAATGGGGGGGAGCCAGCACTGCCTGTGAATGGGATGCAAGTATGACAAAATAAAAAGTGTAACATTCACAAATTCATTCCTACTGTATCAATTCAATGAGATTTTTGGCAAATAATTGATCAATGATTTGAGCCCCCCTGCCCCGTCACGGCAAATCTCTATAAGGGGGGTCCCTACACTACAGTATATAATATACATGCGTACCATGTGGTCTCGTGTGATGTGCAGGACCATATAGGAACACCACCTACCTGAGAAGTGTCAGAACCGCTCCCATGCTGCATGGGCTGACAACTGCGAATAGAGAGGCAGTCCAGGTGCCTGCCACTAGCACTATGTCTGAACTAGCCCCCACAGTGTCAGACCAGCAGACATGGATGAAGGGCGGAACAGCCCCAGGCAGGTGGTGCTTAAGTATTAATGCCTATGGAACAGGAGGCGGTGGCTGCATGTGAACAGGCACCAAACATAAATTTTGATGGTGACAGAAGGAATTTGCAAACCACACTGGGCGTGCGCGGCATGGCGGTGGTCAACCGCCTGACCAGTAAACGAGAAAAATGGGGGGGAGCCAGCACTGCCTGTGAATGGGATGCAAGTATGACAAAATAAAAAGTGTAACATTCACAAATTCATTCCTACTGTATCAATTCAATGAGATTTTTGGCAAATAATTGATCAATGATTTGAGCCCCCCTGCCCCGTCACGGCAAATCTCTATAAGGGGGGTCCCTACACTATAGTATATAATATACATGCGTACCGTGTGGTCTCGTGTGATGTGCAGGACCATATAGGAACACCACCTACCTGAGAAGTGTCAGAACCGCTCCCATGCTGCATGGGCTGACAACTGCGAGTAGAGAGGCAGTCCAGGTGCCTGCCACTAGCACAATGTCTGAACTAGCCCCCACAGTGTCAGACCAGCAGACATGGATGAAGGGCGGAACAGCCCCAGGCAGGTGGTGCTTAAGTATTAATGCCTATGGAACAGGAGGCGGTGGCTGTATGTGAACAGGCACCAACATGCATTTTGATGGCAACAGAAGGAATTTGCAAACCACACTGGGCGTGCACGGCATGGCGGTGGTCAACCGCCCGACCAGTAAACGAGAAAATGGGGGGGAGCCAGCACTGCCTGTGAATGGGATGCAAGTGTGACAAAATAAAAAGTGTAACATTCACAAATTCATTCCTACTGTATCAATTCAATGAGATTTTTGGCAAATAATTGATCAATGATTTGAGCCCCCCTGCCCCGTCACGGCAAATCTCTATAAGGGGGGTCCCTACACTATAGTATATAATATACATGCGTACTGTGTGGTCTCGTGTGATGTGCAGGACCATATAGGAACACCACCTACCTTAGGAGTGTCAGAACCGCTCCCATGCTGCATGGGCTGACAACTGCGAGTAGAGAGGCAGTCCAGGTGCCTGCCACTAGCACAATGTCTGAACTAGCCCCCACAGTGTCAGACCAGCAGACATGGATGAAGGGCGGAACAGCCCCAGGCAGGTGGTGCTTAAGTATTAATGCCTATGGAACAGGAGGCGGTGGCTGTATGTGAACAGGCACCAACATGCATTTTGATGGCAACAGAAGGAATTTGCAAACCACACTGGGCGTGCACGGCATGGCGGTGGTCAACCGCCTGACCAGTAAACGAGAAAATGGGGGGGAGCCAGCACTGCCTGTGAATGGGATGCAAGTGTGACAAAATAAAAAGTGTAACATTCACAAATTCATTCCTACTGTATCAATTCAATGAGATTTTTGGCAAATAATTGATCAATGATTTGAGCCCCCCTGCCCCGTCACGGCAAATCTCTATAAGGGGGGTCCCTACACTATAGTATATAATATACATGCGTACTGTGTGGTCTCGTGTGATGTGCAGGACCATATAGGAACACCACCTACCTTAGGAGTGTCAGAACCGCTCCCATGCTGCATGGGCTGACAACTGCGAGTAGAGAGGCAGTCCAGGTGCCTGCCACTAGCACAATGTCTGAACTAGCCCCCACAGTGTCAGACCAGCAGACATGGATGAAGGGCGGAACAGCCCCAGGCAGGTGGTGCTTAAGTATTAATGCCTATGGAACAGGAGGCGGTGGCTGTATGTGAACAGGCACCAACATGCATTTTGATGGCAACAGAAGGAATTTGCAAACCACACTGGGCGTGCACGGCATGGCGGTGGTCAACCGCCTGACCAGTAAACGAGAAAATGGGGGGGAGCCAGCACTGCCTGTGAATGGGATGCAAGTGTGACAAAATAAAAAGTGTAACATTCATAAATTCATTCCTACTGTATCAATTCAATGAGATTTTTGGCAAATAATTGATCAATGATTTGAGCCCCCCTGCCCCGTCACGGCAAATCTCTATAAGGGGGGTCCCTACACTATAGTATATAATATACATGCGTACCGTGTGGTCTCGTGTGATGTGCAGGACCATATAGGAACACCACCTACCTTAGGAGTGTCAGAACCGCTCCCATGCTGCATGGGCTGACAACTGCGAGTAGAGAGGCAGTCCAGGTGCCTGCCACTAGCACGATGTCTGAACTAGCCCCCACAGTGTCAGACCAGCAGACATGGATGAAGGGCGGAACAGCCCCAGGCAGGTGGTGCTTAAGTATTAATGCCTATGGAACAGGAGGCGGTGGCTGTATGTGAACAGGCACCAACATGCATTTTGATGGCAAGAGAAGGAATTTGCAAACCACACTGGGCGTGCACGGCATGGCGGTGGTCAACCGCCTGACCAGTAAACGAGAAAATGGGGGGGAGCCAGCACTGCCTGTGAATGGGATGCAAGTGTGACAAAATAAAAAGTGTAACATTCACAAATTCATTCCTACTGTATCAATTCAATGAGATTTTTGGCAAATAATTGATCAATGATTTGAGCCCCCCTGCCCCGTCACGGCAAATCTCTATAAGGGGGGTCCCTACACTATAGTATATAATATACATGCGTACCGTGTGGTCTCGTGTGATGTGCAGGACCATATAGGAACACCACCTACCTTAGGAGTGTCAGAACCGCTCCCATGCTGCATGGGCTGACAACTGCGAGTAGAGAGGCAGTCCAGGTGCCTGCCACTAGCACAATGTCTGAACTAGCCCCCACAGTGTCAGACCAGCAGACATGGATGAAGGGCGGAACAGCCCCAGGCAGGTGGTGCTTAAGTATTAATGCCTATGGAACAGGAGGCGGTGGCTGTATGTGAACAGGCACCAACATGCATTTTGATGGCAACAGAAGGAATTTGCAAACCACACTGGGCGTGCACGGCATGGCGGTGGTCAACCGCCTGACCAGTAAACGAGAAAATGGGGGGGAGCCAGCACTGCCTGTGAATGGGATGCAAGTGTGACAAAATAAAAAGTGTAACATTCACAAATTCATTCCTACTGTATCAATTCAATGAGATTTTTGGCAAATAATTGATCAATGATTTGAGCCCCCCTGCCCCGTCACGGCAAATCTCTATAAGGGGGGTCCCTACACTATAGTATATAATATACATGCGTACCGTGTGGTCTCGTGTGATGTGCAGGACCATATAGGAACACCACCTACCTTAGGAGTGTCAGAACCGCTCCCATGCTGCATGGGCTGACAACTGCGAGTAGAGAGGCAGTCCAGGTGCCTGCCACTAGCACAATGTCTGAACTAGCCCCCACAGTGTCAGACCAGCAGACATGGATGAAGGGCGGAACAGCCCCAGGCAGGTGGTGCTTAAGTATTAATGCCTATGGAACAGGAGGCGGTGGCTGTATGTGAACAGGCACCAACATGCATTTTGATGGCAACAGAAGGAATTTGCAAACCACACTGGGCGTGCACGGCATGGCGGTGGTCAATTATTTGCCAAAAATCTCATTGAATTGATACAGTAGGAATGAATTTGTGAATGTTACACTTTTTATTTTGTCATACTTGCATCCCATTCACAGGCAGTGCTGGCTCCCCCCCATTTTTCTCGTTTACTGGTCAGGCGGTTGACCACCGCCATGCCGCGCACGCCCAGTGTAGTTTGCAAATTCCTTCTGTCACCATCAAAATTTATGTTTGGTGCCTGTTCACATACAGCCACCGCCTCCTGTTCCATAGGCATTAATACTTAAGCACCACCTGCCTGGGGCTGTTCCGCCCTTCATCCATGTCTGCTGGTCTGACACTGTGGGGGCTAGTTCAGACATTGTGCTAGTGGCAGGCACCTGGACTGCCTCTCTACTCGCAGTTGTCAGCCCATGCAGCATGGGAGCGGTTCTGACACTCCTAAGGTAGGTGGTGTTCCTATATGGTCCTGCACATCACACGAGACCACACGGTACGCATGTATATTATATACTATAGTGTAGGGACCCCCCTTATAGAGATTTGCCGTGACGGGGCAGGGGGACTCAAATCATTGATCAATTATTTGCCAAAAATCTCATTGAATTGATACAGTAGGAATGAATTTGTGAATGTTACACTTTTTATTTTGTCACACTTGCATCCCATTCACAGGCAGTGCTGGCTCCCCCCCCATTTTCTCGTTTACTGGTCAGGCGGTTGACCACCGCCATGCCGTGCACGCCCAGTGTGGTTTGCAAATTCCTTCTGTTGCCATCAAAATGCATGTTGGTGCCTGTTCACATACAGCCACCGCCTCCTGTTCCATAGGCATTAATACTTAAGCACCACCTGCCTGGGGCTGTTCCGCCCTTCATCCATGTCTGCTGGTCTGACACTGTGGGGGCTAGTTCAGACATTGTGCTAGTGGCAGGCACCTGGACTGCCTCTCTACTCGCAGTTGTCAGCCCATGCAGCATGGGAGCGGTTCTGACACTCCTAAGGTAGGTGGTGTTCCTATATGGTCCTGCACATCACACGAGACCACACGGTACGCATGTATATTATATACTATAGTGTAGGGACCCCCCTTATAGAGATTTGCCATGACGGGGCAGGGGGGCTCAAATCATTGATCAATTATTTGCCAAAAATCTCATTGAATTGATACAGTAGGAATGAATTTGTGAATGTTACACTTTCTATTTTGTCACACTTGCATCCCATTCACAGGCAGTGCTGGCTCCCCCCCCATTTTCTCGTTTACTGGTCAGGCGGTTGACCACCGCCATGCCGTGCACGCCCAGTGTGGTTTGCAAATTCCTTCTGTTGCCATCAAAATGCATGTTGGTGCCTGTTCACATACAGCCACCGCCTCCTGTTCCATAGGCATTAATACTTAAGCACCACCTGCCTGGGGCTGTTCCGCCCTTCATCCATGTCTGCTGGTCTGACACTGTGGGGGCTAGTTCAGACATTGTGCTAGTGGCAGGCACCTGGACTGCCTCTCTACTCGCAGTTGTCAGCCCATGCAGCATGGGAGCGGTTCTGACACTCCTAAGGTAGGTGGTGTTCCTATATGGTCCTGCACATCACACGAGACCACACGGTACGCATGTATATTATATACTATAGTGTAGGGACCCCCCTTATAGAGATTTGCCGTGACGGGGCAGGGGGGCTCAAATCATTGATCAAATATTTGCCAAAAATCTCATTGAATTGATACAGTAGGAATGAATTTGTGAATGTTACACTTTTTATTTTGTCACACTTGCATCCCATTCACAGGCAGTGCTGGCTCCCCCCCATTTTCTCGTTTACTGGTCAGGCGGTTGACCACCGCCATGCCGTGCACGCCCAGTGTGGTTTGCAAATTCCTTCTGTTGCCATCAAAATGCATGTTGGTGCCTGTTCACATACAGCCACCGCCTCCTGTTCCATAGGCATTAATACTTAAGCACCACCTGCCTGGGGCTGTTCCGCCCTTCATCCATGTCTGCTGGTCTGACACTGTGGGGGCTAGTTCAGACATTGTGCTAGTGGCAGGCACCTGGACTGCCTCTCTACTCGCAGTTGTCAGCCCATGCAGCATGGGAGCGGTTCTGACACTCCTAAGGTAGGTGGTGTTCCTATATGGTCCTGCACATCACACGAGACCACACGGTACGCATGTATATTATATACTATAGTGTAGGGACCCCCCTTATAGAGATTTGCCGTGACGGGGCAGGGGGGCTCAAATCATTGATCAATTATTTGCCAAAAATCTCATTGAATTGATACAGTAGGAATGAATTTGTGAATGTTACACTTTTTATTTTGTCACACTTGCATCCCATTCACAGGCAGTGCTGGCTCCCCCCCATTTTCTCGTTTACTGGTCAGGCGGTTGACCACCGCCATGCCGTGCACGCCCAGTGTGGTTTGCAAATTCCTTCTGTTGCCATCAAAATGCATGTTGGTGCCTGTTCACATACAGCCACCGCCTCCTGTTCCATAGGCATTAATACTTAAGCACCACCTGCCTGGGGCTGTTCCGCCCTTCATCCATGTCTGCTGGTCTGACACTGTGGGGGCTAGTTCAGACATTGTGCTAGTGGCAGGCACCTGGACTGCCTCTCTACTCGCAGTTGTCAGCCCATGCAGCATGGGAGCGGTTCTGACACTCCTAAGGTAGGTGGTGTTCCTATATGGTCCTGCACATCACACGAGACCACACGGTACGCATGTATATTATATACTATAGTGTAGGGACCCCCCTTATAGAGATTTGCCGTGACGGGGCAGGGGGGCTCAAATCATTGATCAATTATTTGCCAAAAATCTCATTGAATTGATACAGTAGGAATGAATTTGTGAATGTTACACTTTTTATTTTGTCACACTTGCATCCCATTCACAGGCAGTGCTGGCTCCCCCCCATTTTCTCGTTTACTGGTCAGGCGGTTGACCACCGCCATGCCGTGCACGCCCAGTGTGGTTTGCAAATTCCTTCTGTTGCCATCAAAATGCATGTTGGTGCCTGTTCACATACAGCCACCGCCTCCTGTTCCATAGGCATTAATACTTAAGCACCACCTGCCTGGGGCTGTTCCGCCCTTCATCCATGTCTGCTGGTCTGACACTGTGGGGGCTAGTTCAGACATTGTGCTAGTGGCAGGCACCTGGACTGCCTCTCTACTCGCAGTTGTCAGCCCATGCAGCATGGGAGCGGTTCTGACACTCCTAAGGTAGGTGGTGTTCCTATATGGTCCTGCACATCACACGAGACCACACGGTACGCATGTATATTATATACTATAATGTAGGGACCCCCCTTATAGAGATTTGCCGTGACGGGGCAGGGGGGCTCAAATCATTGATCAATTATTTGCCAAAAATCTCATTGAATTGATACAGTAGGAATGAATTTGTGAATGTTACACTTTTTATTTTGTCACACTTGCATCCCATTCACAGGCAGTGCTGGCTCCCCCCCATTTTCTCGTTTACTGGTCAGGCGGTTGACCACCGCCATGCCGTGCACGCCCAGTGTAGTTTGCAAATTCCTTCTGTTGCCATCAAAATGCATGTTGGTGCCTGTTCACATACAGCCACCGCCTCCTGTTCCATAGGCATTAATACTTAAGCACCACCTGCCTGGGGCTGTTCCGCCCTTCATCCATGTCTGCTGGTCTGACACTGTGGGGGCTAGTTCAGACATTGTGCTAGTGGCAGGCACCTGGACTGCCTCTCTACTCGCAGTTGTCAGCCCATGCAGCATGGGAGCGGTTCTGACACTCCTAAGGTAGGTGGTGTTCCTATATGGTCCTGCACATCACACGAGACCACACGGTACGCATGTATATTATATACTATAGTGTAGGGACCCCCCTTATAGAGATTTGCCGTGACGGGGCAGGGGGGCTCAAATCATTGATCAATTATTTGCCAAAAATCTCATTGAATTGATACAGTAGGAATGAATTTGTGAATGTTACACTTTCTATTTTGTCACACTTGCATCCCATTCACAGGCAGTGCTGGCTCCCCCCCCATTTTCTCGTTTACTGGTCAGGCGGTTGACCACCGCCATGCCGTGCACGCCCAGTGTGGTTTGCAAATTCCTTCTGTTGCCATCAAAATGCATGTTGGTGCCTGTTCACATACAGCCACCGCCTCCTGTTCCATAGGCATTAATACTTAAGCACCACCTGCCTGGGGCTGTTCCGCCCTTCATCCATGTCTGCTGGTCTGACACTGTGGGGGCTAGTTCAGACATTGTGCTAGTGGCAGGCACCTGGACTGCCTCTCTACTCGCAGTTGTCAGCCCATGCAGCATGGGAGCGGTTCTGACACTCCTAAGGTAGGTGGTGTTCCTATATGGTCCTGCACATCACACGAGACCACACGGTACGCATGTATATTATATACTATAGTGTAGGGACCCCCCTTATAGAGATTTGCCGTGACGGGGCAGGGGGGCTCAAATCATTGATCAAATATTTGCCAAAAATCTCATTGAATTGATACAGTAGGAATGAATTTGTGAATGTTACACTTTTTATTTTGTCACACTTGCATCCCATTCACAGGCAGTGCTGGCTCCCCCCCATTTTCTCGTTTACTGGTCAGGCGGTTGACCACCGCCATGCCGTGCACGCCCAGTGTGGTTTGCAAATTCCTTCTGTTGCCATCAAAATGCATGTTGGTGCCTGTTCACATACAGCCACCGCCTCCTGTTCCATAGGCATTAATACTTAAGCACCACCTGCCTGGGGCTGTTCCGCCCTTCATCCATGTCTGCTGGTCTGACACTGTGGGGGCTAGTTCAGACATTGTGCTAGTGGCAGGCACCTGGACTGCCTCTCTACTCGCAGTTGTCAGCCCATGCAGCATGGGAGCGGTTCTGACACTCCTAAGGTAGGTGGTGTTCCTATATGGTCCTGCACATCACACGAGACCACACGGTACGCATGTATATTATATACTATAGTGTAGGGACCCCCCTTATAGAGATTTGCCGTGACGGGGCAGGGGGGCTCAAATCATTGATCAATTATTTGCCAAAAATCTCATTGAATTGATACAGTAGGAATGAATTTGTGAATGTTACACTTTTTATTTTGTCACACTTGCATCCCATTCACAGGCAGTGCTGGCTCCCCCCCATTTTCTCGTTTACTGGTCAGGCGGTTGACCACCGCCATGCCGTGCACGCCCAGTGTGGTTTGCAAATTCCTTCTGTTGCCATCAAAATGCATGTTGGTGCCTGTTCACATACAGCCACCGCCTCCTGTTCCATAGGCATTAATACTTAAGCACCACCTGCCTGGGGCTGTTCCGCCCTTCATCCATGTCTGCTGGTCTGACACTGTGGGGGCTAGTTCAGACATTGTGCTAGTGGCAGGCACCTGGACTGCCTCTCTACTCGCAGTTGTCAGCCCATGCAGCATGGGAGCGGTTCTGACACTCCTAAGGTAGGTGGTGTTCCTATATGGTCCTGCACATCACACGAGACCACACGGTACGCATGTATATTATATACTATAGTGTAGGGACCCCCCTTATAGAGATTTGCCGTGACGGGGCAGGGGGGCTCAAATCATTGATCAATTATTTGCCAAAAATCTCATTGAATTGATACAGTAGGAATGAATTTGTGAATGTTACACTTTTTATTTTGTCACACTTGCATCCCATTCACAGGCAGTGCTGGCTCCCCCCCATTTTCTCGTTTACTGGTCAGGCGGTTGACCACCGCCATGCCGTGCACGCCCAGTGTAGTTTGCAAATTCCTTCTGTTGCCATCAAAATGCATGTTGGTGCCTGTTCACATACAGCCACCGCCTCCTGTTCCATAGGCATTAATACTTAAGCACCACCTGCCTGGGGCTGTTCCGCCCTTCATCCATGTCTGCTGGTCTGACACTGTGGGGGCTAGTTCAGACATTGTGCTAGTGGCAGGCACCTGGACTGCCTCTCTACTCGCAGTTGTCAGCCCATGCAGCATGGGAGCGGTTCTGACACTCCTAAGGTAGGTGGTGTTCCTATATGGTCCTGCACATCACACGAGACCACACGGTACGCATGTATATTATATACTATAGTGTAGGGACCCCCCTTATAGAGATTTGCCGTGACGGGGCAGGGGGGCTCAAATCATTGATCAATTATTTGCCAAAAATCTCATTGAATTGATACAGTAGGAATGAATTTGTGAATGTTACACTTTTTATTTTGTCACACTTGCATCCCATTCACAGGCAGTGCTGGCCCCCCCCCATTTTCTCGTTTACTGGTCAGGCGGTTGACCACCGCCATGCCGTGCACGCCCAGTGTGGTTTGCAAATTCCTTCTGTTGCCATCAAAATGCATGTTGGTGCCTGTTCACATACAGCCACCGCCTCCTGTTCCATAGGCATTAATACTTAAGCACCACCTGCCTGGGGCTGTTCCGCCCTTCATCCATGTCTGCTGGTCTGACACTGTGGGGGCTAGTTCAGACATTGTGCTAGTGGCAGGCACCTGGACTGCCTCTCTACTCGCAGTTGTCAGCCCATGCAGCATGGGAGCGGTTCTGACACTCCTAAGGTAGGTGGTGTTCCTATATGGTCCTGCACATCACACGAGACCACACGGTACGCATGTATATTATATACTATAGTGTAGGGACCCCCCTTATAGAGATTTGCCGTGACGGGGCAGGGGGGCTCAAATCATTGATCAATTATTTGCCAAAAATCTCATTGAATTGATACAGTAGGAATGAATTTGTGAATGTTACACTTTTTATTTTGTCACACTTGCATCCCATTCACAGGCAGTGCTGGCTCCCCCCCATTTTCTCATTTTTATGAATATGGCACCAAAAACTGCACATAATATCACTAGACAAAAAAGGAGAGTGACTTGAAAAAAAAAAATGCAAGTGATGAATCGGGGTCATAGACTTAAAATACAAAATTGAAATGAAAAATTTAATTCTGTAACATTATAACAAATTATGGACAATTGTATCATCTCCAGCTTTAAAGGGAATCTGTCACCAGGTTTTTGCAACCTAATCTGAGAGCAACACAATGTAGAGATAGGGAGCTTGATTCCATTGATTTGTCACTTGCTAGGCTGCTTGCTGTAGTTTAGATACAATCACTGTTTTATTATTATTATTATTTATTATTATAGCGCCATTTATTCCATGGCGCTTTACAAGTGAAAGAGGGTATACATACAACAATCATTAACAGTACAAGACAGACTGGTATAGGAGGAGAGAGGACCCTGCCCGCGAGGGCTCACAGTCTACAGGGAATGGGTGATGGTACAATAGGTGAGGACAGAGCTGGTTGCGCAGTGGTCTACTGGGCTGAGGGCTATTGTAGGTTGTAGGCTTGTTGGAAGAGGTGGGTCTTGAGGTTCCTCTTGAAGCTTTCCACGGTAGGGGAGAGTCTGATGTGCTGAGGTAGAGCGTTCCAGAGTATGGGGGATGCACGGGAGAAATCTTGTACACGATTGTGGGAAGAGGAGATAAGAGAGGAGCAGAGAAGGAGATCTTGTGAGGATCTAAGGTTGCGTGCAGGTAGGTACTGGGAGACTAGGTCACAGATGTAGGGAGGAGACAGGTTGTGCATGGCTTTGTATGTCATGGTTAATGTTTTGAACTGGAGTCGTTGGGCGATGGGAAGCCAGTGAAGGGATTGGCAGAGTGGCGAGGCTGGGGAGTAGCGAGGGGAGAGGTGGATTAAGCGGGCTGCAGAGTTTAGGATAGATTGGAGGGGTGCAAGAGTGTTGGAAGGGAGGCCAGAGAGCAGGAGGTTGCAGTAGTCGAGGCGGGAGATGATGCAGGATACTATCATTAAAGCACTGGTAAACCTGCTGCCTGGTAGTGAAGCATAGTTATGAGCTCGGTATACCCTGCCCACACCATTAAATGGCAACTTTGTCACTGGTGTATCATGGGTGACAGACAGTCATGTGGTTTCTGGCAATAGAAGATCACAGAGTTTGGATGCGCAAAATATTCCCTGACTTTCTATTGTTTCTGCTGTCAGTATTCATTCTATTTGGTTGCTTTCCTGATGAGTTTTCATCTCTCCCCCTTTTGGACCCAGTGGAACACACCTTCCACCCAGCCACTGTTCATCAGCATTCTCCTGGTGCTTAACCCCTTCAGCCCCCAGCCTGTTTTCACCTTAAAGATCCGGCCATTTTTTACAATTTTTACCAGTGTCAATTTGACAGGTTATAACTCTGGAACGCTTCAACGGATCCTGGCGATTCTGACATTGTTTTTTTGGGACATATTGTACTTCATATCAGTGGTAAATTTAGGCCGATATGTTTTGCATTTATTTGTAAAAATTTCGGAAATTTGGCGAAAATTTTGAAAATTTTGCAATTTTCGAAATTTGAAATCTTATGCCCATACATCTGAGAGATATGTCACACAAAATAGTTACTAAATAACATTTCCCACATGTATGCTTTACACAAGCGCAGTTTTTGAAACAATTTATTTTTCCGTTAGGAAGTTAGAAGGGTTAAAAGTTCATCAGCAATTTCTCATTTTTCCAACAAAATCTACAAAAACTTTTTAGGTACCACATCACATTTGGAGTGATTTGAGAAACCTAGGCGACAGAAAATACTCAAAAGTAACCCCATTCTAAAATCTGCACCCCTCACTCTGCTCAAAACCACATCCAAGAGGTTTATTAACCCATTAGGAGCTTCACAGCAACCAAGCAATGTAGAAGGAAAAAATCAAAATTTTACTTTTTTACACAAAAATGTTACTTTAGCCATAAAATTTAGCATTTTCACAAGGGTATCAGGAAAAATGCACCATAAAATGTATTGTGTATTTTCTCCTGAGTATGCAGATACCTTATATGTGCTGGAAATCAAAAGTTTGGACACATGGCAGGGCTCGTAAGGCAAGGTGCGCCATTTGAATTTTTGAGTGCAAAATTAGCTGCACTCATTAGCGGTCGCCATGTCGGGTTTTAAGACCCCCTGAGGTGCCTAAACAATGGAGCTCCCCCACAAGTGACCCCATTTTGGAAACTAGAGCCCTCAAATAATTTTTCTAGATGTTTGATGTGCACTTTGAACCAGGGGCATAACTAGGGGGGGCTGGGGGTGCACGTACCCCGGGCGCAGTGTCAGGGGGGGCGCTGTCGGGACCCACGTGCACCTTTCAGCAAGGACGGTGATGTATGCTGCGGCCAAGTTCAGGGGCCCGCAGGCAGCGCTCATGCCGACAGCTGCAGACTCTTAGATCCACACCTGAATGCAGCCTTCCCCGCTGTGTAGGGGTTAAGTTTGTCTGTGGGCAGAGCTAGCACGCACCGTGCACTGCCCTGCCCTGCCGTCCCACAGATGATGGTACATGATAGAATGTATGGGCTCTGTCCAGGTATGACTTAATTTGTCATGAAGCTGGTCACGCCCATTACCTGGAAGGAGCCCATATATTCTAGGCTCAACGCACAGAGGAAGAAATGAGCCGCTGAGCTGTATGTCCTGTCACCCACAGTGCTGTATACCCCGGAGAACTACCTATAATATCCCCCCACAGCAGTGCTATATACCCCCAGAACTGTCTATAACCCCCCAGTGCTATATACCCCGCAGAACTGCCTATAATATCCCCCCAACTGCAGTGCTATATACCCCCAGAACTGTCTATAACCCCCCAGTGCTGTATACCCCGCATAACTGCCTATAATATCTCCCCACCACAGTGCTATATACCCCCAGAACTGCCTATAACCCACCAGTGATGTATACCCAGCAGAACTGCCTATAATATCCCCCCACCACAGTGCTATATACCCCCAGAATTGCCTATATCCCCTCAGTGCTGAATACCCCGCAGAACTGCCTATAATATCCCCCCACCGCAGTTTTATATACCCCCAGAACTGCCTATAACCCCCCAGTGCTGAATACCCCACAGAACTGCCTATAATATCCCCCCCACCGCAGTGCTATATACCCCCAGAACTGCCTATAACCCCCCAGTGCTGAATACCCCGCAGAACTGGCTATAATATCCCCCCCACCACAGTGCTATATACCCCCAGAACTGCCTATAACCCCCCAGTGCTGAATACCCCGCAGAACTGCCTATAATATCCCCCCACTGCAGTGCTATATACCCCCAGAACTATCTATAACCCCCCAGTGCTGAATAACCCACAGAACTGCCTATAATATCCCCCCCACCGCAGTGTTATATACCCCCAGAACTGCCTATAACCCCCCAGTGATGTATACCCCGCAGAACTGCCTATAATATCCCCCCCACCGCAGTCTTAAATACACCCAGAATGGTCTATAACCCACCAGTGCTGTATACCCCCCAGAACTGTCTGTCCCCTGACCCCAGTGCTGAATAGCACCCCAGAACTGTCTGTTCCCCCCATCCCAGTGCTGTATACCCCAGAGCTGTTTGTCCCCCACTCCAGTGCTGTATACCCTCAGAATTGTTTGTCCTCCACCTCAGTGCTGTATACCTCCCAGAGCTGTTTGTTTCCCACTCCAGTGCAGTATGTCGCCCACTCTAGTGCAGTATACCACCCAAGAGCTGTATACCCCAGAGCTGTATCTCTCTCCAACCCAGTGCTGTATCCCCCCAGAGTTGTTTGTCACCCCACTCCAGTGCTGTATACCCCCCAGAGCTATATACCTTCTCAGATCTGATTGCCCCCCTCTAGAACTGTATGTCCCCTCTGGAGCGGTATGTCCCCCCCCATTGCTTTATGTCCCCAGCCTCTCTTGTGATGTATATACAGCAGTGTCAGTGTGCTCTGTGTGTGGCTATGTCTTTTAGTCATGGCCACCAATCAGCGCGGCACAGCAACATGCCCAGGTGGAGCTGAATGGAGACAAGCGGGGGAGGTGAGTGAGGCTGCTGCCGGCTTCCCCATATTAATATCTGTAATGTGTCTGTGGCAATGTATGATGTGTGTCTGTGTATGTCAGTGTATATGACTGTGTATATATTTGTTTGTTTATATGTATTTTTGTGAATTTGTCTTTAAATATGTATATGTATGTATGCCTGTATGTGTACATATTTGTGTATGTGCGTGTCTATGTGAGGATGGGGCCCATTGAGACTCACCCAGGGCCCACAAAAACCTGCAGCTGGCCCTGCCTGCAGCTGCATTTTGCCGCCCCCGTAGTGGGGGCCGGTTATTCTCTGAGTCCGGCTGTCAAGGAAAGGGGATAGCATGAGAGGATAGTGTGAAGCCATAGCAAGAAGGGGGAGTGTGATGAGGGGCCCAGTATAAAGACTGGGCAGTATAAGGGGCCATAGTGTAGAGGACTGTGTGACTAATTCTCATCATTAGGTCTCAGTCCCACTTGCTCATTGCTTCCCATGCAAGATCATCAGATGCAATATGCTAATGACTCTCGGCTCAGGCTCTGCTGTGAGCGTGAGCCGAGTGTCATGTGACTGTGATCCGATCTTGCAATCAGATCCCAGCTGCGGACAAGACGAAGGGAGGGAGTAATTTCCCCCTTCTCCACAGCCTCTCTGCGTACATTGTACTGCACTCTGATTACATCCAAGTGCAGTGCGATATTCACACGCTCCCGTAGACTTGTATGGGTGTGTGAGCTGAGAATCTCTGACACTTGCAGCATGCTGCAATTCTTTTCTCATGCCAATATATCATGCAAAATCAATTGCAGATGGACACTCAATATTTTATCAGATTGCACTCGTCCGTGCAAAACACAAGTGGAACTGAGATCTTACTGTAGTTCCTGTATAGTCCGCAGTCTGATGATGACTGTTAACTCCCAAGTATCTACTTACCATTGTTAAAAGGAATCTGTCACCAGGTTTTTGTGCCCCCATCTGAGAGCAGCATAATGTAGAGACAGAGACCCTGATTCCAGCGATGTGTCACTTACTGGGTTGTTTGCTGTCATTTTGATAAAATTAATGTTTTCTCTGCTGCAGATCTAGCAGTCATACAGAGCTGATGAATATGCTGGTCTACCTGGCAGCATGCCAAGCAGTCCTGTAGTGATAATCTACTGCTGATTAAACAGTGATTTTTATCAAAACTACACTAAGCAGCACAGTAAGTGACACACTGCTAGAATCAGGATCTCTACCCCTACATTATGCTGCTCTCAGATAAGATGTTAATATCCTAGTGACAGATTGCCTTTAAGGATGTATTGGAAGTTGTAGATTCCTGCAATAGAAATGTCTATGTGTCTGACCTGACATTACAATTGATGTACCATGCTTGTGGTTCTGATGATGTATTTCTCTACTGAAGAAGGTTTTGATGCTGTTTCTGAACTGGTGGGGTTATATTGATGTATTTCTGTACTGCTGGTGGTTGTGATGAATTTCTGTACTTCTGGTGGTTGTGATACTGTGTTTCTGTATTGATGGGGGTTCTAATTATTTATTTCTGTACCTCTAGTGGTTCTGATGCTGTTACTAGTTCTGATCCTGTACACGAGTAGCAATACATAAATTGTGAGATTGGACCACCCCTTTACTTAGAATTCGGCTATACTGCTTAATTTTATAAGTAAAGTCTTGTCCAGGTTTGAGATGAAAGTTTCTTATCTCTCTAGGTGACTGCAGGCTTCTGAATTCGCTTGCACATTTTTAGTATTCTCCGGTGCCAGTGGCGGGAGTGGATGGTCATGTGAGCGCAAGTATGAGATTCTTATATTTCTGGCCACATTATGATTTCATGTGTCCGGCCTTATTCAATTCATTTTTATTGGCACGTGACCATATGTATGTAAATCGTATACTTGCAGTTTCGTGACCTCTCACTGCCGGCACCAGAGAATCCTGACAGTGTGCAGTGTGAGAATTCAGAAGTCTGCAGTCACAGAGTGACACAGAGTGACTGCAGATTTTTATATCAAACCTGGAGAAGCCCTTTACTTAAAAAAATTAAACAGTTTAACCCAATCCTAGCAGCATGTAATATACTCCCTGTCAGGATTCAGCTCTGCTTCTGGTTCTAGTAGTCATCATATGGCCCCTCCACTCATATGAGTTTCATACCTACATGTGACAATTAGCTTTTCTTCCTACGTTTCTCTTTGAACATCAGGTGAATTATTAAGAGCAGCTCGTCATCATGTGACTGTAAGTGTGCAAATCACATATGAATAATTGGTCACATGGGGGGCATCAAACTGAATTCTTGCCCCGAGTGCTGGAAAGCCTAGATACACCTCTGCTTTGAACCCCTGGGAGCTTCACAGAAGTTTATAACGTTGAGCTGTGAAAAGAAAAAAACATTTTTTTACCACAAAACTGTTGCTTCAACTAGGTAGCTATTTTTTTCACAAGGGTATCAGGAAAAAATGCACCATAAAATGTATTGTCCATTTTCTTCTGAGTACGCAGATACCTCATATGTGGTGGAAATCAAATGTTTGGGCACACAGCAGGACTCGGAAGGCAAGGAGCGCCATTTGAATTTTTGAGAGCAAAATTAGCTGCACTCATTAGCGGACGCCATGTCGGGTTTGAAGACCCCCTGAGGTGCCTACACTATGGAGCTCCCCACAAGTGACCCCATTTTGGAAACTAGACCCCTCATGGAATTTATATAGCTGTTTAGTATGCACTTTGAACCCCTGGAGGCTTCACAAAAGTTTGTAATGTTCAGCCGTGAAAATAATTTTATTTTTTTCTACCACGAAATTGTTTTTTCAAACAGGTAGCTATTTTTTTTACAAGTGTATCAGGAAAAAATGCACCATAAAACGTATTGTGCAATTTCTCCTGAGTACACAGATACCTCATATGTGGTGGAAATCAATTGTTTGGGTGCACGGCGGGGCTCAGAAGAGAAGGAGCGCCATTTCACACCAAAATTGGTTGGAATTATTAGCGGACGCCATGTTGCGTTTGGAGACCCCCCTGAGGTGCCTAAACAATGGAGCCCCCCCACATGTGACCTCATTTTGGAAACTAGACCCCCCCATACAAAAAAATTAGTTTGGCGAAATAAAAAATACGGACGTCAGTAAAAAAAAATAATAAAATAATGAGCGCCTGCAACTGACACTAAGGCAAGTGCCACGCGTGAGAGCGATGCACGAATCTCGCATCGCATCATCCGGCACAGCCGCACACTCCTGTCTGGAAGAGAGCGACCATGCCGGATGATGCGATGTGAGACTCGTGCATCGCTCTCACGTGTGGCACTCGGCTGACCCTTACAATATTCAGTAAAAAATACCGTAGTTGACAATTACTACAGTATAATTTTACTGGCCCTAAACTAAGTTTATTTGTATTTCTTTCTTAGTTTACAGAACAAAAATCAGGATGCATGCACGGATGTGCTGCAAAAAGATGGAGACTAGGTGGGATGAAAAAAAAGATGGGCGGAGGATGGGAGAGGGCGCGGCGGTGGATGGGAGAGGGCAAGCAGCAGATCAGGGTGAGAGGTGACAGCAGATCGGGGAGGGTGAGAGGTGGGGGAGGGAGCTTCAGATAAAGAGGATGGGAGAGGGAAGGCAGCAGATCAGGGAGGGTGAGAGAGGAGGATGCAGATCAGGCAGGGGGGCAGCAGCTGATGAGGGAGAGTGGGCAGCAGATCGGGGAGGATGAGATGGGGAAGGGGGAAGCAGATCGGGTAGGGTGAGATGGGGGAGGGGGCAGCAGATCGGGGAGGGTGAGATGGGGGAGGGGGCAGCAGATCGGGGATGGTGAGATGGGGGAGGGGGCAGCAGATCGGGGAGGGTGAGATGGGGAGGGGGCAGCAGATCGGGGAGGGTGAGATGGGGGAGGGGGCAGCAGATCGGGGAGGGTGAGATTGGGGAGGGGGCAGCAGATCGGGGAGGTGAGATGGGGGAGGTGGGCGGCAGATCGGCAAGGTGAGATGGCGACAGCGGGCAGGAAATCACGGAGGTGACATGGCGGGCAGCGGGCGGCAGATCGCAGAGGTGAGATGGCGGAGGAGGGCAGGAGATCGCGGAGGTGAGATGGCAGACAGCGGGCAGGAGATCGGGAAGGTGAGATGGCAGAGGCAGGTGGCAGATCACACCGCGTGGGATATGGTGGAGGGGGCAGCAGATGAGGATGGAAGAGAGCGGGCAGGAGATCACGGAGGGGGCCAGCGGCTGATGGGAGAGAGCGGTGGCAGATGGAGGCGCCTGCAGCAGATAGAGGAGATTGGCGGCGGTGGCAGCGCATCGGGGGATCGGCAGCAGATCGGGGGATCGGTGGCAGTGGATAGGGGCCAGGGGCTTAACAGGGCACTTGCAGGGATCACTCCCCTCAGCTTCCACGGACAGAGTAAAGCGGAGGGGAGCGGTCTCCGGCCCCAGATCCACGGTGATTGGAGAGATTGGTCACAAAGCCGATCTCTCCAATCAGAGCTGGGGGCGGGTGAAGCACCGATCACCCAGCTCCAGCCAATGGCCAGTGCTACAGCTGCACTGATCAGGGCTGGATTTCAATGTTTCAGCCATTTTCAATGGCTGAAATATTACAGTGGCTGTGATTGGCTGAGCGGTGTTCATCAGCCAATCACAGCCTCCGTAGGTCCGGGGAGGAGGCACCACCCCTCCTGAGGTTAGGCAGAGGTCCCCTTTGTGGAGACACGGGGCTCAGTGGGTGCTCTCGTCCACTAAAACTCGCCGCCTTTAGAAAGACAGCGTGGCTCAGGGCTCATCCCAACTGAACGCCGGCCTCCTTAACCGTGGGCATAACACTACTCAGACAACACAGGGTGAGGGAACCACAATAATTAGACTTTATTGGATCCCCAAACAATTAACGGCACATAACACATAACCAGCAAAACACACAAATGTAACAGGCAACAGAGTCTCACCCTTGCGCTGGCTCACCAGGGATTTAGAATGTCCATGCCTCACAGGTTCCAAGTTGTCTGAGGTCTGCAAAGTCTATAACAGGTGACTGAACTGTCCCAGCCTGAGTGTCCTCCTTAGGTAGTCCTGGTTTGATGTTAAAATCCTGGCAGCCGGAGTCGAAATCCCAAGGCTGTGGATATGGTCTCCAACCGGGTGCGGAGTCCCTAGATTGAAGCCATAAGATATCCTGATCCTCTAGTCAGCTCCAAAGAGCTTAGACTGGATCCATCAACCTTCATCTTCCCTGGTGGCTTAGAGAAGTCCCTTTTATAGCCATAACTTTCCCTTAGCATACACTGCGTCCTCATCGATTGGTTGGACAAGATTGCTTCTCCCATTGGATGAATTTCAAGCTGCATGGATAATGTTTATTTAAATGATGTGCATAGAAAGACTGAGGGTGTACATGTAATCTGGGAGTCACCCACTAGACAATGGCTACTAAGGTAATCACATTAGCAATACACAACTACAATACAATGGTTACTGGAAATGTCTGGAGAACAATAGGTTTAGCTTTCAGTGGCCAACACAATTACATTGAGTCAACAAGAGTCTTGTAAAAACAATGAGGGACTTCACCCCATCTATAAACAATCTATCATGCTGTCTGGCTGGATTTTAAGAAACTTTAACCCATGAGAGTCCATGTCGTCATATTCCTCCCCCTTCTTAATATTAGCCAGACATGATAGGCTTCCGATCATCCTTCTCCTCTTGACGGCATTGTCCTTTTTAATGGTGAGGTCAGCAACAGAGGCTTGCATCTATACACCTCCCCCTGATTACCTCCCCCAAGTTGAGCAGCCATATTGTGGACAAGCACTAAGGTGGGGTCCATGAGTTGGGCCTGCACAAATCTCCCACTATTAATCCTCCCCCAGTCAATAGCCACAGTGTGGTTAGGCTTACTCACGGTTCTTGGCTCAGAAGTGGATGATGGAGACTGGGAATGCAAACCATCCCTGGAAAAGATGTTAGAAAGATCCACATCAGGGTCCTGCTTGGCTTGGAGGTGGGTGATGGCTGCTTCAAACTGACTGGATAGTCCTTGTCATAGGTCATTCTCCAAAATGACTGGTGTGAGCAGGTAAGCCACAGGCCCCACTTTCACTTCCCTTTGAGTGGTATCCGAAACAACAGGCTTGGTGGGGCCATCTATGAACCCCACTTCAACTTCCTCTTGGCTAGTCCCCGAAACAACAGGTGTGGGGAGGCTGTCCATAAACTCCAGATGGACCTCTTCCTGGTCAGACCCCAAAGTAACTGGTGTGGGGACGGTGTCCATAAGCTCCACATCAGCCTTGCTCTGGTCAGTCTCCACAATGACAGGTGTGGGGAGGCTGTTCACAAGTCTCACATCAACCTCTCCCTGGTCCTTTCCCGAAATAACTGGTGTGGGGACGGTGTCCATAAGCTCCACATCAGCCTTGCTCTGGTCAGTCTCCACAATGTCAGGTATGGGGAGGATGTTCACAATCCCCACATCGATCACTTCCTGGATGGTCCCCAAAATACCAGGTGTGGGGAGGCTATCCACAAGCTCCACCTCGACCTCTCCCTGGTCGGTTTTTAGGTCCAACTGCACACATGCCAAAGGGACGTCTGAGCGCTGGCCCTCAGCCAGGGAGATGGATAATTGGGAATCTGGTACAGGGTCTTCTGGAGAAACAATAACTGGGCTTACCAGAGTGATGGAAGATCCAATGTCTCGAAGTCCCTGAGCCTGTATATCACCGACCTTGACCGTCTGGATGTGGGGATGGAGGTTGGCTGGTGTATGGTGTCCGGCCTGCCGTAGGGTGTGGACTGGATTAACCACTTCCTCAGCTATTGGTGTTTCTTGGGAGTAGCATTCCTCAGGTCTCATTGGTTCATCTCGGCATATGTTGACTGGTTGGAGTGGCAGACGGGCTCCAAGCATGCGGCCTCGGTTTTGGAGACAATCTTTATCTATATGTCCATTGCGCCCACATGTATAACAGCGCCATAGATTGGGCGAGTCACAGGCCCTGTTTGTAGTCCTTTGTTTTGGCGCAGCTTCTGCTGGGTAGTGGGACCATCCTTCTCGACCGGCTGGTGTTAGCAGTACTGCAGCTGGAATCCCATAAACATATTCCAGAACATAAGCCCTCTCTTCTCTTGAGGATCTAGGCCCCAATGCATCCAGCAACGCTGTGGCTTGGGCCATTTTGGACAAAGTTGATTCCCAATTGTCACTAGATCCATGATGTGGCACATAGTTTAAATCCTCTGGGTCAATATCGGCGGGATCCTCATCGTCCTCTGCATCATTCTGGGCATCCCAACGGACTAATTTCTGTATCAAGGCTGACCGAGTCTCAGCGTTCCTGTAGATAATCTTTCGCCTCTGGCACAGATCCTGTAGCATCCATTTACTGCAACGGTCGTAACTCCTCTCTTGTCCTTGTCCCATGGCTGAGCTGGTGGGGTTGGACATAGCAGCGTCCGAAACCTGAATGCCTCCCCTATGGCCTGCTGGGTATGCTTATGTGCCTCCCTGGTTGTTGAGCCCTGGACGGTGTCCACGAACACCAGTCCGCTGCAGCTCCCCTGGGTAAACCAGGCTGAGTAGTATCCCACCGCTGCCACCAATGGTGGAGACACGGGGCTCAGTGGGCGCTCTCGTCCACTAAAACCCACCGCCTTTAGAAAGACAGCGTGGCTCAGGGCTCATCCCAACTGAACGCCGGCCTCCTTAACCGTGGGCGTAATACTACTCAGACAACACAGCGTGAGGGAACCACAATAATTAGACTTTATTGGATCCCCAAACAATTAACAGCACATAACACATAATCAGCAAAACACAAATATAACAGGCAACAGAGTCTCACCCTTCCGCTGGCTCACCAGGGATTTAGAATGTCCATGCCTCACAGGTTCCAAGCTGTCTGAGGTCTGCAAAGTCTGTAACAGGTGACTGAACTGTCCCAACCTGAGTGTCCTCCTTAGGTAGACCTGGTTTGATGTTAAAATCCTGGCAGCCGGAGTCGAAATCCCTAGGCTGTGGATATGGTCTCCAACCGGGTCCGGAGTCCCTAGATTGAAGCCATAAGATATCCTGATCCTCTAGTCAGCTCCAAAGAGCTTAGACTGGATCCATCAACCTTCATCTTCCCTGGTGGCTTAGAGAAGTCCCTTTTATAGCCATAACTTTCCCTTAGGATACACTGCGTCCTCATCGATTGGTTGGACAAGATTGCTTCTCCCATTGGATGAATTTCAAGCTGCATGGATAATGTTCATTTAAATGATGTGCATAGAAAGACTGAGGGTGTACATGTAATCTGGGAGTCACCCACTAGACAATGGCTACTAAGGTAATCACATTAGCAATACACAACTACAATACAATGGTTACTGGAAATGTCTGGAGAACAATAGGTTTAGCATTCAGTGGCCAACACAACTACATTGAGTCAACAAGAGTCTTGTAAAAACAATGAGGGACTTCACCCCCATCTATAAACAATCTATCATGCTGTCTGGCTGGATTTTAAGAAACTTTAACTCATGAGAGTCCATGTCGTCACACCCTCCTCCCCAAATCTAAAGTTTTTGTAAACCGATTGCACTCACTGGGGCTCCGGGGCCGCGATTTCGCCATGACGTACTGGGTATGTCATGGGTCGTTTAGCACCATGTCACCATGATGTACCCAGTACGTCAAGGGTCGTTAAGGGGTTAAAAACTCCCATCTTCACTGGACTGGTGCTGGTGATATTATTCAGTTTATTCTAGCTCTGTTTTCAAGCAGGTGGCTTGTTCTCATCTGTAGTATGGTTGCTGAAGCTTGTTGAACTTCTGCCTGAGTCATCTGTGGATAAGTAGTTCATGCATTTTCCCCCAGAGTGTCTTCCTTGTGTCTTCTTTAGTGTTTAGTGGGGTTGAAGAAGATCTCATCCCACCCGTTCCCTATTTAGGTTCCAGCACCAGGGATACCTAGGGTCAGGTATCTGGCTTGGCGTATAGGTGTAGAACCTAGCTAGGATGGTGAGGAAACCCAGGGACCAGCAGTAGGTTTGGTAAGGGGTCACTATCTCCCCCTTCACTAGAAGCAGGGGTTCCCTTGCCTTACCTTTCACCCCTCGCTTGGTACTTCCCCGTACCTAGCATGACAACTGTGCATGGGAAGAAAACTGTCAATCAGTGGTATGGGCGGAGTTATGTAGAGCTCAACATTCAGAGAACTGCTAGATCTGCAGCAGATATAATACTGATCTTATCAAAATTATAGCAAGTATCAAAGTAAATAATACATTGCTAGAATCAGAGTCTTTGTCTCAATGTTATGCTGTTCTCAGATGGGGTAGCAAAAACATGGGTAGTATTTTATTTCAATGATCTTTATGGCAGAGGACCCCAAACTGTTATATGTCAGTTAGTGTACGATATGAAATGCTACAGAATATTAAAATATTCATACATAGAAAGGCAATGAACTGCAGCAGTATGTAGGCAAGGAGATATCATAATAAGGGTAAATTTACAATTCATGTCTGCTTTTAAGTATTTGTAAAATGGACCTTTATCCTCATGTGTCATCCATTTTGCCTATTCTTTATAAACGTGTTGTATCAGTTTTTTTCTTATCTATTTTTAAAAGCTAAGGCCTCTGCCACACTCACGTGAAATTCACGCACGTGCCGAGAGACACGTATTTCCCCTGCGTGTTGCGTGCAGGTAAGTACGTGTTTCTGGTACGCGCGGGCCATGTGTGTTCTACGTGTGCTATCCGCGATAGCACACGTAGAACCGGTAATTTAGATACTCACCTGGTCCTTCCTGCTGTCCTTCCTGCTGTCCGTGGTGCTGATCTTCGGTCTCCAGACCTCCCGTCTCCCCGCTGCTGCTGCTGCCAGGCAGTGAAGTGAATATTAGATGAGAATAATGAGCGGCGGTCGGCAGCAAGAGGCAGCAGCGGCAGAGACAGGAGGGCTAGAGAAGGTGAGTTAATGTTTTGGGTTTTTTTTCACTGACACGTGTGTTTTCTCCGGCGCGTGTCACACGGGACCACATCCACACTACACCCGGGTGGTACGGGTGCGGGCCGTGTGACACCCGTGCTGCGGGAGAAAACACTGACATGTCAGCACTTTGAAAAACGCACACACGTACAAACGCACACGGACACACGTTCCGTGTGGTTTTACGTGTGTGTGCCTGCTACAATAGGGTAGCACTGCTTAACGTGTCTCCGTGCCGCCGGTACGTGTAAAAAATGACAAACACGTGCCGGCGGCACGGATGTGTGTCGCAGGCCTAAAGCAGATAAAGTGTCTGGACTTTAATTGATCCATTAAGTCTTAATAGATCAGTTAAAAATGGATAATACATGGATGGAAAACTGAAGCAAAAGTGTAATGTCTTTCTTTTTTCATCCATGCTTAAAGGGAAAGTGTCATCAGAAATTTAGCTTTAAACCTAAAAGTTTTCCCCTCTGCAGCTCCTGGGCTGCATTCTAGCAAGGTTCCTGTACTTTTTGTGCCCCCTTTGAAACCAAATTAAACACTTTATAAAGTTGTACCTTTTAGTCTGTAATTCTTGTAAATTATCCATGGGGGCGGGCTCTCTTGCGTCCATTGCTGTCCCTCCTGCAGATTGACGCCGTCCCCCATTGCTCCATTTCATATCTCAGGACGCCGTCCACTGTGCCCGAGGTCCCGTGCACGCGAGGACCGCTGGTGACGTGGTCGCAGGCACGAGATTATGGGCGGCGCTGTGATTGCATCGCAAGTACCCGCCCAAAATCTCGTGACCGCGATCTCCCCTCTGTCTCCAGCGTTCTGCGCAAGCGCTGGAAGATGACCCGACGTCACCTCCTTCCCATCCTAAGTTTAAGTTAATGGATCAATTAAGTTAATGGATTAATTAAGTTTTAGTGGGTTGTTTTTTTTTCACTAAATCTGTGTATTTTTATGTAGTGTAGTCTGAAGAGTGGTCACATTACTCAGAAGAGGATCAGAATGGCGCTGGATCCTGGAGAAGACTGTGGTAGGTCAATGTCTATCTAAATAGACTAATATGACCAAGTATGATCCATAAAATAGATGAGACTTGCTGCTTTAGGCCTCTTTCACACGTACGTGCCTCCGGTACGTGTTTGGCAGTTTTCTCACGTACCTGAGACACGTACACACGTAGACCTATGTATCCCTAATGTTTTGGACACACGTAAGTATTTTCGAACGGAACGTGTGTCTGTTCCGTACTTACGTGTGTCCGTGTGTTTCTCACGCTGACATGTCCGTTTTTCTCTGGCATCACGGGTGTCACACGGAACGCAAACGTGTCACACGTAATGCAAACGGACCACACGGATGTGTTCCATGTGACACGCACCGGAGAAAAGCCATGTGTCTGTCAGAAAAAAAAAAACCTTTACTCACCTTCTCCTGCCCTGCAGACTCTGCCGCTGCTGTCACTTGCTGCCGACCGCCGCTCATTATGCTCATTGAATATTCACTTCACTGCAGCCGGAAGCAGCAGCAGCGGGGAGTCGGTAGGACCGGAGACCGAAGATCAGCACCATGGACAGTGACTTCAGGGACAGGTGAGCAGAAAGTTCCCGTTCTCCGTGTGTTATCACGGATAACACACGGAGAACACACGTGTGCCATACACACGGCACACCTGTGACACGTCCGTGAAAAACGTGAGTGTTTTTCAGGGACGTGTGAAAGAGGCCTTAAAGGGGTTGTCCACTTGAAGGAAAATAGGGCATCAAACTGAATAAAACACCTAAAATTACAAACTCAGATTCACCCTCCCCTAGTGCAGTGCCAGCTCCCTGCCACTGCCCCAGTCCCAGTGTTTTGGCTGTATTTGTGACATCATGTCAACAGTGTGCGTCACCATTAGAGTTGAGCGCGGTTCGTGGTTCGTGGTTCTCCAGTTCTAGGCTCGAGTGATTTTGGGGCATGTTCTAGATCGAACTAGAACTCGAGCTTTTTGCAAAAGCTCGATAGTTCTAGAAACGTTCGAGAACGGTTCTAGCAGCCAAAAAATAGCTAAATCATAGCTTGGTTTCTGCTGTAATAGTGTAAGTCACTCTGTGAATCAAACTATTATCACATTTCAGTGTATAGTGTGCGTGAACAGCGCCTTCAGATCACTGCTGTTTCTATAATGGCGATCGCCATTTTTTTTTTTTTTTCTTGTCTTCCTTCCCTAAGCGCGCGCGTCTTGTGGGGCGGGCCAGCATGTCAGCCAATCACAGACACACACACAGCTAAGTGGACTTTGAGCCAGAGAAGCAACGGCATGTGTGATAGGATCTGCATGTCACATGTCCCTGCATTATAAAACCGGACATTTTCTTCACGGACGCCATTATCTGCCTTCTGCGTCTTTGGTGTCAGACATCAGTGTCGCAGCTCCGTCCTCCTGAGTCCTATAGCCGATACAGCTGTATGCGCTGCATACACAGCGCTGGACAGCATAGGGAGAGCACTTTATAGCAGTCCTTTTAAGGGCTCAAACCGGCAGGGTCAGAGTTAAGGTGACAGGTCCTGAAAACAGCGTCAGCGTCTGTGCAGCCAAGGTCAGGGATTTCCTCCCTGCATTTCACCATTAGGAGGGAATAGAAAGGCAGGCTTCCATTCCTCTACCCAGAGCACCACAATCCTGCCACTGTACCCTCTTGTCCTCTGCACACTCCAACTGATAACTAAGCCATTATACTAGCAAACACTCAGTGTACCTAGTGGCATCCTATCTGTGGCTATTGGACTTTGCTTTAGTCCCACTAGTGCCAAGACATTTGCAGAGCGCATCTGCCTACGTTGCACACTCCAACTAATTATAACTAAGCCATTATACTAGCAAACACTCAGTGTACCTAGTGGCATCCTATACGTGGCTATTGGACTTTGCTATAGTCCCACTAGTGCCAAGACATTTGCAGCGCGCATCTGCCTGCGTTGCACACTCCAACTAATTATAACTAAGCCATTATACTAGCAAACACTCAGTGTACTTAGTGGCATCCTATACGTGGCTATTGGACTTTGCTATAGTCCCACTAGTGCCAAGACATTTGCAGCACGTCTGCCTGCGTTGCACACTCCAACTAATTATAACTAAGCCATTATACTAGCAAACACTCAGTGTACCTAGTGGCATCCTATACGTGGCTATTGGACTTTGCTATAGTCCCACTAGTGCCAAGACATTTGCAGCACGTCTGCCTGCGTTGCACACTCCAACTAATTATAACTAAGCCATTATACTAGCAAACACTCAGTGTACCTAGTGGCATCCTATACGTGGCTATTGGACTTTGCTATAGTCCCACTAGTGCCAAGACATTTGCAGCGCGCATCTGCCTGCGTTGCACACTCCAACTAATTATAACTAAGCCATTATACTAGCAAACACTCAGTGTACCTAGTGGCATCCTATACGTGGCTATTGGACTTTGCTATAGTCCCACTAGTGCCAAGACATTTGCAGCACGTCTGCCTGCGTTGCACACTCCAACTAATTATAACTAAGTTGCATTGTCAGGGATATTTATTCTTTATTATTCTGCTGTTAATAAAGCTAGACCACCACTGCAATCTTCACCACCTCTCAATTTTTACTACCACATTTTCAGTCCACAATCTTGTCGCAATCAACATGAGTGGCAAAATGACAGATGCTGGTGGAAAGGGGAAGAGGCGTGGTGGAAAAGGCAAAAAAGGTTTTGTCCGTGGGGAAGGTGGCAAAGCTCCATTATCATCTGCTGAAGATAGACCATCTACCAGCAAAAGTAAGATGTCTACTACTTACCGTGGACAATCCGATGTGCTCCCTTTTTTACGGACACGAACAACAGGAAGAAAGGTAGATGATGGGCAAAAAAGGAAAATGCTTGAATGGATCTCAAGTGGTCCAACAAGTGCCCTCTCAGCCACTTCAAGTACCGCATCCAAAAAACACCAGTCCTCTGAGTTGTCATCCCAATCACACTTGATTTCTCCCAGCTCTGAAGTCTCCATCAGCCCTGCACAGTATGGTGGAACTGAGATGGCTGAGTCTGCAGAGCTGTTCAGTCACACTATAGCCTGGGAATCGGAGGTCTGCTCCCAAGCTACAGTGAGTACAGAACAGGAAATGGTCTGCAGTGATGTCCAGAACCTTTGTGACTCTGATTCAGGCCGTGAGGACCAAGTTTCTGAGCATAATGTTGACCCTTTGTCACAAACTGTAACACCTGTGGTTATAGACAATGAGGAACATACTGATGAAGATGAGACGCAGATACCCGATTGGGATGACAACTTAAATATTCGGTCAGGGCAAGAAGAGGCTCGGTCTGAGGGGGAGGGGAGTGCAAACACAACAATTGATGATGACGTTCTAGATCCCACCTACTGTCAACCCCCAGTCAGGCACTCGAGGAGGTCAACAGAGGCGGTGGAGGAGGATGCAACCGACGACGAAGTTACCTTGCGCCTTCCTGGACAGAGTTGGAGCACTGGTAGCACGTCTACAACTGCATCCTCAGCCACCACTCTGCCTATGAGCATTATTCGGGGTGGATCAACAGGTCGCATGGCCTCTAAGCCTTGCCTAGCCTGGTCCTTTTTTGACATCGAAAAAGATCGCCCAACTCATGTGACATGTAACATTTGTCATGATTCTCTTAGTAGAGGTCAAAACCTCAGCAGTTTGACAACTTCTTCCATGAATCGTCACATGAATAAATATCATAAGTCCCGGTGGGAAGCTCACCGTGCTGCAATGCGGCCTAGCGGAGCGAACCATCCACCGCCCGACCCTTCCAGTGCATACGCGCGCTCTTCATCTTCTAGGACTGTGGGGACAGCTGTCACACCTGTTTTTCCACGCAAAACTTCCACCACTGTAACCGCAACAGGCAGTTTGCTTGGTAGGTCGTCAGTTGGTTTGGAAGGGGAAACAAGTGAGTGTGTACAGCTCTCTCAGACATCGATAGCACCAACGTTGGATCAAGGCAACATCATGTCTCCGCCTGCACTTTCCTCACAAACCTGCATTTTTCCAGGGACACCCTACTCAACACCGTCTACACACAGCAGCCAGATCTCTGTCCCTCAGATGTGGTCAAATAAAAGGCCACTTCCTCCGACCCATGACAAAGCTAAGAGGTTGACTCTATCCCTCTGTAAGCTGTTGGCTACCGAAATGCTGCCTTTCCGCCTAGTGGACACACAGGATTTTAGAGACCTTATGTCTGTCGCTGTGCCCCAGTACCAGATGCCTAGTCGCCACTACTTCTCTAAGAAAGGTGTGCCCGTGCTACACCAGCATGTCGCACACAACATCACCGCTTCCTTGAGAAACTCTGTGTGTGAACGGGTGCATTTCACCACCGATACTTGGACCAGTAAGCATGGACAGGGACGTTACATGTCGCTGACTGGGCACTGGGTAACTATGGTGATAGATGGTGAAGGGTCTGCTGCACAAGTCTTGCCGTCCCCACGACTTGTGTGTCAATCCTCTGTCTGTCCAAGTTCCGCCACAGCTTTTGCATCCTCCACCTCATCTGGGTCCTCCCACCTCCGCCCCAAGCCTGCCTGGTCAGGCCACCAGCGTTCTCACTGCGCAGAAGGAATCACGCAGCCCTCATTACTATGCTGGCAGCAGAGCGCAACGGCATCAGGCGGTCTTTAGCTTGACATGTCTTGGGAATAAGAGTCACACAGCTGAGGAGTTGTGGTCAGCTCTGCGGTCCGAGTTTAATAAATGGTTGTCTCCACTCAAACTGCAGCCTGGTAAGGCCGTGTGCGACAATGCTGCAAACCTGGGTGCGGCACTTCGCCAGGGCAAGGTGACACACGTACCTTGTATGGCTCACGTGTTGAACCTTGTCGTCCAGCAATTTTTAACACACTATCCCGGCCTAGATGGCCTTCTGAACAGGGCACGAAAACTGTCAGCTCACTTCCGCCGTTCAAGCGCCGCAGCAGAGCGACTTGCATCGCTCCAGAAGTCTTTCGGCCTGCCGGTTCATCGCCTGAAATGCGATGTGGCGACACGCTGGAATTCAACTCTCCACATGTTACAGCGACTGTGGCAGCACCGCAGAGCCCTGGTGCAATACGTCATGACGTATAGCCTGGGCCAACGAGATGCAGAGGTGGGGCAGATCACCCTGATGGAGTGGTCTCAGATCAAGGACCTATGCACCCTTCTGCACAGTTTCGACATGGCGACGAATATGTTTAGCTCTGACAATGCCATTATCAGCATGACGATTCCAGTCATTTACATGCTGGAGCACACGCTAAACACTATTCGGAGTCAGGGGGTGGGACAACATGAAGGGGAGGAACTACAGGAGGATTCATATGCGTAAGGGACAACAACATCACCAAGGTCCAGACGTTCATCATCACCAACGCAGCAGGCATGGGACCATGGGGGACAGGGATCGACAAGGGCGCATAGTAGCAGGCGAAATGTTGAGCAAGGTGCAGGAGAACATGAAGAAATGGAGGACGAACTGTCCATGGACATGGAAGACTCAGCGGATGAGGGAGACCTTGGTCAAATTTCAGTTGAAAGAGGTTGGGGGGAGATGTCAGAGGAAGAAAGAACGGGTAGCACCTCTATGCCACAAACACAGCGTGGACTTGGTCCCCATGGCTGCGCAAGACACATGAGTGCCTTTTTGTTGCACTACCTCCAACATGACAGTCGTATTGTCAAATTTAGAAGTGATGATGACTACTGGATTGCCACACTATTAGATCCCCGGTACAAGTCCAAATTTTGTGACATAATTCCAGCCATAGAAAGGGACGCACGTATGCAGGAGTATCAGCAGAAGCTGTTACTAGATCTTAGCTCGGCTTTTCCACCAAACAACCGTGCAGGTGCAGGGAGTGAATCTCCCAGTTGTAACTTGACAAACATGGGACGGTCTCGTCATCTTCAACAGTCTACCCGTACCAGTAGGACCGTATCTGGTGCCGGTAACAGCAATTTTATGGAATCTTTTCATAATTTTTTTAGACCCTCTTTTGCAAGGCCACCAGAGACAACAAGTCTGACACATAGTCAACGGCTGGAGAGGATGATACAGGAGTATCTCCAAATGAACATCGATGCCATGACTGTGCAACTGGAGCCTTGCTCCTTTTGGGCTTCAAACCTAGAAAAATGGCCAGAGCTCGCAACTTACGCCTTGGAGATTTTGTCGTGTCCAGCTGCCAGCGTTGTCTCTGAACGTGTATTCAGTGCTGCTGGGTGTGTGCTGACAGATAAGCGCACGCGTCTGTCCAGTGACAATGTGGACAGACTGACGTTCATCAAAATGAACAAGTCATGGATCCAGAAGGAATTTACTACCCCTGTGTCATCCTGGGGAGAGTAAATGCTTGTTGATTTGGAATGTGCTTGATGCAAATCAAAACATCCTGTTTGCAACTAGGGCACAAGTGCTGCCACTGATAAGGTGTCTGTGTGGCCCAATTTTTGGAAAAAAGGGAGACTCCGCTTGGAGTAACCCTTGCTTGCTGTGTTTTTAAAAGAAGCCAAGATGAACAGAGCTGGGATCAGGAAAGACTTTGCTACCTACCCCGGTGTCATCCTGGGGACGGATAAGAATGGCGTATTTTGGAATGTGCTTGATGCAAATCTAGCTGTGAAGTGTACAACTAGGGCACAAGTGCTGCCACTGAATGGGTGGGTGTGTGTGGGGCACAATTTTTGGGAAAAAAAGGGAGACTCCGCTTGGAGTAACCCTTGCTTGCTGTGTTTTTAAAAGAAGCCAAGATGAACAGAGCTGGGATCAGGAAAGACTTTGCTACCTACCCCGGTGTCATCCTGGGGACGGATAAGAATGGCGTATTTTTGAATGTGCTTGATGCAAATCAAAACATCCTGTTTGCAACTAGGGCCCAAGTGCTGCCACTGATGGGGTGGGTGTCTGTGTGGCCCAATTTTTGGAAAAAAGGGAGACTCCGCTTGGAGTAACCCTTGCTTGCTGTGTTTTTAAAAGAAGCCAAGATGAACAGAGCTGGGATCAGGAAAGACTTTGCTACCTACCCCGGTGTCATCCTGGGGACGGATAAGAATGGCGTATTTTTGAATGTGCTTGATGCAAATCAAAACATCCTGTTTGCAACTAGGGCACAAGTGCTGCCACTGATGGGGTGGGTGTCTGTGTGGCCCAATTTTTGGAAAAAAGGGAGACTCCGCTTGGAGTAACCCTTGCTTGCTGTGTTTTTAAAAGAAGCCAAGATGAACAGAGCTGGGATCAGGAAAGACTTTGCTACCTACCCCGGTGTCATCCTGGGGACGGATAAGAATGGCGTATTTTGGAATGTGCTTGATGCAAATCTAGCTGTGAAGTGTACAACTAGGGCACAAGTGCTGCCACTGAATGGGTGGGTGTGTGTGGGGCACAATTTTTGGAAAAAAAGGGAGACTATGCTTGGAGTCACCTTGCGGTGTTTTACATGATTTTAGAATGGCGTGCCATGCCTATATCTGTGTGTCCTCCTCTTTTTCCTTGTCCAGCTGTGTTGTTTTCGCATGAGTATATGTCCTTGTCACTTTCCAATGTGTTTGAGTTGTTTGTCACCTTTTGGACACCTTTGAGGGTGTTTTCTAGGTGTTTTACTGTGTTTGTGATTGCCTGCCATTGTTTCCTATTGGCTCGAGTTCGGTTCGTCGAACGTTCGACGAGCCGAACTCGAACGGGAGGTCCGTTCGGCGAACCGACCTCGAGCCGAACCGGGACCGGTTCGCTCATCTCTAGTCACCATTCTAGCCAGTCACTGAGCTCAGCAGGTATGCTGAGGCTGACGGTGTGCACTGCTCAGCTAAGTGCATGACCACTCATCTCAATAACTAGCTAGAGCGGTGACACACATGATTAATGTGATGTCACAACTGCAGCCAAAACACTGGAACTAGGAACAGCTGCAGGGAGCAAGGTCTGGACCCAAGGAGGATGAATGCCTGCCCAGCTTAATATTTGGAGAATTTAACAGTATTTAGCACATTTTCCTGAATGTGAACACCCCCTTTAACATCCTAAAAGGGTTGCCCACTTTATATTTATTTTAAGAAAAATATATATAGGGCATGAATTTGTGACACTAAGGGTATGTGCACACGTTGCTTTTTTTTCCGCGCGGAAAAAAACGCACCCTCTGGCAGAGGGGAGAATTGTAAACAATGCTTTTTGAGAAACAACGCATCGAAAATGCATGCGTTTTTCATGCGTTTTTCATGCGTTTTTCATGCGTTTTTCATGCGTTTTCCATGCATTTTTTTAGGTGCGTTTTTTAAGACTTGGGTACCTAGTGACCCCATTTTGGAATCTGCACCCCTCAAGGATTTTATTCAGGAGTATATTAATCATTTTGAATCCACAGCTACTTCCCCAATATGTAGCTGTAGCAACAATATTCTCACTGTTGGGCTATGTGGCCATGATCCAGCGACACGGCGTCTAGTACACAGTGCCAGCCTTCCTGCAGAGATGTGAGTGTTTCCCACGGGAGAACGCAGCTGCCCATGCCCACGATTTGGGTTCAGGCTGCTGTGGAGCTCTATTCTACCTGCAGAGAACACTCATCTACGCAGCATAAATTGACATGCTGAGGCTCGGGAAGCTGCTTCACAGGTCGGTTTATGCTGCAGAGAAAAGAAGCACAGTGGGCATGAGATTTCTAAAAATCCTTCCACTGTGCTTCTACTGCACAACGCAGCGTCATGGACGCAGGGAAAACACTCTGCGCCCAAAACGCTGCAAACCCCGATTGTGGGCATCCAGCCTAAAAAGCGTCAATGGAGGTCAAATATATATACAACGTCCCACCCCCCCCTGCATATTCTAAGCTGGCACCTTTAGTACCTTTCATGTGGCACTAAAGGGTGCCTAGCCTAGTTTTTATCACAAAAACAAAAAAAAAAAATGGCGTGGGGTCCCCCCTATTTTTGATAGCCAGTCAGGGTAAAGCAGACAGCTGTAGCCTGCAAACCACAGCTGGCAGCTTCATCTTGTCTGGTGATCAATTTGGAGGGCTCCCCAGGTTTTTTTTTTTATTTATAAATAAAAATAATAAAAAAAAAATAACATGGGGTCCCCCCAAATTAGATCACCAGCCAAGGTGAAGCTGACAGCTGAGGTCTGGTATTCTCAGGGTGGGAAGAGCCATGGTTATTGGACTCTTCCCAGCCTAAAAATAGCAGGCCACAGCCGCCCCAGAAGTGGCGCATCCATTAGATGCGCCAATCCTGGCGCTTCGCCCCAACTCATCCCGCGCCCTGGTGCGTTGGCAAACGGGGTAATAAATGGGGTTGATACCAGATGTGTAATGTCACCTGGCATCAAGCCCAGCAATTAGTGATGTCACGGCGTCTATCAGACACCCGACATAACTAATTGACAGTAAACAAAAGCAAAAAAAGACAACAAAAAATTTTTTATTAGAAAAAACACTCCCCAAATCATTCCCTTGTTCTCCAATTTAATAAAAAAAATGGGTCCGCAGAAATCCATTTGGATGTCCCACGTCGGCTCTGGACCTTCTAGAATATGGGGGCACGTTCAGGGAACGTATCCCCCATTTTCTAGGAGGGCAGACCCTCCATTTGAGGAGAGTGGGTGCAAAAATCTGCACCCACTCTCCCCGGGTCACAGCTGCAGAGTGCCGAGCAGCCAGCACAGCTCACACTGAACACAGTGCTGGCTGTCAGCTGCTCTGCACATGTGACCGGCCAGCGTGCACTGTGAAGGAGAAGGGGGCCGCGGGGGATCAGCGCTGCGACCGGACAGGTATGTATGACACCGGGGGGAATTGGGGTGAACGGGCAGGGCCTGGGTGCATTTTTCTGTCGCATGTCTCAAGGCACATGTGACAGATAACATAGGAGCAGGGCGGCCGGTGCGCTACTGTGCGCGCGGCCATGTTGGATTTTGTTGGGTCGGGGCGGGCACTTTGGCAACACCGGGGGCTTTCCTGGACTTTGCCAGGAAGTGAGGTCAACAGGAAACCTCTTGACCTCACTTCCAGGTAAATGCCTGCGTTCTGGCGTGCCGACAAAGCCCGCGGACCGCAACAAAAAAGCAGGTCACTGCGGTGTAGCTGCGTTCTGACCCCACATGATTGATTTCAATGGGGGAGAGAACGCAGCCACAACGCACAAAAGAAGTGACATGCTGCTTTTCTTTCCGCACCGATTTTTGGCATCAAAAACGCTGCGTTTAGAAACGCAGCGTGTGCACTGATTTTTCAGCTTTCCCATACACTTTGCTGGGAAAGCTGAACGCATGCAATTTGCCACTGAAACGCTGCGGTTCAAAACGCAGCGTTTCCGCGGTAAAAAACGCAACGTGTGCACGCAGCCTTAAGGCTGCTTTACACGGTACGACCGATTGTGCAATTTCACAATCGATCGTACCCGCCCCCGTCCTTTTTGCGTCACGGGCAAATCGCTGCCCGTGTCGCACAAAGTCAGTAATCCCCGTCACACGTACTTACCTCTCGTGCGACCACGCTGTGGGCGGCGAACGCCCACTTCCTGGAGTGAAAGGGACGTTCGGCGTCACAGCAACGTCACACGGCCGCCGACCAATGGAAGCGGAGGGGCGGAGATGAGCGGGACGGAAACATCCCGCTCACCTCCTTCCTTCACATAACCGGCGGAGGCCGCGTGACACAGGTGAGCTGCTGTTCATCGTTCCCGGGGTGTCACACGGAGCGGCGTGTGCTACCACGGAAACGATGAACAACTAAATTAAATGATATTATGGAACCTAGCGACCAGTACACGACTCACGATTTGTGAGCGATACTGCGTCGCTAGGAGGTGTCACACAGGCCGAGGTGTCACACAGGCCGGCATCGCCAGCGATGCCGGATGTGCGTCACAAAAACCGTGACCCCGACGATCTATCGCACGATAGATTGTCTGGTGTAAAGCAGCCTTTACTGTTTATTACAGCTTCTCGTGCTTTGTAAGGTAATGTCCCCTTCTTACTGCAGTCTTCGTAGCAGAGCGTGCAGTGCACCTTTCTCAAATGGCCGATGATGGAGAAATGTGTTATCAGACCTTTCCATCAGCCTCATCCAATTGAAAAAACAGCTTTGCCAGTATTGTGCGACTTTTTTTTATTTGAAGAGGTTGATGGACAGGTCTGGTCACTTTATCCTCCATCAACTGCTATTTTGAGAACAAGTACAGGAAAAAAAACTTGTTATACTATAAGAAAATACCACAAAATCATGTCCCCATAAAAAAGATTATGTGAAAAAACATTTAACTCATTTTTGATGTTCAGTAATAAAATACGCAATATTTTTACTTATTCATCTCCCCACCTCGGAATGCATATATTTTGTTTAATGTTTGCATCAATGCAGCAGTATGGGGATTTTTTTTCATGTACAATTTTGGGTAAATATGTTTTATTTTAATATTTCATTTTTTTAATGTAATAATGGGAAACAAGCTCTCTCACTCTCCTTCTCTCCAGCACTCTACTGCCACTCTGATACTCTCCCATTTTGCCACTGTCCCTCTCTCCCTCTCACCACCGAAATCATATTAACTGACATATAAGCTGTCTTCTACTAAGAATGTCCTTTGTTGCCTATAGCAACCAATCACAGCTGTTATCAATAACCTGTGACAAAATAGAAGCAAAGCTGTGATTGGTTGCTATAGGCCACCTAATACGAGGGGCTGCTGAGAAGTCTTTGGCTTTGTTTTGGTTTTTTTTTGTTTCTGTGGTAACAAATGTTAGTTACATCACATGAAAACTTATGTGTCTAATATATGTTTTCAAAATTTTGTGTTTTTTGCTTATGGCAACAGTGTACTAAGCATGCGGGAAAACAAAATGGCGGAGTTTAATTCTATATTCACAGCAACTGAGAGCAGAAGAGTGAGAAAATTCTTGTTTCTGCAAGGAAAGTCTGAGAAGGATATTCATTGTGATATGTTGCAGACATTGGGGGATCAATGTCCTTCATATTCCACAGTTAAGAACTGGGTTTCCAAATTTAAAGCGAGCCACTTCAGAACCAATGATGAGGAACGTCCTGGACGACAGAGAGTGGTTGATGTTCCAGAGATCGTCGATGCTGTGCACAACCTCATACTGGAGAATCGACGAATTTCAGCTAAAGCAATAGTAGACATCATGGGGATTTCCCGTGAACGTGTTTGTGTCATTATCCATGAAATTTTGGACATGAGCAAGCTATCTGCAAAGTGTGTCCCTAATTTTTTTACAACAGATCAGAGAAGCATGCGACTGAAAACTTCCCGGTCTATTTGTCAGTGTTTCCGGACTGATAAGAACTTACTGGATCGATGGGTCACTGTGGATGAGACCTAGATTTATTTGTATGACCCTGAATACAAGGAGCAGTAAAAAGAGTAGAGGCACAGTGGTTCTCCTCTTTCAAAGAAGTTCAGAGTGCAGAAATCAGCCACTAAGGTGATGGCTTCTGTGTTCTGGGATAAGGAGGGCATGCTGCTGCTAGTGGACTACCTTCAAAAGGGTTCCACCATCAATGCAAGGTATTACATTGAACTTTTGGACCAATTGAAGGCAGCTCTGAAGAGTAAAAGGTGTGGCAAGCTGTCAAAAGGAATCTTGTTCCTACAAGACCACGCCTCCGCTCACACTGCACAAGTGGCCACAGCAAAACTAGCAGAGATGGGCTTCCACCTGGTTGACAACCCAACTTATTTACCAGATCTAGCTCCCTCTGACTATCATCTGTTTCCAAACTTGATGAAATACTTCAAGGGTATCAAATTTCACATTATTTCTGATGCCATGGCTGCTACGGATGCCTGGTTTGAGGCACAACCAAAATCCTTCTTTTTGCTAGGCTTACAGAACTTGGAATACCAATGTAAGAAGTGTGTGGACATCAGTGGAGAGTATGTGGAATAAATGTAAGGTTTCATCATCCTATCTTGTTTCTTTCTGGGTAAAGCCAAAGACTTTTCAGCAGCCCCTCATAAATATCCAGGCTAACAGTCAAACAGACAATATATCACCTCACACATCCAAACAATAAGTAAGCGTATTTATGGGAATAACTGTAAAGCGCGGGGTTAAAATTTCCTCTCAAAACATAGTCTATGACGTTCCTTGAGTCCAATGAGGGGACTGTGCTAAATTACGTGATTGTAAATGTGACGGTGTGGATTCCGGACACACACACACACATATACACACATATACATACATTCAGTTTTATATATTAGATGTTTTGAAATTGGGATATCAACTGTATAATCTTATATTATTGTATGGTATTTACAATATATATATATATATATATATATATATATATATATATATATATATATATATATATATATGTTTATATTATTGTACTCTGTAGAATAAAAAGTAATTTTAAGTATTCTGGTAAACGTTTTGGTTTCATTTTTTCTTAATTTTTAGGCACTATCACAACATTGTATTTCTTATAACCTTTCTTTTAAAATCCAATAAAGAGATTTTCATGACACATATTTTTAATACAATATAATTATATATTTCTGCACAGCAATCAGGATCAGAGTTCTATCTGATCCCAGCAGTTTGGTGGAACTTCAATTGTGTATAACAGCTGTTCTACCAGTGCTCGCACATCACCTTGATGTAATAGCACAAAAAGATGTTTGAACTACTTAAGGCCCTAGACAGATGATATTGTCACTGTGTGGGAACAGGTTAAAAGGTTAAAAACGTATGTGGTACTGGAAAATAAAACCTTGTGTAAAGCTACTACTCATTGAAAAATTTAAAGTGGTCCTATTCCATATTAACTTTTCATATGATTGAGCACGCCTTCACTACCTAGGATGTAGCGGTACGTCCTAAATCATGAAGGGGTGATCACCACTGGCTTCTGCGGTGAGTTAGCGGCAATCCCCACACATGTCTGCTAATTCATATAGCAGACATGTGCAGGTATCAGGCACAGGTGGATCCACAAACCACCTGTGCCTGTTAACCCCTTAAATCACGCTATCAAAATGTGACAGTGTGATTTAAATTGCAGCAGCAGGGGACGTGCCTTTCCCCGCCGCCATTTGAGGGCCCGTGACGCGATCACAGGGATCCAATGGCTGTCATGGTAGTGACGGGTCTTGTAATGACTCCTGTTGCTATCATGACATAGTTCCTGTTACAGCCGGCAGAGCAACAGCTGTATCAAGAATGCAGCATTTCAGCTGATCAAAGCTGTGCAGCTATGATTAGCAGAAATTAATGAGCGATCAGACTGCTGATCCTTATAGTCCTTTAGGAGACTAGTAAAAAAAAAAAGTTTTAAAAAATAAAAAAAAATAAAAGTTCAAATCACCCCTCATTGAAAACTATAGGGTTTTAAAAAATACACATATTTCGTATTGCCACGTTCAGAAATGCCCAATCTATCAAAATATAAAATCAATTAATCTGATCAGTAAACTGCGTACCAGCAAAAAAAATCAAAATACCAAAATTACGGTTTTTTTGCTGTCGCAAATTTTAGCAAAAAGTTGCAAAACAATAGGTGACCAAAACGCAGCATCTGCATAAAAATGGTACCATTAAAAAGGTCAGATTGAGATGCAAAAAATAAAACACTGAGCCCCATATCCCAAAAAATGAGAACGCTACGAGTCACGGAAAATGGCGCAATATTTTTGGGCCAAATTTCTGATTTTTTTTAACTCCTTAGATAAAAGTAAACCTATATGTTTAGAATTTGCGAACTCGTACCGACCTGAGGCATCACACTGACACATCAGTTTTACTATATTGCGAGCACGGTGAAAAAAATACCCCGAAAAGCAATCGTGCAATTGTACTTTTCTAACAATTTTTCCGCACGTGGAATTTTTTTGACATTTTCCAGACACTGTATGGTAAAACGTATGGTTTGATTTAAAATTAAAACTCATTCCGCAAAGAACAAATAAGCCCTGATATTGCAAGATTGACAGAAACATGAAAAAGTTACGGGTCTCGGAAGAAGGGGAGCCGGAGTGAAGGGGTTAAAGGTTAATGTGATTTTGGGATTTATATTTTGTCTTACTTCTCCGGCTGAGATTACTGCTAGGGATGATCGAATACCTCAAATATTTGGCTTCGTGAATATTTTCCAAATAGGTCGCCACTATTCGACTATTCATGAATATTTGATGCGCAATGTAAGTCTGTGAGAAACCCGATTAATAACTATTCGGAACTATCCCATAGACTTAAGCCTGCTTTACACGTTGCAATTAGTTGTACAATCGCATTTGCGATGTGACACGCCCAGGTTGCATATGGGATCTTATGAGATTGGACGTAGGTCGTTCATTTGCTGTCACACTTGCGTTAGTAGTCTATGTTAAATTGTTCAAGTTTATATGCGATCCTTTAGATCATGTGTTCTGTGACGTATGCATTGGGCACCCTTTTTTTTTTTTTATTTATTGACTTGCCAAGCGTGTGTAATGTGTAGGGATGCGTTTTTACTATGTCACATGGCCGCTAACAGCAGACATAGACAGCCATGTAGCAGAGCTGAATGGCAGATGACAGCAGACACAGACAGAGCCGCACGATCAGAATGAACTCAGGTTAACTTCACCCGACTTCATTGTCATGCTGCGGCTCTGTCTGTGTCGCGTCCTGATTAGCGGTCACCAGTGAAGGACTCACCGGTGACCGCTAAACTCCTGAGTAACTGAATTGAGCAGCCCTCTCTCATATACTCACCGATCCCCGGCGCGGCGCTGCATGGCATTCACACTGCTCCGGCGGCTTTTACTATTTTGAAAAAGCCGGCCGCTCATTAAACAATCTCGTATTCCCTGCTTTCCCCGCCCACCGGTGCCTATGATTGGTTGCAGTGAGACACGCCCCCACGCTGAGTGACAGGTGTTTCACTGCACCCAATCACAGCAGCCGGTGGGCGTGTCTATACTGTGCAGTGAAATAAATAATTAAATAATTTAAAAAAACAGCGTGTGGTCCCCCCAATTTTAAAACCAGCCAGATAGATCCATATGGCTGAAGGCTAGTATTCTCAGGATGGGGAGATCCACATTATGGGGAGCCCCCCAGCCTAACAATATCAGCCAGCAGCTGTCCAGAATTGCCGCATACATTAGATGCGACAGTTCTGGGGCTGTACCCGGCTCTTCCCGATTTGCCCTGGTGCGTTGGCAATCGGGGTAATAAGGAGTTATTGGCAGCCCATAGCTGCCACTAAATCCTAGATTAATCATGTCAGGCGTCTCCCCGAGATACCTTCCATGATTAATCTGTAAGTGACAGTAAATAAACACACACACCCGAAAACATCCTTTATTAGAAATAAAAAACACAAACATATACCCTCGTTCACCACTTTAATAAGCCCGAAAAAGCCCTCCATGTCCAGCGTAATCCAGGATGGTCCAGCGTCGCTTCCAGCTCTGCTGCATGGAGGTGACCGGAGCTGCAGAAGACACCGCCGCTCCTGTCAGCTCAAAATAGTAAAAGCCGCCGGAGCAGTGAGAATGCCGTGCCCGGTGATCGGGGATCGGTGAGTATGAGAGAGGGGGTAAGAGGGATAGACTGACATGGACAGAGAGAGAGGGACAGAGATAGTGACCGACTGACAGAGATTAGTGAATGACAGACATTGTGAGGCGCTTCAGAACGCAGCTTTTCAGCTGCGCTCTGAAGCGGACCTTTTATAGGCTGCAGTGCAGAGCGCACACCTGCGCACATAGCCTCAGACATCAAAATCGTATGAGGGATGTCACACGTTTCAATTGACTAGGTTCGTGCAACAAAACCTTCAATTCTAGACAAAGATACGATGTGTTTGCGATCAACGGTTTTGCGTTCAATCCTGATCGCATGTAGGTGTCACACGCAGATACCTCACAAATGATGCCGGATGTGCGTCACTTACAACTTGACCCCAACGACGGATTGTGAGATATATTGAAGCGAGTAAAGCGGGCTTTACATTGCGCATTGAATATTCGCATATTGGCGACCTATTCGGAAAATATTTGCGAAGCCGAATATTTGAGGTATTCGATCATCCCTAATTACTACCATTTTGTAAACATTTTTAGCACTTATATAATGCTAACAAATGTGTCACATGTTCAGTCAGAACTAGTATTTTTTGGACCCAAAGTTAGTGATATGGTATAATTTTATACAGAACCACTGGATACAGACAGAAAAGGGCCCCTGTTTAAGAATAGTATTTGGGCCTTTTGCAGTCCAATAGATTATCAAAATATACAATCCCACCAGCTTTGGAGGTAGCAGTTGGCACCCTTACCTCTTGGGCGCCTGTGCGGCTGCATAGGTTGGACCAATGTATATACACCCATGTACAGATCATAATTAGTCCTAAGGACAAAAAAAATACCAATCTTTCAACATCTTATGCAGATAAAACTTCATTATTTAACAGTAAAAAGACACCGGCGCTTTAACTATGAATCCCAGTTTTAATTATCAATAAATAGTTTTAAAAAACTTCTAAAAGGTCTATGACTCCTTCCTTCATAAGCCATACATACTAACCATTCTCATTCCCTACACCACCCCTATCCCCCTCCCTTCACACAACCGCCTGCCCCCTTTTTTTGCCTGCCCACTTGTGCAGCGCGGTAGTTCTACTTTAACTCTTCTAAAACTTCATTATTATTGTTGTTGCTATTATTATTATTATTATTCCCAGCTACTGTATATACAAAAAACTAAAATTGTTCCTCATTGTTTATCAATAGTAATTATAGTAAATCCCAATTATTCACACCACCATACAACTACACTTTGTATGATATATGTATGGATTGATATGGGACTAGGTGTTGTTATGAACTGACAGCTTATTAATTAGCTGTATCGATATATAGTAATCATTAATTGTGACATTGCAATGTCAAATATTCAATCTGTCATTTCAGTATTGATGATTTAATACGATATTGGAATATTGATCTAATATGATATGTTACCCATTGCCGGTTAAAGGTGGAACATGTTGGGGGGCCATAATTATTAGTTGTTACATCATCCTCAGTCCCAATATTACAGGTTGTGGCTACTGCAGATCCACCTTCTGTCAATCGATATGAATATCTGAATACCTTACACCACATGTTAGCAAGACTTAGAAGCCTTTATTCCTATTTCTGAACTGCCGCAATTGATAAGAGAAAATAAATATATACAGCTCTGGCAAAAATGAAGACACCACTTCCAGATTTTCAGTTTTCCTGATTTTTCTCTTTATAGGTATACTTTTGAGTAAAATGTAAATTGTTCTTTTAATCTATAAACTATTGAATTTCCAAACAAAAAAATTTGTATTTATTTTCTGAAAATGAGAAATGTTCAAAATAACAAAAAAATGCATTGCTTTAGACCTCAAATAATGCAAAGAAAACAAGTTCATAATCATTTAGAAACAACAACACTAATAATGTTTTAACTCGGGAAGAGTTCAGAAATCAATATTTTGTGGAATAACCATGATTTTTAATCACAGCTTTCATGCGTCTTGGCATGCTTTCCTCCAGTCTTTCACACTGCTTTTGGGTGACCTTATGCCACTCCTGGCGCAAAAATGTAAACAGTTCTTCTTTGTTTGATGGCTTGTGACTATCCATCTTTCTCTTGATTACATTCCAAAGGTTTTCAATGGGGTTCAGGTCTGGAGATTAGGCTGGCCATGACAGGGTTTTGATGTGGTGGTCCTTCATGCACACATTGATTGACCTAGCTGTGTGGCATAGCACATTGCGAGAGCATTACTGGTCAGTATCTGTACAGTAAATCCATACACTACGCAAAAAAGTTAGGGATTTTTGGCTTTCATTGTGAAATTTCAGGATGATCATAAAATACCCTCTAACCTTTTCAGGTGAACTTAATGTGACCTTCTCTAAACTTTTGGATGCACATGTCCAACTGCTCAGTGTTTTGGTGCTTTTTGCCTAACTTGCAGTTCTTTTTTATGCATTTGTCGATGCTATTTTATGTGCTTTTTTTATTTTGCATTGAGATAGGGAAAACGCTGGAAAAACACAGAAACAATTGACATATTAATTGTTTGGTGCAGGGTTTCTTTGCACCATAATCTGCAAGGAAAAATTCTGCAACGTAGGCACAGCATTGTAGGATTCTCATAGATGCATTTCCATTGCCTATTGATTAGAATCTGCAAGAAAAAACACATAAAAAAGGGGAAAAAATGCAGCTTGGGCACACAGTCTAAAGTTGCATTGACATCAAAATATATGCATTTGGAGTACTGATTATAGCAGTGAAAGGGTCAGCCAACCGTCTTCTACTTTGAGTGTTGAGTTTAAAGGGGGGGTCTTGTCGGCAGGAATGAAAACATATCCACTAATAATGTGATTTGCAAAGATTCCAAACTTTCCATGCTGACAAAATTATAAAAAAAATATAATAAAAATGCAAGTTTAGCTACTTCTTAAAGTTTGACAATGGGGTGGACATACTAAATAATGTTAACTACTGCATCTTTGAGTACACATTCTCCAGCCATTCTACAGGCTTCTGCACATCATGGCTGTTTCTTTGTGTTTTCTTTTGTTCCACTACCAGCAGGATTCCTGGAATTCATAACTCTTGCACAGATACGCTGGTAGGATTAGAGGAATAAAGGCCTTGAAGTTCATCTTTCATTTTATATGAAGAATCTATATATATATCTCCATAATTTCATACTCAATTTACTTTACTTACAAAAAAATTCTTGACATTGAACTGGCGATCTTAACAGGTAACTGGATCAGCTAGATTGTTATATGGGCTTGTTAATCAAGACAATATTAATCCTTATGTCACATTAGGAAATATGGACATTGCACTTTGGGTTGAACAAAGAGCTGCACTAAAAGACTGACTTCTATTTTATAGGAATCAGGGCAGCCATGTATTATGAGAACAGCCTTTCATCTCATGAGGATCAAAAACCTCAATGTATGTGTTTGCAAATGGAGTCTCTGGTTTGGCTTCTTATCCTGTGTCAAAGTTGTTTAAAAGGTCAATAATAACTTTTAGAATTGCTTTTTCCAATACGTGGCACTAGAAGTTCTTTTTTCTTTCTCTCTGAAGAAGCTATTTGGAGCATTTATGACTTTTCAAAATCCAATCCAATCCATAAATTATTCTTTTATTAAAGGGTTATTCTCATGTTATTAAATTAGATTAGTTAGCTAGAATAAAAATAAACAAGTTCCTCTACTTATTTTTTATCTGCTGTCCTTCAATGAGAACTTTTATCATACACAGTGTACAGCTTGTTTCCATCAAATCAAATTCTATTGTCTGGACCAGTGTGCACATTCCATAAGAGGAGTTAACTCGTGAAACACTAGTTACCTCTCCAGCCCATTCTGCCTCCCTGTCAGCTCCTAACCTGTTATCAGCCTGCAAAGTCACTGCTCTCCCCACTTCCCCACCAACACACACCATTGCCAGTTTACAGAGCAGTTATTCTAATGAATTTAACTTTCCCAAGCCATATTCATTTTTAAATGACTTATGTCCATATGTAAACATAGTGATCACAGTGTGGACTTTAGAACAAGCAAAAAAAGACCATTATGTGTCACTGTTGGGATTGTATTGGGTAGGTGATGAGCAGTGTCTGGTTTTCTGCACACATATCGCTTACAATTATCACCAAAAAGTTCTATCTTCATTTCATCAGACCAGAGAATCTTATTTCTCATAGTCTGGGAGTCCTTCATGTGTTTTTTTGCAAACTCTATGCGGGCTTTCATATGTCTTGGACTGAGGAAAGGCTTCCGTCAGGCCACTCTGCCATAAAGGCCCAACGGGTGGAGGGCTGCAGTGATAGTTGACTTTGTGCAACTTTCTCCTGTCTCCCTACTGTATCTCTGGAGCTCAGCCACAGTGATCTTGGGGTGCTTCTTTACCTCTCTCACCAAGGCTCTTCTCCCACGATTGCTCTGTTTGGCTTGACAACCAGGTCTAGGAAGAGTTCTGGTGGTCCCAAATTCTTCCATTTAAGGATTATGGAGGTCACTGTACTCTTAGGAACCTTGAGTACTGCAGAACATATTTTACAACCTTGGTCAGATCTGTGCCTTGCCACAATTCTGTCTCTGAGCTCCTTGGGCAGTTCCTTTGACTTCATGATTCTCATTTGGTCTGACATGCACTGTGAGATCTTATAAAGACAGGTGTGTGCCATTCCAAATCAAGTCCTATCAGTTTAACTAAACACAGCTGGACTTCAATGAAGGACTAGAACCATCTCAGGGAGAATCACAAGGAAATGGACAGCATGTCACTCAAATATGAGTATCTGAGCAAAAGGTCTGAATACGTATGACCATGTGATATTTCAGTTTTTCCTGTTTAATGAATTTGCAAAAGTTTCTTCATTTCTGTTTTTCTGTCAAGATGGGGTGCAGAGTGTACATTAATGACAACTGTTTTTAATTCTAACAAATGGCTGCAATGAAACAAAGAGTGAAAAATGTAAAGGGGTCTGAATACTTTCCGTGCCCACTGAAGCTATTAATAAGAGTAGTTCCTTTATTGGAAAGAAAGCAGACCACACAGCAAGTAAATGACTTTTAAAAAATGAGAGCTTTAAGGGTCTTGGAAAATGGAGAAAAAGTGCCATTTTCTTGGACAAATTTCTTAATTTTTTCACCAATTATAATTAAAAAAAAACTGTACATATTTGATAGCTATAAACTCAAATTGACCTGAAAAATCACACTGACCAGGTCAGTTTTACTATATAGTGAACATGGTAAATATAAAACAAAAAACAATTGTGGAATTTCATTTTTTTGCTATTTTACTGCATTTGCATTTTTTGCCCATTTTCTATTACACTATATGGTAAAATTAATGGTTTTAGCGAGCGAGGTGCTGAACTGAAGTAAAGTGCTGAATTTAAGATAAGTGCATAGTTTCAACACAATTACATAGTTTGACACAAGAACATAGTTTGAATTTATCCTTATACGTTTCCCATTGGGTTTTTTTCGTTTTTTTCTCTTTGTTTTTCTACTTTACTGTTTATCCCCATTTGATAGGTGCTCCATGGACAATGCTACCAGGTGTGTATCTTGTCAGATGTATGCATGCCTTGGGCAGCCGTTCGAGGGTGACTATGTCTGCACTCGATGCAAGCATGTTGCGTATTTGGAAGCCAAGGTAACTGATCTAAATAAGCAGCTTGCAACACTAAGGGGCATTGCAAACCTGGAGAGGAGTTTAGAGCTCACTGAGCTTTCTCTGGCTGGGGCCAGTGATATGGAGGAGGGTGGAAGTGGGGAAGATCAGGACCCAGAGGTAGGTAGCTGGGTAACAGTTAGAAGAAGAGGTAGGGGGAAAAGTGTCAGGGAGCCTAGTCCTGACCTGGCACAACCTAGTAAATATGCCTGTTTGGCTGATATTAGGAATGAAGGGCCTGAACTAGGGTCACTACAGCAGGATGTTGCTCCTAGCAACCAGGAAAACAACTGCTGTAGGAAGGAGGGAAATAGGAGTGCAGCAAAGCCCAGACAGATGTTGGTGGTAGGGGACTCTATAATTAGGTGGACAGACAGGGTCATCTGTCGCCGAGACCGTGAATGCCGAACAGTGTGTTGTCTGCCGGGTGCTCGGGTTCGGCATATTGTGGATCGGATAGACTTATTGCTGGGTGGGGCTGGGGAAAACCCAGCGGTCATGGTGCACATTGGTACTAATGACAAAGTTAGAGGCAGGTGGAAGGTCCTTAAAAATGATTACAGGGAACTAGGAGAGAAACTGAAGTCCAGGACCTCCAAGGTGGTGTTTTCAGAAATACTACCGGTGCCACGAGCGTCACTAGAAAGACAGCGGGAGCTTAGGGAGATAAATATGTGGCTTAGAAATTGGTGCAGGAAGGAAGGGTTCGGGTTCATGGAGAACTGGGCCGACTTCTCAGTCGGCTACAGGCTCTACGGTAGGGACGGGCTGCACCTCAATGGGGAAGGTGCAGCTGTGCTGGGGGAGAAAATGGTCAGACGGATGGAGGAGCTTTTAAACTAGGATCGGGGGGAGGGAGGGTAGTGGAGCAAATAAGGGGATAGATAGAGCAGATAGAGACAGGGAGATGGTAGGGGTCAATGAAGGATTAGGGGGGATGGGACATACAAGGAACGTAGGGAGGCTAGGAGTAATAAAGGTGTTAATAGGATTAAATGTCTACTGGCAAATGCAAGAAGTCTTGCAAACAAAATGAATGAATTGGAGACTCTTATGTCAACCATGGATTATGATGTGGTGGGCATTACGGAAACCTGGCTGGATGAAAGCCATGACTGGGTGACAAACATACAGGGTTATAGTACATTTAGGAAGGACAGGAAAGGCCAAAAAGGTGGTGGGGTGTGTATATTTATTAAATCTAACCTAAAACCTGTGTTGTATGATGACATTGAGGGGAACAGCAACAATGTAGAGTCAGTATGGGTAAATGTACATGGGGAGGGGAATAATGGAAAAATGCTAATTGGAGTTTGCTACAAGCCTCCTAACATACCTGAACAAATAGAGGGTGAAATGCTGGAACAAATTGAAAAGGCAGCTAATAATAATAATCGGGTTCTTATTATGGGGGATTTCAACTATCCAGACATTCAGTGGGACATAGAATCTTCTGGTTCTACTAAAAGCTGTAAGTTCTTATCTACCATTCAAGACCATTTCCTCTCTCAGATGGTAGGTGAACCGACCAGGGGAGATAATTTGCTAGATCTGGTCCTGTCAAATAGACCGGATACAATTTCAGATCTACAGGTCTGGGAGCACTTGGGCACCAGCGATCATAATATGGTAACCTTCAACATAATATTCAATAGAACATTTCAAAGGGGGAATGCTAAAACCTGGAATTTTAGGAAAGCTGATTTCAACAAATTAAGGGAAGAGCTTAAATGTGTAGATTGGGACAAAGTCATGGTAACTGGGGATACCGAACATAAATGGGGTAAGTTTAAGGATATACTACTAGAGTCCTGTAAAAAACGTATACCCTCTGGTAATAAAATGTCCAGGAATAAAAAGAAACCACTATGGATAAATAAGACTGTACAAAGTATAATAAAACAAAAACAAAGGGCATTTAAAATCTTAAAGGCTGAGAATACAGAAATAGCATTGCAGGAGTATAAAGATATCAATAGGAAATGTAAAAAAGAAATCAAACAAGCAAAATTAGCTACTGAAACAAAAATCGCCAATGACATTAAAATAAATCCCAAAATCTTTTATAAATACATTAATGCCAAAAGGAAAACAAAGGATAGTATCGGCCCCTTAAAATATAATAGCAAGTTAGTTATAGAGGACAAACAAAAGACTGAGATATTAAATAGGCATTTCTCATCTGTATTCACCAAGGAACTGACTGTACCAGGGATCATTCAACAAGTGAAAAATCAAAGTCCACCACCCGATATAATTAATTTAACACAAGATGAAGTACGCCTACGTCTGAGTAAATTAAACATTGACAAATCCCCAGGGCCAGATGGCATTCATCCACGAATATTGAGGGAATTGAGCTCCGTAATCGACAGACCGCTGTATCTCATCTTTTTAGACTCACTTGTAACAGGGTTGGTGCCTCAGGATTGGAGGATTGCTGATGTGGTACCGATATTTAAGAAAGGTAAGAGGGTAGATCCAGGCAACTACCGTCCAGTAAGCCTGACATCAGTAGTATGCAAAGTTTTTGAGGGCATTTTAAGGGATGACATGCAAAAATATATTGCAGAAAATAATATGATAACTGACAAACAGCATGGATTCATGAAAGATAAGTCGTGTCTAACCAACCTGTTGGGGTTCTATGAGGGGGTAAGTTCAAACCTGGATATTGGTAATGCAGCTGATGTGATTTATTTGGACTTTGCAAAGGCATTTGATACTGTACCACATAATAGGCTTATACTAAAGCTCCAGAAGCAAGGACTAGGGGACACAATATGCAACTGGGTAAGGAATTGGCTAAAAGATAGGAAACAAAGAGTAGTCATAAATGGTACATTCTCTAAATGGGCTATAGTCAGCAGTGGGGTGCCCCAGGGATCTGTGCTTGGACCGATTCTTTTTACTCTCTTTATTAATGACCTTGTGGATGGGATTGATACTACAGTGTCAGTCTTTGCCGATGACACCAAACTATGTAGGATATTAAAAACTGACCTGGATAGTACAATATTACAAAAAGATCTGGATAAGATGTCAGAATGGGCAGATACTTGGCAAATTAGATTTAATGTTGATAAATGTAAAGTAATGCACCTAGGACGGAGTAATCCTATAGCTGCGTATACATTAAATGGAAGTAAACTCGGGACTACAGAACAGGAGAAGGACTTGGGTATCCTCATTACAAATAAGCTGAGCAGCAGCACTCAATGTCAAGCAGCAGCTGCTAAAGCAAACAAGATTTTAGGGTGTATAAAAAGAGAGATTAGATCCCGTGATCCCAACGTATTGTTACCCCTCTATAAATCACTTGTAAGGCCACATCTGGAATACGGGATCCAGTTTTGGGCTCCACATTTTAAAAAGGACATTCAGAAGTTAGAGTCAGTTCAAAGGCGGGCAACTAGACTATTACAAGGAATGGAGGCCTCCCATATGATGACAGGTTGAAAAAGTTAGATATGTTTAGCTTAGAAAAAAGACGTCTCAGAGGAGATCTCATTTATATGTATAAATACATGTGTGGTCAATATAAAGGACTGGCACATGACTTATTTCTTCCAAAGACAGTACTAAGGACCAGGGGGCACTCACTGCGAGTGGAAGAAAAGCGATTCCGAAACCTAAATAGGAAAGGGTTCTTTACAGTTAGAGCGGTCAGACTGTGGAATACACTACCACAAGAGGTAGTAATGGCAGACACTATAACAGCTTTTAAAAAAGGGCTGGATGATTTCCTCAGTACACACAACATTGTTGGTTATAAATGACTTAGTGACTAAATGTAGAACTGGTGGAGGAAGGTTGAACTAGATGGACCTAGGTCTTTTTTCAACCTAAGTAACTATGTAACTATGTAACTATGTAAAAGTACAACTCATCTTGCAAAAAACAAGCCCTCAATTGCCTAGTTTGACGGAAAAATAAAAAAATTATGGCTTTTGGATAAAGGGGTAAATATGTAAAGTGGCTGTGCAGATGATATTGCTGAGAACCAGCACAGCCACTTTATCTCTACAGTGTGAGCTTTAAATTTCATATTGATATGGATTTTAACATGGACATAGTACATTAATAAATGTTAAGTTATATACAAAACATTTCCTGGAATAGGGCTGGATCATCTGCTCCTTTTGTTGTACATACTTTATTTGATGTAACTCCAACCGGATTCATGCGGATACCTTCAGGATTTCACACGTGGAGCAATGCATTGATGGGTTGAGCTGACTTTTTTCATTTTTTTTCTGTTGAGAATCCATGGCTATCAAATATGAGCTCTGAGAACCTTCTACTACCTGTGATATTCACGCCTATTCTAATTGGTAGACTGTCACTACATCATATATGTGTTGTACCACAATATAGTGTAGTTGCTGTGGCCTCCTAATCGGTTTCATTCACTGAGGATATCACAGGAAATATAAGGATCACAGGGCTCGGGTGGTGGTGATTCAACAAGGTCTTCTCCAGTAGGAAAAAAAAAGACATTTCTCTTTATTCCAACTACAGGTAGCTACAATTCTTTATAAGAATACATAAAATAATACATATGGTTGATATTTAAAAAAATACAGTCTGGCTGATATCACTATTCTATATTCAAATTGGTTCAGAGACTAAACCAGTTGAACTTAATTAATTTTGTAGTACTAAAAACTAATATGGTGCTTAAATTTGCATGATTGGCTCTAATTTTCAAGATCCAAATGAAGTTGTAATTACTTACAGTTGAAAGCAGAAGTTTACATACACTATCTAAAAAGACACTTCTGAAATCAGAATAACTTTTCTTATTTTAGGTCAAATGCCAGAATAATGAGAGAGAGAGAATGTTTTAAGGCATTTTTATTACTTCCTGCAAAGTCAAAAGTTTACATACACTAAGAGTACTATGACTATGCCTTTTAACTATATGGGACAGCCCATATGATGATGTCATGCCTTGGAGGTTTCTCATAGGTTTATTGGCAACATCTGAGTTAATTAGAGACACACCTGTGGATGTATTTTAATGCACACCTGAAACACACTGCTTCTTTGTGTAGCATTGTGGGAAATTCAAAAGAAATTAGCCAAGATCTCAAGAAGAGAATTGTGGACTTGCACAAGTCTGGTCCATCCTTGGGTACAATTTCCAGATACCTGAAGGTGCCTCATTTATCTGTACAATCAATTATACACAAGTGCAAACAAGATGTAACTGTTAAGGTGTCATAATGCTCAGGAAGGAGGCGGGATTTGTATACCAGAGATGAACGTGCTTTGGTCAGACATGTGCATCTCAACCCAATAAAAGCAAAAGACCTTGTTAAGATGCTGGCGGAAGCTGATAAGAGTATGTCATTATGCATTACGTCATGGATTATGTGAGGTTAATCCTTGCCAGATTTCGCGGGTAGTTGGCAGCAATTCCTGCACATGTCAGCTGATTTGAACAGCTGACATTTGCGGCTATCAAGCATGAGTAGATACACTCTCCACTCGTGCCTGTTAACACCTTGCATCTTGCTGTCAAAGTGTGACAGTGAGCTGAAACAGTGTGCCGTGGTAAGCATGCACATACCTGGTGCCATCAGAAGTCACGTGACGTGATCACGTGGATCCTATGGCTGTCATGTAACATGTATCATATTTGTAATAGGAGAGCTGCTTTTCTGCAGACCTCATTTGTGTAGCTGTGATCTGGAGAAATGGAAGAACGATCAGACTTCTGATCCTTATAGTCTCCTAGGGGTACGAGTAAAATAAAAAAAAGTAAAAAAAAAGTTTTAAAAAATGTAAAAAACCCCCCAAAAAACTAAAAGTTCAAATCATTCGCCCCATTGATGATTAAAAGGTTAACAAAATAAAAAATATACACACATTTGGTATCGTCGCATTCATAAATGCCCGATCTATCAAAATATAAAATCAATTAACCTGACCGGTAAACAGCGTAGCGGCAAACAAATTTCAAATGCCAAAATTATGTTTTTTGGTTGCCACGTATTTTGCGCAAGATTGCGATACCAGGTATTCAAAACGTAGCATCTGCGCAAAAATTGTACCTTTAAAAACATCAGCTCGGGATGCAAAAAATAAGCCATCACTGAGCCCCAGATCCCAAAAAATGAGAACGTTACGGATCGTGGAAAATGGCGCAAAAAGTGCGCCATTTTTTGGACAAACTTGTGAATTTTTTAAACCCCTTAGATAAACGTAAACCTATACATGTTTGGTGTCTACAAACTCGTACTGACATGAGGCATCACACTGACCCAACAGTTTTACTATATAGTGAATATGGTGAATAAAATATCCCAAAAACAATCTGGTTGTCGCTCTTTTTTTGCCATTTTTTCACACTTGGAATTTTTTTTTGCCGTTTTAAAGTACAGTATATGGTAAAACTAATGCATTCATTCAAAAGTACAACTCGTTTCACAAAAAATAAGCCCTTATGTGGCAAGATTGACTGAAAAATAAAAAAGATATGGCTCTCATAAGAAGGGGAGAAAAAAAAACGGAAAATTGCTTGGGGTTGAAAGGGTTAATATTTGCAAATGCACACAGGACCTTAACTTTTGGATAAATGTCCTGAAAAGGCAGGTGCAAGCAAGGCAACTTACATACATGGCTCAATTACAAAAGTTCTGAAAGGAGGAATGGGCCCAAATTCCAACCAACTATTGTGAGAAACTTGTGGAAGAATATCCAAAACTTCTGACCCAAGTCATACAGCTTAAGTTGTACATTAAAATACATGCACAGGTGTGTCGCTAATTAACTCAGATGTTGCCAATAAATCTGTCAGAAACGTCCAAGGCATTATATCATCAAATGGGCTGTCCCATATTATTTAAAGGCATAGTACTCTTAAGGGGGCTTTACACGCAATAACATCGCTAACGAGATGTCGTTGGGGTCACGGAATTCATGACGCACATCTGGCCTCATTAGCGACGTCGTTGTGTGTGAAATGGACGAACGACCGCTAACGACCAAAATTACTCACCTAATCATTGATCGTTGACACGTCGTTCTAATCCCAAATATCGTTGCTGTTGCAGGACGCAGGTTGTTCATCATTCCTGAGGCAGCACACATCACTACGTGTGACACCCCAGGAACGAGGAACAACACCTTACCTGCGTCCTCTGGCAACAAGGTGGGCGTCACTTTCTTTCGGCTGCTCTCCGCCCCTCTGCTTCTATTGAATGGCTGCCGTGTGACGTCGCTGTGACACCGCACGAACCGCGCCCTTAGACAGGAGGCGGTTGGCCAGCCACAGCGACGTCGCTAGGCAGGTAAGTATGTGTGACGGGTCTTAGCGATGTTGTGTGCCATGGGTAGCGTTTTGCTCGTGACGCACAAACGACGGGGGCAAATGCTTTCGAATGCGTGTAAAGCAGCCTATAGTGTATGTAAATGTTTGACTGCAGAAAGTAATAAAAATGCCTGAAAACATTCTTTCTCTCTCATTATTCTGGCATTTGGCAAATATAAATAATTTTGGTTCCTAATTGAAATTAAAATGGGAAAGGTTTATTCTGATTTCATGTCAGATAATGAGAAAAACATACATATGTGTCTTTTTAGATAGTGTCTGTAAACTTCTGTTTTCAACTGTACATCACATAGGAGACACTGGGGCTGGAGCATATACATCACATTGGATTGGGTCAGGATCTGGGATAATACTACAGGATGGGGGACATTGTTACATGAGAGGGCGAAGACGGATGTCTTCACAGAATGTGGAATGTTACAAGGACCCATATATGTGGCGAACAGGTAGATGGGAGCCCAGGTCCAAATTTAATAATGGGCCTTCGGACTCCATTTATGCCACTGCTGACTCACCTTATATAGGAACATTCTATATGAAACATTAAGGCAGTGCTCTAATCAGCATATGATTTCTTTTTAAAGGACATAATATAATCTGTTGGACTCCGTTTTAGTTTTATCCTCTTGTCTGACAGAATCTGCAATGGAGACTCCCAGTTGACCCTGCATCACAGATATGGACATAGGACAGACTAATATGGACATAAGTCTATAAAAAAAAAAAAAGTGCAAAGGAAAAATAAAATGTTGCTTAAATCAGGTTGCTCTTATTTTTCTACCGTACATGAGACAATGAATTCCGTAATAGGCAATATATTATCTTTACACTATTACAAGAGCCCCATTATTTTATGAAAAGTCAGTTTTCATTACCTCATCTAGCACTACAGTACATTAACAAGACAGGCAGAAATTGTACATATGGCAAAATGTCACTAATAAACAGTATTTTTCTCACTTTTGAATGTGCATTTTTCAGGGGGAATCTAAGTATTTATGATGAGTATATTTTTAACTTTAAAACTAATCCTATTCCTTTTTGTGGTTCATATGGTTGTAAACAAACAACATATTTCCGTGTTTTCTGCAAATCTTCCACATGTTCAACAATATGGACAATATGTACCTGGAATAAATATATGTCAGCTACTGAATAAAATGAGTTTATAATTATGTTTTGTGCGTTGGTATAAGTAATAGCAGTGTATATTCGATTTCTACAGGGTTAAGGAATAGAATTAAAGATGATCTTTCACCAGGGTAAAAATTGCCAGTATTTGCCCTTATTTTATTCCCGCTTCTCCCCTCATTATTCTTTTTTTTTTTTTTGCTTGATTTAAATCCACCATATGTTTCAAGAAATCTTGGCTTTTCTATTCAGTGCTAATTTTTATGAGCGTTAACAAAATTGTGTTGCCCACAGGGTAATTATACACAGGAGCCTAATGACACCCCCCAGAGAATCCTGTGAGCGACACCCCCTTGTTATAAAGACCATAAAAATCAGCACTAAATAAAAAACTGTACGGTGGATATGAAAACAAAACCTAGAATACTCTGGGGAGTGGTAGGAATAAAAGAAGAGCAAAATTTAGCCACTTTTGACCTGTTGACAGACTATCTGTAAAGAGGACTTGTCAGCTGTAAAGCTATCACTAGGGGACACTGGGACTCATAGTAAGAACTCTTGACTGCAGTAAGACAGGGCCCACGAGAGGTCGGTAACTGAAGAGCATGGATAATTAATCAGCCAAGGTCTATGCCGGATGTCAGGTCTGTACCGAAAGGTAAGCAAGCCAAAGTCAAAGAACAAAACTGAGGTCAGAGTCTGGAAGAACAAGTAAGCATAGAGGAGAGAGTGGAGGTAAGGACATGGAACAGGACTATAATTAGGAGGTAATTAGAAGAACATAATATAAGTCAGGAGAGCAGGAAGTTAGGTCGGGCAGGAGGGACGGAGATCAGGGAGAACAAGTCTAAACAGAGGAGGGAGTGGAGGTGAGGACGTAGAACAGGACCGACTGGGTAGTAGGCCTTGGTCAGAGTACACTCACAGGAACCAGTTGCATACTGCAGAGCAGGAAGTATTACTGGCAGTCCCGGAGGTAACAACACCAAGATATGGGGCCTGACCTCCAGAATGAGGCATGACCTTACAGGCCCCTCCCCTTGGAGTTAACCTTGGAGACAACATACATGCACAAGCTCTGCTAAAATCATGACAGTAGCATTCTTGATAAGGTAAGTGCTCATTGGGTAGTAAAAAACAAGTCCTATATCCCAATAATTATGACCTCGATATAAGGGAGTGTAACCATTAAGCCCCTACCAAGTTTCTGGAATGGAAGGGCTGCATGTATACCTCTCAACCTTTGTAAAACAGAAAGAAGGACAATCTACATGGCGCATAGCATGCTGTGGCAAATTTTAACTATGCTCCAAAGCCTACACCCATTTAACATTACTTCTACCCTGGTAGAAGATGTCAGAGGGTCATTGGCTGGTGAGGGACATTCAACAGATGCCCGGGACTGCAGGGTGTAAAGGCCGCTTTACATGCAGCGATATCGCTATCGATATCGCTAGCGTGCATACCCGCCCCCGTCAGTTGTGCATCACAGGCAAATCGCTGCCCGTGGCGCACAACATCGCTCGGACCCGTCACATTACTTACCTGCTTAGTGATGTCGTTGTGACTGGCAAACCGCCTCCTTTCTAAGGGGGCAGTTCATTCAGCTTCACAGCGACGTCATTAAGCGGCCGCCCAATAGAAGCGGAAGGGCGGAGATGAGCGGAACAAACATTCCGCCCACCTGCTTCCTTCCTCATTGCGGGCGGCCGCAGGTACGAGGTTGTTCCTCGTTCCTGCGGTGTCACACATAGCGATGTGTGCTCTGCCACAGGAATGACGAACAACCTGCGTTCTGCTACTGCAACGATATTTGGGAAATGGACAGCGTGTCACCGATCAACGATAAAGTAAGAAAATGTGCTCATAAACGGTCGTTCGTGCGTTTCACACGCAACGACGTCGCTAACGAGGCCAGATGTGCGTCACGAATTCTGTGACCCCAACGACATCGCATTAGCGATTTCGTTGCGTGTAAAGCGGCCTTTACTCAAATTCTGCACTGTCCCGCTATATGCAGGACAGTCGGGACCTTTCATTCATAGCTGTAGCAGCCATAGCCTCGTTTTTACTAATCTTTAGTATATGATATCTTGCTTTTTTGTGTCTGTAAGGCTGTGTTCACAAGTTGTGTAAATAATGTGTATTTTTTTTGTTTTCTGCAGTTGTCCGCAACAAACTCTACAATAACAATCGTCCTTGTTGCATTAATTTTTAATGCGTTTTTCCCCCTTATTTGTAGCATTTTTGTTGCAAATTTGAAGTGGCATTTTTATGTATTTTATGTATTTTGTATAGAAAAGCTTTGATTCTGCAATTAAAAAAAACAAATGCAATTTTGTTTTAGGCTCCCCATGCAAACATATAGAAAAAAAACCCCACCTAAACTGCACAGTTCAGCAGTGTGTTTAGGCGCACAGTGGGTAGCAGTTTTCATTAGACCCGCAACACACATCTGTTTAATTTGTACGTGTGCGGTACGTATTTGCACGTACCGGAGACACGTCCACACGGAGACCCATGTTATTCAATGGTAGATGGCACACACACGTAAAATCACACGGAACATGTGTCCGTGTGGTAAGTACGTGTGTGCGCTTTTCTACCCGGACGACATGTCCGTTTTTGTCCAGCAGCACGCAGGCACGGACCCGCTTTAGTCTATGGGTCCGTGCCTGCATGGACCGCACACGGAGTTTCTCCGTGTTCAGCACGTTTCGTGCGTGTGCGTTTTTACACTAGCGATCTTATTTTTTTTTTTTAAATTAAATTCAGTATACTTACCTTTTTTTCTGCTGTTCTCAGTCATACTTACATTGGCGCTCAGTTTTTTTCTTCCCCCAGCTCATACCGCTCCCCGATCACCAGCGCGGCGAGGAACAGCTGTGCAGAGAATACGCGGCAACAATTACTTTGAATATGCCGGCCGCTCATTAATCAATCTCGTATTCCCTGCTTTCCCCGCCCACGCCTGTGATTGGTTGCAGTCAGACATGCCCCCCCACACTGAGTGACAGCTGTCTCACTGCACCCAATCACAACAGCCAGTGGGCGTGTCTATACTGTGCAGTACAATAAATAAATAATTAAAAAAACCGGCGTGCGGTCGCCCCCAATTTTAATACCAGCTAGATAAAGCCATACGGCTGAAGGCTGGTATTCTCAGGATGGGGAGCCCCACGTTATGGGGAGCCCCCCAGCCTAACAATATCAGTCAGCAGCCGCCCAGAATTGCCGCATACATTATATGTGACAGTTCTGGGACTGTACCCGGCTCTTCCCGATTTGCCCTGGTGCGTTGGCAAATCGGGGTAATAAGGAGTTATTGGCAGCCCATAGCTGCCAATAAGTCCTAGATTAATCATGTCAGGCGTCTCCCCGAGATACCTTCCATGATTAATCTGTAAATTACAGTAAATAAACACACACACCCGAACAATCCTTTATTAGAAAATAAAAACACTAACAAATTGTCTTGTTCACCAATTTTATAAGCCCGAAAAATCCCTCCATGTCCGGCGTAATCCAGGATGGTCCAGCGTCGCTTCCAGCTCTGCTGCATGAAGGTGACTGGAGCTGCAGAAGACACCGCCGCTCCTGTCAGCTGCACGCAGCAACTGAGGTGAGTAGCGCGATCAGCTGAGTTGTCACTGAGGTTACTCGCGGCCAACGCTGAATACAGCTGATCGCGCTATTCCCTTCATTAGCTAAGTGGAGCTGACAGGAGCGGCGGTGTCTTCTGCAGCTCCGGTCACCTTCATGCAGCAGAGCTGGATGCGACGCTGGACCATCCTGGATTACGCCGGACATGAATGGCTTTTTCGGGCTTATTAAATTGGTGAACAAGACAATTTGTTAGTGTTTTTTTTCTAATAAAGGATTGTTCGGGTGTGTGTGTTTATTTACTGTAATTTACAGATTAATCATGGAAGGTATCTCGGGGAGACGCCTGATATGATTAATCTAGGATTTATTGGCAGCTATGGACTGCCAATAACTCCTTATTACCCCGATTTGCCAACGCACCAGGGCACATCGGGAAGAGCCGGGTACAGTCCCAGAACTGTCGCATATAATGTATGCGGCAATTCTGGGCGGCTGCTGACTGATATTGTTAGGCTGGGGGGCTCCCCATAACGTGGGGCTCCCCATCCTGAGAATACCAGCCTTCAGCCGTATGGCTTTATCTAGCTGGTATTAAAATTGGGGGGGACTGCACGCTGTTTTTTTTAATTATTTATTTATTTATTTTACTGCACAGTATAGACACGCCCACCGGCTGCTGTGATTGGGTGCAGTGAGACAGCTGTCACTCAGCGTGGGGGGCGTGTCTGACTGCAACCAATCATAGGCGCCGGTGGGCGGGGAAAGCAGGGAATACGAGATTGATTAATGAGCGGCTGGCATATTCAAAGTAATTGTTGCCGCGTATTCTCTGCACAGCTGTTCCTCGTCGCGCTGGTGATCGGGGAGCGGTAAGTATGAGAGAGGGCTGCTCACTTCAGTCACTCGGGGGATTAGCGGTCACTGGTGAATCCTTCACAGGTGACTGCTAATCAGTACGCGGCACACAGACAGAGCCACGGCATGACAATGAAGTCGGGTGAAGTTCACCCGAGTTCATTCTCATCGCGCAACTCTGTCTGCTGTCAGCCGACATGTATCAACGACATTGTGCAACACACAAGCGGACATTCTCTCTTCCTGAGGAAGTGGTGATGGCCAACTCACTGAATGAATTTAAGAGAGGAATGGATGCATTTCTTGTTAGCAAAAGTATAGAAGGTTATAAATAGCATAATCTTACAGGTAGATAGAAGAGCGACCTAGATTATTAGAGGAATGGGGGGGGCTGCAATACCAAGACAGGTTATTAAACTTGGGGTTAGTTAGTTAGGAAAAACAAAGGCTTAGGGGGATCTAATCACAATGTATAAATATATGAGGGGACAGTACAGAGACCTTTCCAAAGATCTCTTTACACCTAGGCCTGCGACTGGAAAAGGGGGCATCCGCTAAGTCTTGAGGAAAGAATGTTTAATCATAATCACAGATGAGGATTCTTTACTGTACGAGCAGTGAGACTATGGAGCTCTCTGCCGTATGATGTTGTAATGAGGGATTCACTAGTAAAATTTAAGCAGAGCCTGATCGCATTTCTTGAAAAATATAATATTACCAGTTATGTATATTAGATTTTATGACAGGGTGTTGATCCAGGGAACTAGTCTGATTGCCGTATGTGGAGTCAGGAAGGAATTTTTTTCCCCATTGGAGCTTATTTGACACATTGGGGTTTTTTTGCCTTCCTCTGGATCAACATGTTAGGCTACAGGTTGAACTAGATAGACTTAGAGTCTCCCTTCAACCTTAAAAACTATGAAACTATGAAACTATGAATTCCACACGGACAATCCACGTACACATACACGGGCATTTTACACACAAACACGGACATTTTACACGTACACACAGCTCGCATACGCCATCACTCGGATGCCATATGTACCGGAGAAACGCCCCAAAAAAACGGAACACGGACCCGAAAAACGGACCATAAGACACGTACGTTTTTTTTACGTTTTAGGCCTTAAATTGAATCTGATTTGCTTGTACAGTTAAACACAGCAGAATTTTTGTGCAATAAAATGCTGCAGAAAAACTGCACTGTGTGTGCTAGATGTGAACAAGGCCTAAATGTCCAAGCAAAGAGGGTCTGATTTAATAAAAAATATTGACCATGGTGCATCTAAAAATGCTGCTGAACTATTGCAGTTTTTGTGCCTTTTCTTCAATAAACTTCTGTGTGGAGCCTGGAAAAAAACGCATGCAAAGAGAACGCCATTGCAATTTTACACACAGATTTATAGCTTTTCTGTACCGATAAAAAATCATGCTTCAAATCCGCACTAAAAATGCATCAAATAAGGGGGAAAACGCATAAAAAAGGAGCAAAAATGCAATAAGCATTTAAGATTGTTATTGCATCATGTTGTGGTGCAGACTAATGCAGAAAACGTGCAGAAAAAAGCAGTAGAAAAAACATAGCTTTTATGCTACGTGTCAACACGTGTAATGGAAAAATCAAATGCAATCACAGCATTTGTTTATGTTGCTTGCCAATCACCATCAATAATCTGATTACTGTATTGTATAGGTAGCTAGGATTAGAGAGATACCAAATATGTCTGTTATTTGCTGATTTGTGATATTTATTTTAAGTGCATTCAAGATTACATTTTTTTAATTGTTTTTCATAATTTTTTACTATTTTTTTAGGACGTTAAAAATCCTACTTTTATTTTTTACTAGCTGTAGTACCCGGACGTTGCCCAGGATAACTGTCTCTCTGTCTCTTTCCCAGTCTCTCCCTGTCTCTGTCTGTGTCTGTTTGTGTATAGTGGGCTTTACAAGCTACAATATCGTTAATGTATTATCGTCGCGGTCATGGTGTTTGTGACGCACATCCTTCGACGTTAACAACATTGCAGCATGTGACACATACGAGCGACCTTAGTCGATCACAAAAGTGGCCAAAATCGTTCGCCACGGAGAAGTCGTCCTGAATCAAAAAATCGATAATTGCTTGTTAAAGATGTTGTTCGTCGTTCCTGCGGAACCACACATCGCTATGTGTGACACCGCAGGAGTGACGAACATCTTCTTACCTCCGTCCACTGGCAATGCGGAAGGAAGAAGGTGGGCGGGATGTTACGTCCCACTCATCTCCGCTCCTCCGCTTCTATTGGCCGGCCGCTTAGTGACACCGCATTGACGTCGCTATGACACCAAACGCACCTCCCCCTTGAGGGAGGTATTGTTCAGCGGTCATACCGACGTCGCTGCACAGGTATGTGCGTGTAACGCTGCCATAGTGATAATGTTCGCTACGGTAGTGATCACACAATATTGCACGAACGACGGGGGCAGGTGCTATCGCGCTCGATATCGCTAGCCGATGCTAGTGATGTTGCAGCGTGTAAAGCCCGCTTAAGTCTCTTTCTGTCTGTCTTTTTCTCTGTCTCTTTCTGTCTTTCTTTTTCTGTCTGTTTCTTTCTGTCTAAAACAAGAATGCCACAGAGACACCATCACATGTTTCTCAACTAGAGATGAGTGAACCGGCCGTGGTTCGGCTCGAGTTCGGTTCGCCGAACGGAGGTCTCGTTCGAGTTCGGTTCGGCGAACCACTCGAACCGCATAGAAAACAATGGCAGGCAATCACAAACACATAAAAACACCTAGAAAACACCCTCAAAGGTGTCCAAAAGGTGACAAACAACTCACAACACAACACAAACACATGGGAAAGTGACAAGAACATATACTCATGCGAAAACAAAAGAGCTGGACAAGGAAAAAGAGGAGGAGACACAGATATATGAGTATATGCAAGGGAACATCGATGCCATTACTGTGCAACTTGAGCCCTGCTCATTTTAGGCTTCCAATCTGGATAAATTGCCTGAGCTCACCACGTATGCCTTGGGGATCTTGTCGTGTCCCGCAGCCAGCGTTCTCTCTAGGAACGTGTCCTCAGTGCTGCTGGGGGTGTGCTGACAGATAAGCACACACGTCTGTCCACTGAAAATGTGGACATACTAACGTTCACCAAGAGGAGGAAGTCAAGGATCACAGAGGACTTTTCTTCCCCTGTGTCAGCCTGGGGAGGCGTTAGGCTGGTGTATTTTTCAGAGTGCTTCATGCAAAGCATCTTTTTCATTTTGAAAATGGGGGTCAACTGGTGCCAGTCAAGTGGGGTGTGTGTGGCCCAATTAGTGGAAACGAGGGAGACTGTGGTTGGAGTCCCCTCGCTGTGTTTCTCAAACAACCAAGATGAACAAGTCATGGCTCTCAGAGGGCTTTTCTTCCCCTGGGTCAGCCTGGGGAGGAGAAAGGCACGCGTATTTTTGAGAGTGCTTCATGCAAAGCATCTTTTTCATCTTGAAAAGGGGGGTCAACTGATGCCAGTCAAGTGGGGTGTGTGTGGCCCAATTAATGGAAACAAGGGAGACTGTGGTTGGAGTCCCCTCGCTGTGTTTTACATGCTTTTCGAAGGGCATGACATGCCTAAGAGGTTGATTTTCAGCATCTGCTACTTGTTGGCTACAGAAAGGCTGCCTTTACACCCTTTTGAGACCGAGGATTTTCGAGACCTTATGCCCATTGCGGTGCCCCAATAGCCGATGGCCATTCGCCACTCCTTCTCCATGAAAGGTGTGCCCGCGCTACCACAGCAGGTCGCACACAACATCACCGATTACTTGAGAAACACTGTGTGTGACAGTGTGCATTTCACCACAGATACTTGGACCATTAAGCATGGACAGGGGAGTTACATGTTGCTGACTGGGCACTGGGTAACTATGGTGAGAGATGGAGAAGGCTCTCCTGTACAAGTCTTTCCGTCCCCACGAGTTGTGTGTCAATCCTTCCTCTGTATGTACATGTTCCTCCACTGCTTCTGCCTCCTCAACCTCGTGTGGGTCCTCCACCTCGGCCCAAACCCTGTGTGGTCAGGCCTTCCTTGTAAGTGTGCCCAAGGAATCCCACACACCTTCTTACTATGCTGGCAGCATTGCTCAACAGCATGATGCGGTCGACTCTTTACTTAGAAATGTATGGGAAATGTGAGTCACACCGCTGAGGAGTTGTGGACGGTAAGCTCTGGAGAGTGAGACCGAGTTTCATCAATGGTTGTCTCCACTCAACCAGCAGCCAGGGAAGGCCGGGTGCGACAATGATGCAAACCAGGCTGCGGCCCTTCTTCAGGGCAATGTGACACACGTGCCTTGTATGGCTCACGTGTTGAACCTGGTTGTCCAGCAATTTTTAAACCACTATCCCGGCCTACATGGCCTTCTGCAGAGGGCATGGTGTAACGCCTGCCTGGATCAACACATCAGACGGGCTGTAAAGGATAGGCTAGATGGAAGCCACTCACCAAGGTGGACCCCCAGAACCCTGAAACCCTTTAACCCCTAGACAGTGATTTTGAATTACACAGGGCCCAAGTTGATCAATACCTGTGGAAGGCTGCAGTTCCAGAGAATAGTAGTCAAGCAGGGTCAAAACATTAATTGAGGAAGAGGAACAGAATGGGACGGCCAGAACTTAATCAGAAAACAAGCATAGGTGAAATGCGGATCGGCCAACGAGGTACATAAACAGCAAGCAGGAAAAGTAGTCAGGTAACAAGCACACAAAGTCATAAAACTGAACTGGGGGTAACAGTAACAAGAGGTTCATAGCTTTGTTTGGCAGTGGTCTGCAGAGAGGATGGGCCTAAAAAAGGTTTTTCTGTATTCCCATTGGTTGTAGCTGAATGATGGTACTTCATCTGTGAGATACCCACCACCTACATTCAGCCTGTGGTTCTGCATCTGTCAAGGTAACGCAGCCCAGTGGGTGAGCATAACCTGTGTCCACCTGCACCGCTGGCATCGACTCCTTTCCCATCATCAGCGCTATGCACGAAAGTAACACGTTATCACCTGGCGACCGGAGTACAAATTGTTTGAGCGGACTCCGGTGGTGACTTAACAGCCGTGTGCAGCAATGATGCAAACCTGGCTGCGGGCCTTCGTCGGGGCATTGTGACACACGTGCCTTGTATGGCTCACGTGTTGAATTTGCTTCTCCAGCAATTTTTAAAACACCATCCTGGCCTACATGGCCTTGTGCTCACTTCCATCGTTCGCACCCAGCAGCTCAACAACTTTAATCACTCCAGAAGTCTTTTGGTCTGGCGGGTCAACGCCTGAAATGCGATGTGCCGACATGCCGGAATTTGAATCTGCACATGTTGCAGTGTCTGTGGCAGCACCGCCGAGCCCTGCTGAAATACGTTATGACGTATACCCTGGGCTAACTTGATCCAGAGGTGGTGCAGATCACGCTGCTGGAGTGGTGTCAGATAAAGGACCGATGCACCCTTCTACACAGTTTACAAGTGTCGACGAAGATGTTTACCACTGGCGATGCCATTCTCAGCATGACAATTCTGGTTATCTACATGATGGAGCACACTGTAAGCATTATTCGGAGTGAGGTGTTGGGACAAGAGGAAGGGGAGGAAGTACAGGAGGAGTCATATGCGGAAGGGATAACAAGATCTACAAGGTCCAGACGGTCAGCGGCACCTAGACAGCAGTCATGGGACGGTGGGGGAGAGGGATTAATAAGGATGCATATAATCAGCAAAACTGTTGAGGAAGGTGCAGGAGCCCATGAAGAAATGGAGGACGAACTGGCGATGGGCATGGAAGATTCAGCAGATGAGTGAGAGCTTGCTCACATTTCGGTTGTGCGAGGTTGGGGGAAGAGGGCAGAGGAAGGAGGCACGATTTTCACCTCTCCACCACCAACACACCAAGCACTTGGTCCTCCTGGATGCACAAGACACATGAGTGCCTTCTTGCTGGACTACCTACAACATGACCTTCGGATTGTACGAATTCGAAGTAATGCTGACTACTGGGTTGCCACACTGTTAGATCCCCGGTACAACACAAAATTTTGCAAAATAATTCCGGCCATAGAAAGGGACGCACGTATGCAGGAGTATCAGCAGAAGGAGGTACGCAATCTTAGATCTGCTTTTCCACTAAACACCTGTGCTGCACAGAGAGAATCTCAACGCTTTGTCAGGGATAGGAGGAAATGGTCTTTTACTAGTCTAGATCTGAGGGACCGAGGCCTGGCTGCTGTGCTGAGACGGCGTTGAGTACGGTGACCCCGCAGAGTTGCACTTTTGGTCATATACAAAATGAGTTGAAAAAGGACAGATGCTGGTGGAAAGGGGAACAGTTGTGTTGGAAAGGGGAAAAAAGTTTGTGTGCGTGGGTTTGGTGGTTAAGCAACAGTAACATTTGCTGAAGAAACAACATCTGTTATGGTGGGAATGGCAGATTTGGATAAGGTGATATATACTATGTTAACGCTAAATAAAAAAATTAAGAAGAAAAGAAAGAGAAAGGTATATATCCCCATCACCAGTCGGTGTCCACCATGCTCCCAAATGGAAAAGGAGAGGTTTGCAACTGGAAGGTTAGGTGGAGGATACAGAGCTGAGTGGCTATAAAACTAATAGTAGCCTGAACCAAGTTAGACGCCACTTGGATCTTGAGACTGGGAGCCCTGTTAGCGTCACAGGGTCCACACGTCCACCCAGCCCAGGAACTCCCTGTTAACAACACAGGAGCCATTGGGTACGCTGTCCGTGTGCGTAGGGGCCACACCTGTGGACAGCAGGTGCATCAGCAGCAGCAGCAGGCCTGTTAATGCCACTGGGCTGCACTAGCAGGACTGGTAGGACAGAAGCTGGTCTTAACCGTTCTGCGTTACCAACTGTGGTGGTGGCCTGCATCGACGCCCTATCCCTGCCTACCTCTGGCCTAAAGCCGCAATGGGTTCAACACATGGAGGTGTGCTCTTTCGGAGCATAATAGAAGACTGCGCACCTCCTTGTTGGCTCCAGCCCCTTTTATAACCTGGGTCCGCCCCAAACCAGGGTGGACCACAATGCACCTCCTGGAGACAAAAGCAGAGTGACACATCATGAGTGGCATAACTAGCGTCCTATTCGGAACCGCCACTTCAATGATGACCGAATGGCAGCCATGACCCAAACACCTCACCAGTCATCGTCTGACCAACAATAATGAGGTGAAAAGTCATAGGGGCAGGCCTCTGCAAGCCAGTTGGGAGTGGCCTGGCCACATTGTCAGGACACCTTATGCCCTGTGGTCTATATGGGCCCCCCACATCAGGGACAGGGCCAAGAGTTCACTACCGGACCTAGCCTCTGATGCAGTAAGTGCCTGAGCATGCTCAATAGCATCAAATACAGTCTCCGAAAAAAGACTATCCACTTCAGCATGCTGTCTAGGCACAACACAGGACTTAGACCCGGCACAGAGTGCAAGTACCTGTGCAAAGATGCTTTTCGCACTAAGTGTTAAGCCCCACCTTCAGGGACTCCACGTGGAGGAACAGTCTGGTCACAGGTAGGTTGCTTCTTTATATGTAGTTTCGTGACGCCACTCTCAGTATTGCGGTCAGTGTGGACCGCCACTGCACTGTAAGGGGACACCTGGGGCTGATGTTGGGTGCAGTTAGTTTTAGTGGCCTCCCGAGAGTGAGGCAAGCCCCAGGGCCTTTTGTAAGTGTGTGGAACCACAGGTCGCAGAATGACTCAGGCACAGTCCAAATGAGCATGCGCTGTAGCCTGAAATGAAGACTTAGCCTCAGGAATGGCACAGTCAGGCTGAGCATACTCAGTAGGCTAAACACTGGAGTTAGGCTGAAGCTGTGGTAAATCGGCACACGCATGCCCACTAGCCGCCTATCCACACTTAGACGTAGAGGAGAAAGCATCCAGCTGGACAACCTGAGGCACAGCCCTAAATGGCAGCTGACGCCTGGACGCAACTGGAACCGCAGCAGGTTGCTTGCGTTTACGGTGGCACCGATTCATAACAACAAATAACAGCCAAAATAACAGGTGTACTTCTTCCCGTGGATAATCAGATATGATCCTTTTTTCATGGACACGACCATCGCTAACAAATGTAGATGAGGCACCAAAACAGCAGCTGCTTCAATAGATCTCAAGTGCGCCATAAAGTGGCCTCTCCTCCACCTCAAGTTCAATATCACAAATACTCCATTCCACTGTGGTGTCAACTCAATCGCACTTGCTTCCTAACAGATCTCAAGTTTCAACCAGCCCTGCTGAGTGTGGGGTAACAGAGATGCTTGGGTCTGCAGAGCTGTTCAGTCACACTATAGCCTTTGAATCAGAGGTCTGTTCCAAAGCTGCAGTGAGTACAGACAAAGAAGTTATTATTATTATTATTATTTATTTATAGAGCACCATTGATTCCATGGTGCTGTACATGACAAGGGGGTTACATACAGAATACATATACAAGTAACAATATACAGACTGGTACAGAGGGCAGAGGACCCAGCCCTTGCGAGATTACATTGTAAAGTATTTTGGGGAGGGTTCAGTAGGTGGGGTGTAGGTTGGGCAGAAGCTCCGCACGGTGGTGGTGTCATTTAATGGTTATAGTCGTTTATGAACAGATGAGTTTTCAGGTTCCGTATGAAGCTTGTGGGTGTAGCAGATAAGCAGATAATCTGACATGTTGAGGCAGCGAGTTACAGGAGACAGGGGAAATTATCTGCACAGATGGCCAGAAGGTTTGTGAGTTGGATCCAGGCCCCGATGAAGAAGCTGCTGAGCATAATGTACACCCTCATTTCCAAACCATACATCATCCTGGTGGAGACAATGGGTAACATAATGAGGTAACATGATTGTCACTGAGGACTCAGGACGAGTGGAATGAAAACACACAGGGTGATGATGAGGTTGGAGACACCACTTACTGTCAAACCAAAGTGAGCCAATCGATGACGTCAGCAGAGGAGGTGGAGGAGGATGCTACTGACGACGAGTTGACGTTTTGTCTTCCTGGACAAAGACAAAGTACTGGCAGCATGTCAACAACAGAATCCTCGGCCACAACTCTGCCTATGAGCATAAGTTATGTTGGCTATGCAGTTCGCATGGGCTGTAAGCCTTGCCTAGCCTGGGAATTTTTTGGACATAGCAAAGGATCACCCAAGTCATGTAATCTGTAACAATCTGTAAGTCGAAGGCAAAAAATCTCAACTTTGAGTACTTCCACCATGAAGTGTCACATGAATATGAATTGATAGCGTGAGGATGTATTGCTCAGCTTTAGCCACTGTCAATGCAACATGCTTATTTGCCGTTCATTGCATGCATTGTTGCAGGCTACACACAAGGGGCTGCTGTTTTTTTGGAGCTGCTTTTGTCTGTTTGGTCACTATAGCAATAGCAAAACGATCTTCTTGTGTGGACTTGGAGATGCTGTCTATGAACAGAATGAAAAGATAAATGTGTGTGTTACAGCAAGGAGCAACCGCCGAAACACTTTGTTCAATTGTGAGGGGAGGCTTTTTGGAGTTTGGTGAGGAGTACTGTAACGCCAGTGAGCAGCATCCTGTGACACAGACCAACATTCTTCCGGTGCTGTCTATACTGTTTACCATGATAGGAGCGTAAAGTCTGTATTTATGGCAAATGGACATCACAGTACCCAGGTACGGTAGGCTGTGCCCAGACAGTAATGCGTGCACGCAACACTTTGTTTTATTATCAAAACACATATCTGTTCTGGGTAGGCCGACTATATAGACAATAAGACTTGCTGCCTCTGCACTGTCAAATTGTCACGTGCAGTTTAAATCATAGAGGGACAGCGACACATGTTTGCATTGACTGTTGATTTTCAAGATTTCCATGACTGTGTTGCAGAGCTGTGTGGTTTGCATTCACACTGTTATCACCTGCCTTATCTTTGAGGCTTCAGCTAACAAGGGTATTCAGGGTAGGTGATGTGTTTTGTCTATCACACACACACACACACAAACACACAATTACTGCTGCTACGCAGAGGGATTAGCAAGCAGTAGGCAACTGAATAGATTGTTCTATTATTTCAATTTTATGCATGTTTCTTCTTGTTTGTTTTGGGAAAGTTAAACAATCATTTATGAACCCAACTGCATACAGTGCTTTTCATGTTGCGTGGTTTTGCTGCATACTGGGGAGCCCATCAAATACAAGACTTAAAATGAAGCATAAGTCGAAATGGTAATTTCACTGTGCTACAATGCAGCCTAGCGGGGCTGTGCAACCACCGCCTGCCCCATCAAGTGCATCTGCATGCTCTTCATCCTCTGTGACTGTGGGGACAGCAGTCACTCAGGCTTTTTCACACTGAAGTTCCACCCCGTTACCCGTAAGCAGGAGTGTGATTGGCAGGTCATCACTTGTTTTGTAAGTGAAAACAGATGGTATTGTTGAGCTGTCAGACATCGAGAGAACCACCATTGGATGAAGGAAACATTATATCCACGCCTGCACCTTTGTCAAAGATTGGCTGGACTACCTGCAGTTAATAATTGCGTTCCACACATGGAAAGGAGTGTAGAATGCCCATGTGTTGCACCTTGCTTGGCAGCAAAGGAACACTAACTTAGTATTCCAAACAATTTTAGGATGGCAGAAAAAGAGTCAGCTCTTTGGGCAAATTAAATAGCGTGGCAAAAGTGGGCAGGTGGGTACAGTGGCCGTGTTCTGTGTGTACCAGGACAGTAAAGGAAGCCTCACTTTCTATCTCTCCTAATGATAAAATGTAGCAAGGAATTCCATGAGTTTGCTACAAAAATAGCGTAGCAAAATGAGCAGGAGGGTGTAATACAGAGTTGCTGGAAATAGCTTTGCACCAGTGGGGCACACATGGAGTACAACAGACACTTTTTGGATGCCACTAAGTTGCAGAATTTTTTGCTATTATTATAGCTTATTAAAAACAGAGCAGGAGGGTGTAATGCAGAGGTGCTGGAAATAGCTTTGCACCAGTGGGGCACAAATGGAGTACAACAGCCACTTTTTGTACGCCACTAAATTGCAGCATTTTTTGCTATTATTATAGCTTATTAAAAACAGAGCAGGAGGGTGTAATGCAGAGGTGCTGGAAATAGCTTTGCACCAGTGGGGCACAAATGGAGTACAACAGCCACTTTTTCGATGCCACGAAGTTGCAGCATTTTTTGCTAATATTATAGCATATTAAAAATGAGCAGGAGGGTGTAATGCAGAGGTGCTGGAAATAGCTTTGCACCAGTGGAGCACAAATGGAGTACAACAGCCACTTTTTGGATGCCACTAAGTTTCCTCAGTGTTTGCTATTATTATAGCTTATTAAAAATGAGCAGGAGGGTGTAATGCAGAGGTGCTGGAAATAGCTTTGCACCAGTGGGGCACAAATGGAGTACAACAGCCACTTTTAGGATGCCACTAAGTTTACTCAGTGTTTGCTAGTATAATGGCTTAGTAACAATGAGTTTCAGTGTGCAATGCAGTGGTGCTGCAAATAGCTTTGCACCAGTGGGACAATAATGGAAGTCCAACAGCCACTTTTAGGATGCCACTAAGTTTACTCAGTGTTTGCTAGTATAATGGCTTAGTAACATTGAGTTTCAGTGTGCAATGCAGAGGTGCTGCAAATAGATTTGCACTAGTGGGACACTAATGGAAGTCCAACAGCCACTTTTAGGATGCCACTAAGTTTACTCAGCATTTGCTAGTATAATGGCTTAGTAACAATGAGTTTCAGTGTGCAATGCAGTGGTGCTGCAAATAGTTTTGCACCAGTGGGACAATAATGGAAGTCAAACAGCCACTTTTAGGATGCCACTAAGTTTACTCAGTGTTTGCTAATATAATGGCTTAGTAACAATGTGCAAAGGGCAGGAGGGTACAGTGGCAGGGTTGTGGGTCAGTGTACAGGAAAGGAAGCCTCACTTTCTATCCCTCCTAATGGGGAAATGCAGCGAGGAAATCCCTGAGCTTAGCTACACAGACGCTGGTATCTTCTGCAGCTGTTAAAATCTGTTTCCACGGACCTGACTGTCACCTATGGCTCTGAGCCTGCTGGAATTAGCCCTTTCAAGGGCTAATAGAAACCTCTATCCCTATTCTGTATAGCGCTGTGTGTAGAGCGTACACAGCAGTATCGGAGACAGGAGCTACGCCAGCAGTGACTGACACCCAGACGCAGAAGGCAGATAATGGCGTCTGGACGGGCAGATACCCGTTTTTATAATGCCGTTGCTTTTCTGGCTAAAAGTCCACTTAGCTGTGTGTGTGTCTGGGATTGGCTGATATGCTGGCCCGCCCCACTACACGCGCGCGCTTAGGGAAGGAAGACAAGGAAAAAAAAAATTATCCCAGCAGCAGTGATCTGAATGCGCTGTTCCCGCACACTATACGCTGAAATTTCATAATAGTGTGAGTCACAGAGTGACTTACACTATTACAGCGGAAAGCCAGCTAGTAATTAGCTTGGCTTTTTGCTGCTAGAACCGTTCTCGAACATAACTAGAACTATCGAGCTTTAGCAAAAAGCTCGAGTTCTAGTTCGATCTAGAACAGCCCCCAAAATCACTCGAACCGCGAACTGGAGAACCACGAACCACGAACCGCGCTCAACTCTATTCTCAACGCTGGCAGGAAACTAGCCAGGTCTTTCACCGGGAAGGAACAACCACGGGAAGGGCAGTCTCCAGTCAAGGAAACCGCCTATACCAAAACATGGTATCCATCCACAGACAGCTGTTTCGGGGTATTAGCCCCTCATCAGTGTGGAGTAGTGATGGTGTCTCCACGGTGTTGGATGTTGATTTCCCTGAGGTCAACCATTCTTACCTATGTAGTCTTCTACTAGGCATTGCACCCACTAGCCAGTTTCCTACTCCACACTGATGAGGGGCTAATACCCCGAAACAGCTGTCTGTGGATGGATACCATATTTTGGTATAGGCGGTTTCCTTGACTGGAGACTGCCCTTCCCGTGGTTGTTCCATCCCAGTGAAAGACCTGTCTAGTTTCCTGCCAGCGTTGAGAAACATGTGATGGTGTCTCCGTGGCATTCTTGTTTTGCATATTTTCCCAGGGAGCATTGTTCTAGTGTCACTGTGTGAGAAACACATGATGGTGTCTCTGCGGTGTTGGATGTTGATCTCCCCAAGGTCAACCATCCTTACCTATGTAGTCGTCTACTAGGCATTACTCCCACTAGTGAGTTTCCTACTCCACACTGATGAGGGGCTAATACCCCGAAACAGCTGTCTATGGATGGATACCATGTTTTGGTATAGGCGCTTTCCTTGACTGGAGACTGCCCTTCCTGTGGTTGTTCCATCCCAGTGAAAGACCTGGCTAGTTTCCTGCCAGCGTTGAGAAACATGTGATAGTGTCTCCACAGCATTTTTGTTTTGCATATTTTCCCTGGGGGCCTTGTTCTAGTGTCACTGCGTTGAGAAACACGTGATGGTGTCTCCATGGTGTAGGATGTTGATCTCCCCGAGGTCAATCATCCTTACCTCTGTTTCTTTCTGTCTGTCTCTTTCTGTCTGTCTGTCTCTTTCTGTCTGTCTCTTTCTGTCTGTCTCTTTCTGTCTGTGTTTCTGTGTTTGTGTGTCTGTCTCTGTGTGTCTGTCTATCTGTCTCTTTCCCTGTCAGTTTTTGTGCCTGTGTGTTTGTCTCTATCCATGTGTGTCTCTGTCTCTATCCATGTCTGTCTGTCTGTGTCTGTCTCTCTGTCTGTGTCTGTCTCTCTGTCTGTGTCTTTCTCTCCATCTGTCTCTGTCTCTGTATCAGTGTCTCTGTCTCTCTCTATCTCTATGTCTGTCTTTCTATCTCTCTCTATCTCTTTGTCTGTCTCTCTCCATCTCTGTGTCTGTCTGTCTCTCTCTATCTCTGTGTCTGTCTGTGTCTGTATCTCTATCTCTGTGTCTGTCAGTTTGTTTCCCCATCTGTCTCTTTCCCTGGCTGTCTTTTTCCCCAGCTGTCTCTTTTCCCATCTGTCTCTTTTCTCATCTGTCTCTTTCCCCATTTGTCTCTTTACATGTCTGTCTCTTTCCCCATCTGTCTCTTTCCCTGTTTGTCTCTTTCCCTTTCTGTGTCTTTCCCTGTCTGTCTCTTTCCAGGTCTGTCTCGTTCCAGGCCTGTCTCATTCCAGGTCTGTCTCATTCCAGGTCTGTCTCTTTCCCTGTCTGTCTCTTTCCCCATCTGTATCTTTCCTTGTCTCTTTCCCTGTCTCTGTCTCTTTCCTTGTCTCTTTCCTTGTCTGTCTGCCTCTTTCCCTATCTCTTTCCCTGTCTCTTTCCCTGTTTTTGTCTCTTTCCCTGTTTTTGTCTCTTTCCCTGTCTGTCTCTTACCCTGTCTCTTTCCCCTCTCTGTCTCTTTCCCTGTCTGTCTCTTTCTCTGTCTGTCTCTGTCTGTCTCTTTCCCTGTCTGTGCCTGTCTCTTTCCCTCTCTGTGTCTGTCTGCCTCTGTCTCTTTGACTGTCTGTCTCTCTCTGTCTCTTTCCCTGTCTGTCTCTGTCTGTCTCTTTCCCTGTCTGTGCCTGTCTGTCTGTGTCTGTCTGCCTCTGTCTGTCTCTTTGATTGTCTGTCTCTCTCTCTTTCTCTGTCTGTCTCTTTCTCTGTCTCTTTCACTGTCTGTCTGTGTCTGTTTGTCTCTGTCTCTTTCCCTGTCTGCCTCTTACTCTGTCTGGGCCTGTCTGTCTCTTTCTGTCTCTCTCTATCCATCTCACCACCGATATCTTAGTAGGTCACACGTAAGCTTCTTATACTGTGAATGTCCTTTGTTCCTATAGCAACAAATCACAGCTGCTATTAATAACCTTTAGGTTGCAGCTCCATTGACTTTAATGGAGGCAGGTTTTTTTGGAGAGTAACTGTAAAGCGTGGGGTGACATTTTCCCGTCAAACATAGTCTATGACGTTCCCTGATTCACATGGGGTGCTTGTGCAAAATTTTGTGATTGTAAATGCCACAGTGCGGATTCCTTTAGCGGACATATATGCATACACACACACACACACACACACATACACTCAGCTTTATATATTAGATTTAAAATATACGAACATAGAGCTGCACAGATACATAGAAATGTATCACTATGTTTCAAAGCAATGCACATTCAAGTATACAAAATTATCCAACAGTTCTCAGTGCAAGCTGTTGCCCATAGCTTTTTCTGCTGCCTGTAATGATGTTGGTTGGATATTTGACTCTTGAGGTGACCACATCTCAAAAAAATAAAATAATAATTTAACTGAATATGTGTGGAGAGAAGAGTGATGCAGCCCCGGCCCCCAAGGAGAAGCTACAGAGCAATAAAGACACTTCCCCGACTCATAGGACAGCTCCCTTAAATCGGGACTGTCCCACTGGATCTGGACAGTTGGGAGCTGTGGTAAATGGCTAGAATAACAAAGCCGCCTATGGAGTTGTTTTTATGTACAATCAAAAAATATAAAAGGTGACGTTGTTCCTTTCACTTTACACATTGGGAGGTTACAAGTTGTAGGCAGTGTACTGCTCAGTGGCAATCCAATTGCTTAAGTGAACAAAAAAAAGTTAAATGATTAACATGGCTGCATGTCACTTATCACATACACATTTGTATATCTTCCAGGAAAATCAAAGAAAGCCATATAAATGTAAATGCAGTTGGCTCTCCGTAGTGGAGTTTTCAGGAAGTGGGAAATTTTTAAAATTTAAAGGGTCTGACCAGAGGTTTATCTAGGCTTTCTGGCACCAGGGGCAAAAATGCTGTTTTGCGTCCCCCAAGCAGTTTGGATAGTCATCATCATTCATATGCCATTTGCACTTGTAGTCACATGCAGATGAGGTGCTCTTCCTAATTAGCTTAAAGTGCAATGAAAAACTGAGAGAAGTAGGAGGAGAAGCTAATTGTCAAATGACTAAGTATGAAAATTGCATATGAATGAAATGGCCAAGTGCTGATTGCTGGAAACAGCATGCAGAGTTGAATCCTGATAGTCGGTATAATACACGCTGTTAGATACTAACTAGGGATACTGGGGATACTACAATGCAGTTTTGAGATGAAATTCTGCAGTCACTCTAGGCTAGGTGACTGCAGGTTTCTGAATTCTCACAGTGTGCTCTGCATCCTTTTAGGATTCTCCCATGCAAGTGGTAAGAGTGGACAGTCATGTGACCACAAGTATGAGATTTGCATAATTCTGGCCACATTCTGACTAAAGGTGTCTGGCCTCAGTCAATTCATTTTCATTGAGCTATGCCATGCATGTCTAATTGGCACGTGACCACATGTATGTAAATTGCATACTTGCAGTTTTGTGACCTCTCACTGGAGAATCTTGACAGCATGCTGTGCGCGCTATGAGAATTCAGAAGTCAGCAGTCACAAAGAGTGACACAAAGTGACTGCAAACTCATCCCAAACTTGGAGAATCCCTTTTATGCTCCTAAAATAAATAAAAACAGTAAGCCTTAACTTGTTCGATACAAAAATATGTACAGCAGCACTCTGAAAAGCTAAAATATGTAAACATGAAATTTGGGAATTTTGGCATTGCACTACTGCTATTGGAAAAAGGCCAACGGCAAGGTGTACCTCTCTTTGTTGGGACACTATCCTAATACACCTCTATCCTACCTGCCTATTACTTGCAGGTTGTTTAATAACCCGGATAGAGGCGTATTAGGATAGGGTCCCGACAAAGAGAAGTACGCCTTGTCGTTGGCAATTAGGCTTACATGAATTTGCCAACTTGTAAACCAAGTATCTCATTTTTTCCAATAGCAGTAATGCAGTGCCAAAATTCCAATATTTAATGTTTACATATTTTAGCTTTTCAGAGTGCTGCTGTACATATGTTGTTGAATTTTAAGTGTGCACATGTTCACACCTAGTCGATGTACTGGTCAGTCTTTTTATATTAACTTGGATGATTGGATAAAACTACTAGCTGAAAAATACGGTATACACAGTAGTAAATACAATGCCAAACAAGGCTGAAGCCTCAAGGGAATGAAAACTATGGAGGAAGAAAGAAGAGGGGTGGGTCATGCAATGAAGAACCCAAGCGTATCGTCATTAATGAAGCCTCTTCTTCCCTCCTCCATAGGTTTCATTCCCTTGTGGCTTCAATCTTGTTTGGTATTGTATTTACTACTGTGTATACCGTATTTTTCAGCTAGTAGTTTTATCCAATTATCCATGGCTGACCACAATACCATTTTGTGTTAGCAGGCTTCATCTACTCAGCGGGTGCTTGGTTTTTCTGTGGGCTTGCATTATATTGTGCATTCCATGGCCCATGCTCATTGATTTACCTCATTTATTGGAGTATGTTATATGTCCATCCAGCTTAGTATGCCAGCTTACACATATTACTTTTTTTTCAGGGGTTATTGTCCTTTTCCCCCTGTATAGCCTTTTTTTCCTTTGGAGGTTACCTTGTGTATTGTGGGACTGTGTCTTTTTTTCCATTGTAATTTCTATATACATGTAAAGATTTATTTTGGGGTGGCGTCATCATTTATTGTTGCACTGTGGTTGTAATTGTTTTTATCTCTTCAATTGTAATAAAGGTTGTATTTTTATTCCCCTGCAGCCTATTGTCTAGCAGACCTTAACCTTTTAGCTACATTACATCACAATAACACCGGTTAAGGTCCAGAACCCCAACTTTGTGGTCAAGCTCTAGACTATGGCAGTCAAGATCTAGAGCCTGAGCCATTGCTTCTTGCACAGGAGATACAATATTGAGTGGGGACTGAGGCTGCGCTCCAGAGCACAAAGGTGGCCAGCCGGTAAAGTGTGTGCAGAGATCCCCTGCCTTGGACTTGCGGCCTAGCGACTAGCGTCTCCAACACCGCTAGCGCCTGTGCAACGTTTAGTATTGTAGATAAGTAGACTACAGTAACGAATAGAGTGAGATTGACGTTTTCCTACTAGAAGGATCTAGAGTACGATAGCGCCGACGTTGACCATTAGTGATAGGAGTAATACTGTGTGAATAATACTGTGATTGTACTGGTCAGTCTTTTTATATTAACTTGGATGATTGGATAAAACTACTAGCTGAAAAATACGGTATACACAGTAGTAAATACAATACCAAACAAGGCTGAAGCCACAAGGGAATGAAAACTATGGAGGAAGGAAGAAGAGGGGTGGGTCATGCAATGAAGACCCCAAGCGTATCGCCATTAATGAAGCCTCTTCTTCCCTCCTCCATAGGTTTCATTCCCTTGTGGCTTCAATCTTGTTTGGTATTGTATTTACTACTGTGTATACCGTATTTTTCAGCTAGTAGTTTTATCCAATCATCCATGGCTGACCACAATACCATTTTGTGTTAGCAGGCTTTATCTACTCAGCGGGTGCTTGGTTTTTCTGTGGGCTTGCAGTGAATAATACTGTGATTGTACTCCGGATATCTTTGTTGCTGATTTATCCTATCAGTTTTACCACTGTTAAGGCCCCTTTAAGCTGGGTTCACACATAGCGACAGCGACAATGACATCGCTGTTACGTCACCATTTTCTGTGACGCAACAGCGACCTTGTAAGTCGCTGTTATGATCGCTGCTTAGCTGTCAAACACAGCCACGCAGCAGTGATCATAACGACACGCGTCGCTGTGGAAGTGATGCTGCGCTTGGTAACTAAGGTAAATATCGGGTAACCAACCAAAGTGCTTCTCTGGTTACCCGATATTTACCTTGGTTACAAGCGCACACCGCTTAGCGCTGGCTCCCTGCACTCATAGCCACAGTACACATCGGGTTAATAAGCAAACCTTTGCTTATTTCCCGATGTGTAGTCTGGCTGCGTGCAAGGAGCAGGGAGCCAGCACTGGCAGCCTGAGAGCGGCAGACGCTATAACTAAAGTAAATATCGGGTAACCAAGGAAAGGGTTTCCCTTGGTTACCCGATGTTTACCTTGGTTACAGCTTACCGCAGGCTGCCAGAAGCCGGCTCCCTGCATCCTGCTCGCTTCAGTTCGTCGCTCTCTCACTGTCACACACAGCGATGTGTGCTTCACAGCGGGAGAGCAACGAGCAAAAAATGAAGCAGGACATTCAGCAACGAGTGGCAACCTCACAGCAGGGGCCGGGTCGTTGCTGGATGTCACACACAGCGACAGCAACGGGACGTCGCTGCTACATCACAGAAAATGGTGACGTAACAGCGACATCGTTGTCGTTGTCGCTATGTGTGAACCCAGTTTTACACACTGAGACTTTCAGCAATCCCACCAGGGATCCCAACCTGATAGGGATCGCTGGTAAGTTGCTAGGAGGTTGCTGGTGAGAGGTCACACAGTCAGACACTCCAGGGATCCCACCAGCAACCTGACCTGGCAGGGATCGCTGGAGCATCGCTACACGGGTTGCTGGTGAGCTGTCACCAGCAACCAGTGACCAGCCCCCAGCCAGCAGCGACGCACTGAAGCGATGCTGCGCTTGGTAACTAAGGTAAATATCGGGTAACCAACCCGATATTTACCTTGGTTACCAGCGCACGCAGCTACAGTGCAGAGAGCAGGGAGCAGCGCACACTGCTTAGTGCTGGCTCCCTGCTCTCCTAGCTACAGTACACATCGGGTTAATTACCCGATGTGTGCTGCAGCTACATCTGCACAGAGCAGAAGCTGCGCACACTGCTTAGTGCTGCTCCCTGCTCTCCTAGCTACAGTACACATGGGGTTAATTACCCGATGTGTGCTGTAGCTACACGTGCAGAGAGCAGGGAGCAGCGCACACTGCTTAGCGCTGGCTCCCTGCACTCCTAATTACAGCACACATGGGGTTAATTACCCGATATGTGCTGTAGCTACACGTGCAGAGAGCAGGGAGCAGCGCACACTGCTTAGCGCTGGCTCCTTGCTCTCCTAGTTACAGCACACATCGGGTTAATTACTCGATGTGTGCTGTAGCTACACGTGCAGAGAGCAGGAGCCGGCACTGACAGTGAGAGCGGAGGAGGCTAGTAACGAAGGTAAATATCGGGTAACCAAGGACAGGGCTTCTTGGTTACCCGATGTTTACCGTGGTTACCAGTGTCCGCAGAAGCCGGCTCCTGCTGCCTGCACATTTAAGTCCCCTTTACACACTGAGACTTTCTAGCGATCATGCTGCACAGCGGCAAACAAAGGATCAAAGAATGGTCCTGAACGATTTGTAGCGATCAGCAACTTCACAGCAGGGGCCAGGTCGCTGATGTGTTTCACACACTGCAATGTCGCTGGGGAGGTCGCTATTACGTCACAAAACCGGTGACGTTACAGCGATGTCGTTTGCGATGTTGCAGTGTGTAAAGCCACCTTTACTTACCGTATGTCCTATCATTATCTATCATAATCTTTAATTTATATAAAGTTAATAAAACAATTGTTGGTTCAGTTACCACTGACTTTTCATTGTCTGTGTTGTTGCATCCCACCACCTGCTTTACAGAATGATCATCTGGCAGACACTTTCCCCCCCACTGAATAAAACAATTATGTGATTCAATTCCAACCACCAGATCATTATGTCGCACATCAGGAGGCCTCGTAGACATTAGATGGTCGGCCGATACCACTAAAATCAGCAGCTTCAACCAGCGTTTATATAATGTGCATGTGAAACTTAAATATTAGGTGATACAGTGCTGACCAAAAGTATTAGCACCCCTGCAATTCTGTCAGATAATACCCAGTTTATTCTTGAAAATGATTGCAATCACAAATTATTTGGTATTATTATCTTCATTTAATTTGTCTTCAATGAAAAAAAATAAAACAAATTGTCATAAAGCCAAATTGGATCTAATTCCACACCAAACATAAAAAAAAGGGGGGGACAAAGTATTGGCCCTGTTTGAAAAATCATGTGATGCTTCTCTAATTTGTGTAATTAACAGCATCTGTAACTTACCTGTGGCACCTAACAGGTGTTGGCAATAACTAAATCACACTTGCAGCCAGTTGACTTGGATTAAAGTTGACTCAACCTCTGTCCTGTGTCCTTGTGTGCACCACATTGAGCATGGAGAAAAGAAAGAAGACTAAGGGGTACTTTGCACACAGAGATAAATCTGCGGCAGATCTGTGGTTGCAGTGAAATTGTGGACAATCAGTGCCAGGTTTGTGGCTGTGTACAAATGGAATAATATGTCCACAATTTCACTGCAACCACAGATCTGCCAAAGATTTATCTATGTGTGCAAAGTAGCCCTAAAGAGCTGTCTGAGGACTTGAGAATCCAAATTGTGAGGAAGCATGAGCAATCTCAAGGCTACAAGTCCATCTCCAAAGACCTAAAAGTTCCTGTGTCTACGGTGAGCAGTGTCATCAAGAGGTTTAAAGCCCATGACACTGTGGCTAACCTCCCTAGAGGTGAAAGGAAAAGAAAAATTGACGAGAGATTTCAATGCAAGATTGTGCGGATGGTGGATAAAGAACCTCGACTAACATCCAAACAAGTTCAAGCTGCCCTGCAGTCCGAGGGTACAACAGTGTCAAGCCGTACTATCCGTCGGTGTCTGAATGAAAGGGGACTGTATGGTAGGATACCCAGGAAGACCCCACTTCTTACCCCGAGACATAAAAAAGCCAGGCTGGAGTTTGCCAAAACTTACCTGAGAAAGCCTAAAACATTTTGGAAGAATGTTCTCTGGTCAGATGAGACAAAAGTAGAGCTTTTTGGGAAAAGCTAGAGTTTACAGGAAAAAAAATAGGCATTCAAAGAAAAGAACACGGTCCCTACAGTCAAACACGGCGGAGGTTCCCTGATGTTTTGGGGTTGCTTTGCTGCCTCTGCCACTGGACTGCTTGACCGTGTGCATGGCATTATGAAGTCTGAAGACTACCAACATATTTTGCAGCATAATATAGGGCCCAGTTTGAGAAAGCTGGGTCTCCCTCAGAGGTCATGGGTCTTCCAGCAGGACAATGACCCAAAACACACTTTAAAAAGCACTAGAAAATGGTTTGAGAGAAAGCACTGGAGACTACTAAAGTGGCCAGCAATGAGTCCAGACCTGAATCCCATAGAACACCTGTAGAGAGATCTCAAAATGGCAGTTTGGAGAAGGCACCCTTCAAATCTCAGGAACCTGGACCAGTTTGCCAAAGATAAATGGTCTAAAATTACAGGAGAGCATTGTAAGAAACTCATTGATGGTTACCGGAAGCGGTTGTTCACAGTTATTTTGGCTAAAGGTTGTGCAACCAAGTATTAGGCTAAAACGGGCTTTACACGCTACGATATCGCTCAAGTGATCTCGTTGGGGTCACGGATTTTGTGACGCACATCCGGTCGCTTTAGCGATGCCGTTGCGTGTGACACCTATGAGCGATTTTGCATCGTCGCAAAAACGTGCAAAATCGATCATCGGTGACATGGGGGTCCATTCTCAAATATCGTTACTGCAGCAGTAACGAAGTTGTTCCTCGTTCCTGTGGCAGCACACATCGCTCCGTGTGACACCTCAGGAACGAGGAACCTCTCCTTACCTGCGTCCCGGCCACAATGCGGAAGGAAGGAAGTGGGCGGAATGTTACGTCCCGCTCATCTCGGCCCCTCCGCTTCTATTGGGCGGCGGTTCAGTGACGCTGCTGTGACATCGCTGTGACACTGAACGAACTGCCCCCTTAGAAAGGAGGCGGTTCGCCGGTCACAGCGATGTCGCAGGGAAGGTAAGTCCGTGTGATGGGTCCGGGCGATGTTGTGCGACACAGGCAGAGATTTGCCCGTGTCGCACAACCGATGGGGGCGGGTACGCACGCTGGCAATATCGGTACCGATATCGCAGTGTGTAAAGCGGCCTTTAGGGTGCCAATACTTTTGTCTGGCCCATTTTTGGAGTTTTGTGTGAAATGATCAATGATTTGATTTTTGTTTCATTCTCTTTTGTGTTTTTTCATTGCAAGCAAAATAAATGAAGATAATAACACCAAAGAATTTGTGATTGCAATCATTTTCAAGAAGAAACTGAGTATTATCTGACAGAATTGCAGGGGTGCCAATACTTTTGGCCAGCACTGTAAGTACCCGCTCTTCAGTATAGAAAAGTCATGTTAGGTGTGTCGATAAAAAAATACAGTGATAATATGGAGTTCCCCTTTGTCAAAGCAAAAACGTTAAGATCTGCTGCTCTCTTTTAGGTCATACCTACGTAAGACATTACAAAAATAAAAATTTCATGTGCAGCAGCCAAAGACTAAGAGCTATAGGTGCTACTTTCATTATGACACTTATCGTCTATATTAAAAGCAAAAGACAATGTGGGAGTTTACATGAAATCTTTGTTTTTGATTCATACATGACTGCTGAATCAGGTTCAAATAGGTTTAGAGAGATCTAAAGAGTGAGAGCGAAGCGCTTATCAGCAGCAATCTTTACTGCAGGAAGCTGAAAAAGACATTCTCTGCTCTTCCTCATTCCGAGATCATACGGCTGAGAGCAGATGTGGTTTGATTTATCTGCCCAGGGCTTTGGGAGATATTATCATGCCCTACCTATATGAATGTAAACAATGGAATGACCAATCATTGCGCGCTCCTGGCCGTTGTTTGCATATATCCTCTTTTGTTTAAAGAGGAGGAAGAAACATGAGATCTTTTTACAAGTTTCACTTTCCAGGAACTACAGGTTAATTACATAATAAGGGAGAGCTAGACACTGCAAAAAATGTGAATTTCTAAACTAAGGGCACATAGTGTTAAAAGAAAATTAAACTAAGAGCGAGTTTACATTGGAATGTCTGCAGTATTAAATGAGCTCTGATTGGCTGCGCGCATTATTTCCTTGCCTGTTTTGACATGTATACTGCATTTCCAATGTGCACAGAGCAGTAAGACGTAAGTATTTAGTGAGTTTTTTACATCATTGTTTGTAACCCAAAACTGGAGTGCAAAAAAAAAATATTGAAGTGGTGTCCATGCTTCTATTATACTTTTCCTCTGATTGTCCCACTCCTAGTTTTGGCTTACAAATACAGAGGCACAACACTCACCAAATTCTCAATGTATCCATGTGGCCTTAGTAATTGGTCATTCACTAACTCATAAGGGTGCTTTACACGCGGCGACATCACTAGCGATTGCTAGCGATATCGTGCGCGATAGCACCCGCCCCTGTCGTACATGCGACATGTGGTGATCGCTGCCATAGCGAACATTATTGCTACGGCAGCGTCACAAGCACATACCTGGTCAGCAACGTCGCTGTGACTGTCGAACAATCCCTCCTTCAAGGGGGAGGTGCGTTCGGCGTCACAGCGACGTCACAGCGGCGTCACTAAGCGGCCACCCAATAGCAGAGAACGGGAGGAGATGAGCGGCCAGAACATGCCGCCCACCTCCTTCCTTCCTCATTGCTGGGGGACGCAGGTAAGGAGATGTTCGTCATTCTTGCGGTGTCACACACAGCGATGTGTGATGTCGCAGGAATGAGGAATAACCAGCGGCATGCAACAGCAACGACATTTGGAAAAGGAGCTACGTGGCAACAATCAACGATTTTTGCCGTTTTTCCGATCGTTGCTCGTCGCTCCTAGCTGTCACAGGCTGTGATGTCGCTAACGGCGCCGGATGTGTGTAACAACCACCGTGACCCCGACGATATATCGTTAGCGATGTCGCAGCGTGTAAATGGCCCTATAGGCTGCATTGTTTCTCAGCAGCACATATCCTGTTAGGCCTCTTTCACATGTCCGTGAAACTCACGCACATTTTTCACGGACATGTCAAAGGTGTGTATTGCCCTCCGTGTGCCGTGTTTATGGCACACGTGTGTTCTCCGTGTGCTGTCCGTGATAACACATGGAGAGCAAGAACTTTCTGCTCACCTGTCCCTGGCATTGCTGTCCGTTGTACTGATCTACGGTCTCCGATTCTGCCTACTCCCCGCTGTTGCTGCTTCCGGCCCGCAGTGGAGTGAATATGCGATGAGCATAACGAGTGGGGGTCGGAAGCAAGTGACAGCAGCGGCAGAGATAGCAGTGCTGGAGAAGGTGAGTATAGAAATTCCTTTTAATTCACAGACACATGTGTTTTCTCTGTAACGTGTCACATGGATCACATCCGTGCGGTCAGTGTGCGGTCGATGTAACACCCGTGATACTGGAGAAAAATGGACATGTCTACGTGTAGAGAACACAGTCCCACGTATCCTCCACATGGACACGGTCCATGGCAAAACACGCACGTGAGCGCAGACCCATTCATTTTAATTGGTCTACGTGTGCCCATGTCTCCGGCACGTGAGGAAATGGACCAAACACATACCTGTAACGTCTTGGATGTGGATTCACTGGGCCGTGCACCGGACTCCCCCAGCGAGGCAACCCAGAGCTAACCCCTATACAGGGACTGTCTGGTCACCCCACCAGAGGGCCTAAATGCACGGTAGCCGGAACACGGGAGGTATGAAGTCCAAGTCCTATAGAACACTGGAAGAGTCCAAAGGGAACCGAAGGCAGGACGGATGACTGGAACCGGGTTCAGGTGCCGGGTAGGAACAGCAGGCGGGGTCCGGGCCCAGCAAGACGTGCAGGCAGATGTACCAGGTAGAGTCGGGGATCGGTGACGGGTGCAGGCTGATGGAAGATGGCGGGATCCTCAGCAGACAGTCACCGGGACACTTCCTGGAGAACCAATAGTCAGGACCAGCGGACGGACTCTGCAAACGAGACAGTGTTAATAACGAGACAAGCACAAGGGGACCTGAGCACCTAGCAATAGAAACACGTTGATCAGGCGCCGCGCACATGGAAAGGGAAGTCTTATATACCCTGACCCTGTAACATGTCATATCCTGCTTCAGGAGTGCTGGGCCTATAAGACTAGGTGAGTGGATGCGGCCCCACCCTAGACACATGCATGTGCCTAAGAATCAGAGTCAGACAAAAGAGACCAGGGACAGGACGCCTGGAGAGCACGAGCAGCCGTGACCGGTGGGCACTGTGGACTGGATCAGTGGGTAAGGAGCGGTGCCGTGACACCGGGAGCGGGACAATACCGGAGACACGGACATGTGAAGGAGGCCTTACACAGTATGATGCGCTGCCGAGAACAATGTTTTTTATCCAAGCTAAAAGATCATTCAACTCGATGAAAAAGCATTTTGCTCATCCTTTGGCTGATTGGAATAATAATTATAATAATATTTTTTATTTATATAGCGATATATATATATATATATATATATATATATATATATATATATATATTTATGTCTCAATATATAGCAATATGAGTTATTGCATTTTTAGGACCTGTTTAAAGGTGTGGATGTTGGGAATCAACCAAATTGTTCTTGGTAGTGTGTTCCAGAGCATTTGCGCGGCTCGTGAGAAATCTTGAAGACGGGAGTGGGAGGTTCGAATTATTGAGGATGTCAGTCTTAGGTCATAAGCAGAACGGAGGGCACGGGTGGGGTGACAGACAGAGATGAGGGAGGAGATGTAGGGTGGTGCAGAACTATGGAGAGCTTTGTGGGTGAGTGATAAGTTTTATTGGACTCTGTAGCAAATAGACAATCAATGAAGTGACAGGCACAGAGCAGAGGCATCAGTGAAGCGGTTGGAGAGGAAAATGATCCTGGCTGCAGTATTCAGGATGGATTGGAGAGGGGAGAGTTTAGTAAGTAATAGGGAGACCAGTTACTAAAGATTTACTGTAATCCAGGCGAGAATGAATAAGAGTAAGAGTAAGGCGGGCTTTGCACACTACGACATCGCAGGTGCGATGTTGGTGGGGTCAAATCGAAAGTGACGCACATCCGGGGTCACTTGCGATGTCGTAGTGTGTAAATCCTAGATGATACGATGAACGAGCGCAAAATCGTCGTCATCGTATCATCGCTGCAGCCTCCGACATTTCCATAATGCCGGGGGAGCGACAGGTACGATGTAGTTCCTCGTTCCTGCGGCCGCACACATCGCTGTGTATGAAGCCGCAGGAGCGAGGAACTTCACCTTACCTGCCTCCCGGCTGCAATGAGAAGGACGGAGGTGGGCGGGATGTTTACATCCTGCTCATCTCCGCCCCTCCACTTCAATTGGCCGCCTGCCGTGTGACTGTGACGCCGCACGACCCGCCCCCTAAGGAAGGAGGCGGGTCGCCGGCCAGAGGGACGTCGCACGGCAGGTATGTGCGTGTAAAGCTGCCGTAGCGATAATAATCGCTACGGCAGCTTTCACTAGATATCGCACGTGCGACGGGGGCGGGACTATCGCTGCAGCATCGGTAACACATTGTTACCGATGTTGCAACGTGCAAAGCCCGCCTAAGAGTGTTTGAAGAGTCAACGGTAAGAAAAGGTCGAATTCTAGACATGTTTTTGAGGTGGAGGTTACATACTTTTTTTGATGAAAACCAGTGTTTACTAAGTACCCTTTTTATTTATATGTATTAGTCTTTTATTCAGTTACAGCAGGGTATACGTCCATATTATTTTTGTCTTTGGTTTTTCTTTGTCCTATGGCCAGTGTCAACATGAGCCTACAAGCTACAAGTAGGCTCTTGCCAACTCGTCCAGGAAGCCATTATCTATCCCCCATTTCCTTGAGATGGCTGGATTGTCATTGTAAATAAGCACTTGTACCTTGCCCCTCCCCCCTCTCATTGTAGATTGTAAGCTCTCATGAGCAGGGTTGCTTTTTTCCCTTTAAATATTGTATCTTCTATAACTGTTACTTGTTTGTATATGATCCTCCTGAATTGTAAAGCTCTGAGGAATATGTTGGCGTTATAGAAATAAAGATTATTATTATTATTATTATTATTATTACAAGCTGCATGTATACCAACTCATACTCCAGCTCATTTTTTTGTTTTTATATAGTCTCTTGTCCAGTTGGGACCCAGTCACTCTTAGGCTACTTTCACACATCAGTTTTCTGTATTCAGGCACAGTCCTTTTTTTTGCCGTATCCAACGTTTCCGGTTTTGTTGTGCAAACCGGAGCAAACCGGACCTACCGGATCCGTTTTTAAGCGGATCCGTTTATGACGGATCCATTAAAAAACGGATCCGGTAGGTCCGGTTTGCATCCGTTTTGCATCCGTTATGTCCGTTTTTTTACGGATCCGTTTTTTAAACACTAAACAAACAATTAACGAGTTCCGTATTCTGATTGGCTATTGGGAACATATAGTATATATACAGTATTTTGAAGCATATATGACAGAATGAAGACAGAGGCAAGCAGAAACCATGGATGCTATTCTTGCAAATTACACAAAGATCGCTGCAGATTTTATATTTGAGGCAAATCGCTTGGCTATCATCGTCAGAGAAAAGGAGCGACAGCGACTGAGGCGTCAGCGACATCGACGCTTTTGGATCCATCCCCTGACTGCACAGAGACTGACACGTGGGGTGTTTTCAACACTATACCTGGAGCTCCGTGGAAACCATGAAAAATTCACAAGCTATGTCCGGATGTCAGTGATTAATTTTGACGTCCTCCTTTGCCTTGTTGCGGACAACATCCGTAAAACGGACACCTACAGCCGGTTCTCTATAACACCCGAGGAGCGTTTGCTGGTTACGCTTAGGTAAGTTTTTTTTTTTTAAATTGTATCCTCCTGTAAATTGACTTTTAACTGTAATGTGTTTGCTATTATTTTTTGATAATTATTGTCTTTCCTTTACAGATTCCTTGCAACTGGAGAGTCGCTTTCATCCCTCCACTACCAGTTTCGACTAGGAATTTCCACCATCTCGGGAATCATTAGAGACACTTGCCAAGCCTTGTGGGATTGCCTCCATGATGATTTCATCCCCCAGCCCACCAGGGACAGATGGCTTGCAATTGCTGAATAATACTATAACATTTGTCAGTTTCCAAATTGCCTTGGCTCAGTGGACGGCAAACATATAAGAATTGTGAAACCTGCTGCTTCGGGGTCAGAATACTACAATTATAAAAAATATTTCTCAATTGTCCTAATGGCAATAACGGATGCGGACTACAAATTCATCTCAGTGGACATTGGCGCATATGGGAGATCCAATGACTCTCAGGTCTTTAAAATGTCCCCAATGGGGCGGCGAATCTATGGGAATACTTTTGATTTCCCTCCTGCAAGACCTCTTCCTGGCACATGTGAGCCCCCAATGCCCTTTGTTTTTGTGGCCGACGAAGCCTTTCAACTCTCCCAACATCTATTGAAGCCATATGCAAGCCGTGGATTGACGCAAACACAAAAAATATATAATTACAGATTATCCAGAGCCAGAAGAATGGTGGAATGCTCCTTTGGGATACTAACCAGCAAATGGCGAGTGTTGTTAACAGCCATTAATTTAAACATTGAAACTGTGGATGAAATTGTGAAAGCATATGTGGTACTGCACAATTTTGTTTTAACAAAGGAACCTTTGTCCTTGGATGACCATAGTTTGGAATCCACCGCTTTGTCTGACTACACCAGTCCTGGATTTAGGAGTAGTGTTGCCTGTTCAACAATCCGTGACAAATATGCTGACTATTTTGTGTCCCCAGAAGGTAGAGTAGATTGGCAAGATCAAATGGTGTAAGATTTTTGTTTAGTTTTATAACAAATAAAAATAGTTAAAAATAAATTAAAAAATATCTTGTTAACCTTGTTAATTTTAAGCTTTCATTCGCTTTAAAAATTTGTAATTTTTACACCGTCAAATTACAACATGTTATGTTTTTGTATTACCTTTTTATTTACTTAACTTGCAAAATAATATTCCCCCCAAAAAAAACAAGAACAAATAAATACTTTTCAACAAAAAACTTTTATTTTTATTACAAACATAAATTATAAATTGGTATATCTTGGGCTTGGGGTGGAGATAGTACTGGAGGGGCTGACAGGTGGGAACACACGCACAGTTGGAGTATTGAGGGTGGAAAGTGGTGTTGGTGGTGGTGGTGGGGAAGTAACAGAAGGTGAAGGTGTGGTTGAGAAACCAAGAGGGAAACCAGGAGATGGGATGGGATTTGGTAAGGATTGAGGGGTGGAGTGGAGGGATTGGGAGACAGAAGAGGTGGCTGGTGAATTAGTGGCTTGAGTTGGGGTCATGATGGGTGTGGAAGGCGAGATGTGGTAGTGGGTAGGAAGTGTAGGGGCAGATGTGGTTGGGAGCTGGTACTGGGCCGCAGGCTGGTACTGGGCTGCAGGCTGGTACTGGGCTGCAGGCTGGTACTGGGCAGCAGGCTGGTACTGGGCAGCAGGCTGGTACTGGGCAGTAGGGGGAGTAGGGACAATGGCTGGAGGGGGGGCAGGTGGTCTTGGAGGGGTGGGTGGAGGTGGTTGGGAGTCAACCTGCGCCAGAGCCTGCCGTGTGGCTTGCATTACATGCATCTGATGGTCAAGAGATAGCTTTTCCATGCGCTCTAGTACGGCTTGAAAAAAACAATGATTGGGTGATTTACTTGCATCTAAATGCAGCCTGTCCAGACGCGTGCACAATTCGTGCGTATTTTTTTCCATATTGGCATTTATTAAGCTAAAAGATGAACGATTTTGTTCGGCTAATAATTGAATGGCGTTCTGGAAGGCTGCATTTAGATGCAAGAACTCGGGCGCATAGCTCTTTTCCTGACCCCTATGACGCTGACGCCCAGAACCCAAAGGTGTTCTACTGAGGGCAGCAGTGTCAGAGGGGTGGGGTAGGGGAAAAGCTATCTCATCACCAGCAGCTTCAGGTAATGAAGTCTCACGTGAAGCTCCAGCGCAGGTGGATGGGACAGATGTCGATGGAAGGGAAGGTTCAGATGGGTGGGGTCTGTGCATGTGTTCCCCAGTGGCGGACTGTTCAGGGATCGCTCCTGTCGGGTTCGATGCAGGCTCCTGAGTGCTGCAGACGGTGCTGTTAAAAAGAGGAAAAACAAAACAATAATTAATTTAATTGCTATACATTGGCACTGACTAAAAAAAAAAAGGCAAAAAAAATCAGACATAAACTATTATACTTTGTACATATTGTGTGGAATATTTACCTTCTGCACACCATAGTTGTCCGGAGGAACGACAACGCTCTAAAGTAACGGTACTTCGATCTGCGTCCTCCGGATCCACTCGGGGCCTGCATCTCTTGATTCAACTCCTTTTTGAAGCGATCCCTGATAGACCGCCACCGCTTCTGAAGTTTGTCACCTGAAAGTGGAAAGCAGAAAGTGGTTAGTATACAACACATTACATCATGCAGCATAACCTACTGAACTGTGAATACTTACGCTGTTTCTTCTGGCCACGAGAATTGAGCTCCCCCCAACCTTCTACCGCTGCGTGGCATACCTCGTCCCAGAGTCGACGGGTTACGATCGAATCAGCGTGGCGGCGGTCAGCCATGTTCCACAGCGGCTCCCTTTCTCTAACTTCATCGATGAGGAGGTCGATGTTGATAAATCCGGCCTCCTCACCGTCAGAATCGGGAGCACGCTGTGATGCCTGTTCAAAGAAAGAAAAAAGAAATTAAAAAAAAAAATAGACAAAAATTCACACTGACATGACAAAAAAAAAAAAAAAAAAAAAAATAACTTACACTATGACCACCGCCACCTCGACGACGACCCTGGGACGGTCTTGGGGGAGCTCTATCGTGAGCCCTAGAAGTTGAAGCCTTTAGTGAAGAAAAAAAAAAACATTATTTACTTATGTGTTTGGTGTGCTGTGGTAAACAATTCCTGTATGAAACTTACACTATGATCGCCCGCTCCGTGTATTTCTCCATCCCTTCCGTCCTCTTCTGGCAGCATCTCCTGTGATGTTTCGGCCACCTGTGTAAATGTCGTTTATTTAAAAAATTTTTTTTTTTTTTTTTAAAAAAATAACACCAAAAAAAAAAAAATACCTCAGTTTCTGAACCGAAGGGCGGGCTACCAGAAGACGACATATTTTTTTTATTACAGGCCACGCACAACAACTTGATGGGCCAAACTTTAACGGCAACACTGCACCTGCAAAAAAAGAAAAAAAAATGTCTAAGTACATGTACGCAGCTCACAGCAGTGATCTGTGGACAGTACTGTGGACATTACCTCAGGAACACTCTCCTCCAACTCCGCACTGGCACTCAATGGAAACGGACACAGCAACTGGCTGTCCACAAATTCAACGGCAACACTGCACCTGCAAAAAAAGAAAAAAAAATGTCTAAGTACATGTACGCAGCTCACAGCAGTGATCTGTGGACAGTACTGTGGACATTACCTCAGGAACACTCTCCTCCAACTCCGCACTGGCACTCAATGGAAACGGACACAGCAACTGGCTGTCCACAAATTCAACGGCAACACTGCACCTGCAAAAAAAGAAAAAAAAATGTCTAAGTACATGTACGCAGCTCACAGCAGTGATCTGTGGACAGTACTGTGGACATTACCTCAGGAACACTCTCCTCCAACTCCGCACTGGCACTCAATGGAAACGGACACAGCAACTGGCTGTCCACAAATTCAACGGCAACACTGCACCTGCAAAAAAAGAAAAAAAAATGTCTAAGTACATGTACGCAGCTCACAGCAGTGATCTGTGGACAGTACTGTGGACATTACCTCAGGAACACTCTCCTCCAACTCCGCACTGGCACTCAATGGAAACGGACACAGCAACTGGCTGTCCACAAATTCAACGGCAACACTGCACCTGCAAAAAAAGAAAAAAAAATGTCTAAGTACATGTACGCAGCTCACAGCAGTGATCTGTGGACAGTACTGTGGACATTACCTCAGGAACACTCTCCTCCAAATCCGCACTGGCACTCAATGGAAACGGACACAGCAACTGGCTGTCCACAAATTCCACGGCAACACTGCACCTGCAAAAAAAGAAAAAAAAATGTCTAAGTACATGTACGCAGCTCACAGCAGTGATCTGTGGACAGTACTGTGGACATTACCTCAGGAACACTCTCCTCCAAATCCGCACTGGCACTCAATGGAAACGGACACAGCAACTGGCTGTCCACAAATTCCACTGCAACACTGCACCTGCAAAAAAAGAAAAAAAAATGTCTAAGTACATGTACGCAGCTCACAGCAGTGATCTGTGGACAGTACTGTGGACATTACCTCAGGAACACTCTCCTCCAAATCCGCACTGGCACTCAATGGAAACGGACACAGCAACTGGCTGTCCACAAATTCCACGGCAACACTGCACCTGCAAAAAAAGAAAAAAAAATGTCTAAGTACATGTACGCAGCTCACAGCAGTGATCTGTGGACAGTACTGTGGACATTACCTCAGGAACACTCTCCTCCAAATCCGCACTGGCACTCAATGGAAACGGACACAGCAACTGGCTGTCCACAAATTCCACGGCAACACTGCACCTGCAAAAAAAGAAAAAAAAATGTCTAAGTACATGTACGCAGCTCACAGCAGTGATCTGTGGACAGTACTGTGGACATTACCTCAGGAACACTCTCCTCCAAATCCGCACTGGCACTCAATGGAAACGGACACAGCAACTGGCTGTCCACAAATTCCACGGCAACACTGCACCTGCAAAAAAAGAAAAAAAAATGTCCAAGTACATGTACGCAGCTCACAGCAGTGATCTGTGGACAGTACTGTGGACATTACCTCAGGAACACTCTCCTCCAAATCCGCACTGGCACTCAATGGAAACGGACACAGCAACTGGCTGTCCACAAATTCCACGGCAACACTGCACCTGCAAAAAAAGAAAAAAAAATGTCTAAGTACATGTACGCAGCTCACAGCAGTGATCTGTGGACAGTACTGTGGACATTACCTCAGGAACACTCTCCTCCAAAACCGCACTGGCACTCAATGGAAACGGACACAGCAACTGGCTGTCCACAAATTCCACGGCAACACTGCACCTGCAAAAAAAGAAAAAAAAATGTCTAAGTACATGTACGCAGCTCACAGCAGTGATCTGTGGACAGTACTGTGGACATACCTCTTCCCTGGAGCACTGGACTGGAGGACAGCAGAAGTTGAAGTCAGGATCCGGCAGGAGGTGTGTAGAATGTGCTGGATCCTTTTATAAGTTTTGTGATGATGAAAAAAAAAAATTTGCGCATGCTCTGTTTACCAAACCGAATGCGGTCACCGCATCCGGTTTAAACCGCATTGCGCCGGATCCGGCATGCATAGACACCCATTGTATACAATGCCGCATTGCGCCGGATCCGGCAGAATGCGGTTTTTTTAAGGGGCCAAAAAACGTTACATGATACGTTCTATCCGGCCGCCGCATTCAATTATTTTGCCGCATCCGGAAAAAACCGGATGCAACGCAAAGCCATCCGGTACAATCCGGTAACAATGCAAGTCTATGGGGGAAAACCGGATGCGGTACCGGATCCGTTTTACCCGTTTTTTTCCGGATTGAACCTGATGGAAAAAAACTGATGTGTGAAAGTAGCCTTAGCCCTTATTCACATTGAGGACTATTTTAGACCCATGGTAAGGTTTTAATATTAGAGAGTGTAGGTACTGTCCCGATTGGGTACATCTTGTTGCAATGGGATGGCTTTATGCTTTTTTTGATCAAAAACAGTGTTTACTAAGTACCCTATGTTTATTTTTATGCACTATGCTTTTATTCAGTTACAGCAGGGTATACGTCCATATTATTTTTTACTTTGTTTTTTCTATGAACGAGGAGTGAACGAATGTGGGGTGTGAAGGAGAGATCGGAGTCAAATATAACCCCTAGACAGCGGGCACGCTGCTGGAAAGTAATGGTATAACCACACACAGAAATGGTAATATTGGGTTTGGGAAGGTTAGGAGAGGGAAGAAACATGAGAAGTTCAGTTTTTGACAGGTTCAGTTTACGCTGCATGATTAGTAAGAGATGCTTGTTCCAGATAATTGTGCACAGCAAAACGTACCCTTAGAAATCAGTATTTAAAGCATAACCTTTGTTCTAATTTTTATCATATAAATCAATAGTACACATGAAAATAAACAACTTTGGAATATTTCTTATCAGACAAATCTGCTTCTTTCTCTGAAGACTTTCCCATTACTGGGATAGGAGAAGGTAGTTGTTACTGATGAGATTCTATGTAGATAGAAGAGGGGGCAATGCTCTTTCTCCAGCTCCTCCCTCTGCCTCTAGCACCTCCCTCTTCCTCTAGCTCCTCCCTCTGCCTCTAGTTCCTGCCTCTAGCTCCTCCCTGTGCCTCTAGCTCCTCCCTGTGCCTCTAGCACCTCCCTCTACCTCTAGCTCCTCCCTTTTTCTCTAGCTCCTCCCTCCTCTCATCATCATAGAATCTCATCAGTAACAGCTGCCATCTCCTATCTCAGTAATGGGAAAGTCTTCACTGAATACAGATTTTACCTTAAAATTGAGAATTTTGATAATGACTGATCAATTCTGGCACAGAAAGAAGAACATTTGTCACATAAGGTATATTACAAAGCTGCTTATTTTCATGTGATCTATTGATTTATGAAATAAAAATTAAAATGATAGTTTCGCTTAAAATTAAATAAGAAAAATATTAGCATCCACGGTTTGATAGGCTTTGGTTATATGTCCAGCAGTTATTTACAATTTTAGATCTGTTTTGGAAATAAAATGATTTAGCACAAGATCCATTCATGTGAATTGGGATAGAAAAGTCTGAAAATCTCTTCTATTTGATTGCAATCTAGCCACAATCCATTTGTTAGCTGGATCTGGACAAGTTTTCTGTCCTGCTAAAAAAATGAATAGCATCTGCATCATTCATTAACATTGAAGTCTAAAGGAAACAGATCATAGCATATTGTCATTTGTCTGTAATGTCAGCCATCAATAGATCAATTTTTAAGAACTGCGTATGTCAAGAACACCACATGTGCTCATAGATGTCTCAAATAAAGTGGATCCATCACAAACAGAACAAAACAAAGCAACTGGAAATAGTGTCCATCCGTTTTTGCTCCATTTGTAAGTTGTAACAGATCCAGGTATTTTTAACACTGGACAGATGAATACTGGAGATGTGAACAGAGCTGTATTCTGTGACATTATCTGCATGGTCTTCGTGGATGTGGATTAGGCTGGTTTCACACATCCGGCTTTACGCCGGATTGCCGGATTCGGCGCACACCACTACACTGTATACAGTACAATGGCAGCGCGACAAGCGCCAGTCACATGCTGTCATGTCACCAGAGCATGTGACCCGGAAGTTGCGACGCTGCCATTGTACTGTATACACTGTACTAGCGTGCGCCGAATCTGACAAATCGGCGAAGAGCCGGATGTTTGAAACCAGCCTAAGTGATGTTTTGTCCGGCTGCAGATAGGGCACAGACATTTCAGTTGCAGCAGGTTGTCTTACTGCAACATACAAGACAGTGAGGAGGACATGGTTGATTTCACTCAAGTAACTGCGGCCATAGTACAGTGCTACAGGACTGCATTGTAAAGGCGGTCCAGGTCATCATGTCTTCTTCTGCGCACAAAAGCATTGGCCACAATTTATTTTACTCACTTATATAGCTCTTTACAGACATTATCACTGTCCCCATTTGGGCTCACAATCTAAATTCCCAATCAGCATGCTTTTAGAGCATGAGAGAAAACTGGAGCTCCTGGAGGAAACACATGTAAACACATGAAGAACATACAAACTCTTTGCAGATGTTGTTTACGGGGAAAATTTGAACCAAGTACCACAGTGCTGCAAGGCTATAGTGCGAACCACTGAGTTACCATGGGATCTCTCACCCCAAGCAAACTGACAGTGCTGATTCACAAGTAGAGATGAGCGCGGTTCGCGGTTCGTGGTTCTCCAGTTCGCGGTTCGAGTGATTTTGGGTGCTGTTCTAGATCGAACTAGAACTCGAGCTTTTTGCTAAAGCTCGATAGTTCTAGTTACGTTCGAGAACGGTTTGAGCAGCAAAAAGCCAAGCTAATTACTAGCTGGCTTTCCACTGTAATAGTGTAAGTCACTCTGTGACTCAAACTATTATGAAATTTCAGCGTATAGTGTGCGGGAACAGCGCATTCAGATCACTGCTGCTGGGATAATGGCGATCGCCATTTTTTTTTTTTTTCCATGTCTTCCTTCCTTAAGCGCGCGCGTGTAGTGGGGCGGGCCAGCATGTCAGCCAATCCCAGACACACACACAGCTAAGTGGACTTTTAGCCAGAGAAGCAACGGCATGTGTGATAGGATGTCCATGTCACATGTCCCTGCATTATAAAAACGGGTATCTGCAAGTCCGGACGCCATTATCTCTTCTGCGTCTGGGTGTCAGTCACCGCTGGCGTAGCTCCTGTCTCCGATATTGCTGTGTACGTTCTACACACAGCGCTATACAGAATAGGGATAGAAGTTTCTATTATCCCTTGTAAGGGCTAATAATAATAGCAGGCTCAGAGCCATAGGTGACAGTCAGGTTCGTGGAAACAGATTTTAACAGCTACAGATAACAGCGTCTGTGTAGCTAATGTCAGGGACTTCCTCGCTGCATTTCCCCATTAGGAGGGATAGAAAGTGAGGCTTCCTTTCCTCTACACTGATCCACAACCCTGCCACTGTACCCTCCTGCCCTTTGCACACTCAAGCTCATTGTTACTAAGCCATTATACTAGCAAACACTGAGTAAACTTAGTGGCATCCTAAAAGTGGCTGTTGGACTTCCATTAGTGTCCCACTAGTGCAAATCTATTTGCAGCACCTCTGCATTGCACGCTCAAACTCATTGTTACTAAGCCATTATACTAGCAAACACTGAGTAAACTTAGTGGCATCCTAAAAGTGGCTGTTGGACTTCCATTAGTGTCCCACTAGTGCAAATCTATTTGCAGCACCACTGCATTGCACACTCAAGCTCATTCTTACTGAGCCATTATACTAGCAAACACTGAGTAAACTTAGTGGCATCCTAAAAGTGGCTGGTTGGACTTCCATTAGTGTCCAACTGGTGCAAAGCTATTTGCAGCACCACTGCATTGCACACTCAAACTCATTGTTACTAAGCCATTATACTAGCAAACACTGAGTAAACTTAGTAGCATCCTAAAAGTGGTTGTTGGACTTCCATTAGTGTCCCACTAGTGCAAATCTATTTGCAGCATCTCTGCATTGCACACCAAACTCATTGTTACTAAGCCATTATACTAGCAAACACTGAGTAAACTTAGTGGCATCCTAAAAGTGGCTGTTGGACTTCCATTAGTGTCCCACTAGTGAAAATCTATTTGCAGCATCTCTGCATTGCACACTCAAACTCATTGTTACTAAGCCATTATACTAGCAAACACTGAGTAAACTTAGTGGCATCCTAAAAGTGGCTGTTGGACTTCCATTAGTGTCCCACTGGTGCAAAGCTATTTGCAGTACCACTGCATTGCACACTCAAACTCATTGTTACTAAGCCATTATACTAGCAAACACTGAGTAAACTTAGTGGCATCCTAAAAGTGGCTGTTGGACTTCCATTATTGTCCCACTGGTGCAAAGCTATTTGTAGCACCACTGCATTGCACACTCAAGCTCATTGTTACTAAGCCATTATACTAGCAAACTATGCTGCCAGTTTAAGGGCCGTAGTTGCATTGTCAGGGATAGTTACTGTTGTTTATTCTTCTGTTAATAAAGATAGACCACCGCTGCAATCTACACCACCTCTCAATTTTTACTACCACATTTTAAGTGCACAATCTTGTCGCAATCAAAATGAGTGGCAAAATGACAGATGCTGGTGGAAAGGGGAAGAGGCGTGTTGGAAAAGGAAAAAAAGGGTTTGTCCATGGGGAAGGTGGCAAAGCTCCATTAACATCTGCTGAAGATAGACCATCTTCCAGCAAAAGTAAGATGTCTACTACTTACCGTGGACAATCCGATGTGCTCCCTTTTTTACGGACACGAACAACTGGAACAAAGGTAGATGATGGCCAAAAAAAGAAAATGCTTGAATGGATCTCAAGTGGTCCAACAAGTGCCCTCTCCGCCACCTCAACTACCGCATCCAAAAAACACCAGTCCTCTGAGTTGTCATCCCAATCACACTTGCGTTCTCCCAGCTCTGAAGTCTCCATCCGCCCTGCACAGTACGGTGGAACTGAGATGGCTGAGTCTGCAGAGCTGTTCAGTCACACTATAGCCTGGGAATCAGAGGTCTGCTCCCAAGCTACAGTGAGTACAGACCAGGAAATGGAATATTCGGTCAGGGCAAGAAGAGGCTCGGTCTGAGGGTGAGGGGAGTGCAAACACAACAATTGATGAGGAAGTTCTAGATCCCACCTACTGTCAACCCACAGTCAGGCACTCGAGGAGGTCAACAGAGACGGTGGAGGAGGATGCAACTGACGACGAAGTTACCTTGCGCCTTCCTGGACAGAGGAGTAGTACTGGTAGCACGTCTACAACTGCATCGTCAGCCACCACTGTGCCTCTGAGCACTAGTCGGGGTGGATCAGCAGGTCGCATGCCCTCTAAGCCTTGCCTAGCCTGGTCCTTTTTTGACATAGCAAAAGATCGCCCAAATTATGTGACCTGTAAAATTTGTTCTGATTCTGTTGGTAGAGGGCAAAACCTCAGCAGTTTGACAACTTCTTCCATGAATCGTCACATGAATAAATATCATATGTCCCAGTGGGAAGCTCACCGTGTTGCAATGCGGCCTAGTGGAGCGAACCATCCACCGCCTACCCCTTCCAGTGCATCCGCGCGCTCTTCATATTCTAGGACTGTGGGGACAGCTGTCACACCTGGTTTTCCACGCACAATTCCACTACTGTAACCGCAACAGGCAGTTTGCTTGGTAGGTCGTCAGTTGGTTTGGAAGGGTAAACAAGTGCGTGTGTACAGCTCTCTCAGACATCGATAGCACCAACGTTGGATGAAGGCAACATCATGTCTACGCCTGCACTTTCCTCACAAACCTGCATTTTTCCAGGGACACCCTACTCAACACCGTATACACACAGGAGCCAGATCTCTGTCACTCAGATGTGGACAAATAAAAGGCCATTTCCTGCGACCCATGACAAAGCTAAGAGGTTGACTTTATCCCTCTGTAAGCTCTTGGCTACCGAAATGCTGCCTTTCCACCTGGTGGATACACAGGATTTTAGAGACCTTATGTCTGTCGCTGTGCCCCAGTACCAGATGCCCAGTCGCCACTACTTCTCTAAGAAAGGTGTGCCTGCGCTGCACCAGCATGTCGCACACAACATCACCGCTTCCTTGAGAAACTCTGTGTGTCAACGGGTGCATTTCACCACCGATACTTGGACCAGTAAGCATGGACAGGGACGTTACATGTTGCTGACTGGGCACTGGGTAACTATGGTGATAGATGGTGAAGGGTCTGCTGCACAAGTCTTGCCGTCCCCACGACTTGTGTGTCAATCCTCTGTCTGTCCAAGTTCCGCCACTGCTTCTGCCTCCTCCACCTCATCTGGGTCCTCCACCTCCGCCTCAAGCCTGCCTGGTAAGGCCTCCAGCGTTCTAACTGCGCAGAAGGAATCACGCACCCCTCATTACTATGCTGGCAGCAGAGCGCAACGGCATCAGGCGGTCTTTAGCTTGAAATGTCTTGGAAATAAGAGTCACACAGCGGCTGAGTTGTGGGCAGCTCTGGAGACTGAGTTTAATAAATGGTTGTCTCCACTCAACCTGCAGCCTGGTAAGGCCGTGTGCGACAATGCTGCAAACCTTGGTGCGGCCCTTCGCCTGAGCAAGGTGACACACGTGCCTTGTATGGCTCACGTGTTCAACCTTGTTGTCCAGCAATTTTTAACACACTATCCCGGCCTAGATGGCCTTCTGAACAGGGCATGAAAACTGTCTGCTCACTTCCGCCGTTCAACCACCGCTGCTGAGCGACTTGCATCGCTCCAGAAGTCTTTCGGCCTGCCGGTTCATCGCCTGAAATGCGATGTGCCGACACCCTGGAATTCGACTCTCCACATGTTACAGCAACTGTGGCAGCACAGTCGAGCCCTGGTGCAATAAGTTATGACGTATAGCCTGGGCCAACGAGATGCAGAGGTGGGGAAGATCACCCTGATGGAGTGGTCTCAGATCAAGGACCTATGCACCCTTCTGCACAGTTTCAACATGGCGACGAATATGTTTAGCGCCGACAATGCCATTATCAGCATGACAATTCCAGTAATTTACATGCTGGAGCACACGCTAAACATTATTCGGAGTCAGGGGGTGGGACAACAGGAAGGGGAGGAACTACAGGAGGATTCATATGCGCAAGACACAACAACATCACCAAGGTCCAGACGTTCATCATCTTCAACGCGGCAGGCATGGGACCATGGGGGACAGGGATCAACAAGGGCGCATAGTAGCAGGCGAAATGTTGAGGAAGGTGCAGGAGAACATGAAGAAATGGAGGACGAACTGTCCATGGACATGGAAGACTCAGCGGATGAGGGAGACCTTGGTCAAATTTCTGTTGAAAGAGGTTGGGGGGAGATGTCAGAGGAAGAAAGAACGGTTAGCACCTCTATGCCACAAACACAGCGTAGACTTGGTCCGCATGGCTGCGCAAGACACATGAGCACCTTCTTGCTGCACTACCTACAACATGACCCTCGTATTGTGAAAATTAGAAGTGATGATGAGTACTGGCTTGCCACACTATTAGATCCCCGGTACAAGTCCAAATTTTGTGACATAATTCCAGCCATAGAAAGGGACGCACGTATGCAGGAGTATCAGCAGAAGCTGTTACTCGATCTTAGCTCGGCTTTTCCACCAAACAACCGTGGTGCAGGGAGTGAATCTCCCAGTTGTAACTTGACAAACATTGGACGGTCTCGTCATCTTCAACAGTCTACCCGTACCAGTAGCACCGTATCTGGTGCTGATAACAGCATTTTTATTGAATCTTTTCATAATTTTTTTAGACCATCCTTTGCAAGGCCACCAGAGACAACAAGTCTGACACATAGTCAACGGCTGGAGAGGATGATACAGGAGTATCTCCAAATGAACATCGATGCCATGACTTTGCAAATGGAGCCTTGCTCATTTTGGGCTTCAAATCTTGAAAAATGGCCAGAGCTCTCCACTTACGCCTTGGAGATTTTGTCGTGTCCAGCTGCCAGCGTTGTCTCTGAACGTGTCTTCAGTGCTGCTCGGTGTGTGCTGACAGATAAGCGCACGCGTCTGTCCAGTGACAATGTGGCCAGACTAACGTTCATCAAAATGAACAAGTCATGGATCTACAAGGAATTTACTACCCCTGTGTCATCCTGGGGAGAGTAAATGCTTGTGGATTTTGAATGTGCTTGATGCAAATCTGCCTGTAAAGTGTACAACTGGGGCACAAGTGCTGCCACTGAAGGGGTGGGTGTGTGTGGGGCCCAATTTTTGGAAAAAAGGGAGATTCCACTTGGAGTAACCCTTGCTTGCTGTGTTTTTTAAAAGGAGCCAAGATGAACAAGTCATGGTTCAGCAAAGACTTAGCTACCTACCCCGGTGTCATCCTGGGGACGGTTAAGGATGGCGTATGTTTGAATGTGCTTGATGCAAATCTACCTGTGAAGTGTACAACTGGGGCACAAGTGCTGCCACTGAAGGGGTGGGTGTGTGTGTGGCCCAATTTTTGGAAAAAAGGGAGACTCCGCTTGGAGTAACCCTTGCTTGCTGTGTTTTTAAAGAGGAGCCAAGATGAACAAGTCATGTTTCAGCAAAGACTTTGCTACCTACCCCGGTGTCATCCTGGGGACGGTTAAGGATGGCGTATTTTTGAATGTGCTTGATGCAAATCTACCTGTGAAGTGTACAACTGGGGCACAAGTGCTGCCACTGAAGTGGTGGGTGTCTGTGTGGCCCAATTTTTGGAAAAAAGGGAGACTCCGCTTGGAGTAACCCTTGCTTACAATGTTTTTAAAAATGATCCAAGATGAACAGAGCTGGGATCAGGAAAGACTTAGCTACCTACCCCGGTGTCATCCTGGGGACTTTTAAGGATGGCGTATTTTTGAATGTGCTTTATGCAAATCTACCTGCGAAATGTACAACTGGGGCACAAGTGCTGCCACTGAAGGGGTGGGTGTGTGTGTGGCTCAATTTTTGGAAAAAAGGGAGATTCCGCTTGGAGTAACCTTGCGGTGTTTTACGTGATTTTAGAAGGGCATGCCATGCCTATATCTGTGTCTCCTCCTCTTTTTCCTTGTCCAGCTCTTTTGTTTTCGCATGAGTATGTGTCCTTGTCACTTTCCCATGTGTTTGTGTTGTGTTGTGAGTTGTTTGTCACTTTTTGGACACCTTTGAAGGCGTTTTCTAGGTGTTTTTATGTGTTTGTGATTGCCTCCCATTGTTTCCTATGCAGTTCGAGCGGTTCGCCGAACCGAACTCGAACGAGACCTCCGTTCGGCGAACCGAACTCGAGCCGAACCACGACCGGTTCGCCCATCTCTATTCACAAGCCCTAACTGGTCTACTCTGAGTGTGAATCTCTTGTCCACATGAAGAACCTGGAGATAAGCCAAAAGGAACTGAATGGCATGCTTTCAGTGCGAGCACAGGGTAATCCACTGGACTAAAAGTACAGATCACTGGTCTGGAGGAGCGAACTGGATCAGCTGCCGACTCATCACTAAAGCAACTAAAGCGGTGATCGGCACACACGCTGGTAGACAGTTGACTGACGGCAATGGTACCTCAGCAGCTTTCACCACGATACAAACAATCTTTGGTTGTAGAAACAGCAGCAGTAGCCGGTGTTGTGGTATCAGCTGGGTTGGATGGATGCAGTAGATATGGATACTTGCAGGAGTGGCAGTAGATATCGTGGTAGGTGGGCAGTGTGGATCCTTGCAGTAGCAGCGGACTTATAATTCACTGAAACACAGATACGAATCAGTAGCAGCATACAGCACAATGACAGCAGCAGCACAATGGATTTGAGAACTAGCAACATATAGAACTCATTGCCCAGGCACCTCCCTTAAGGCCTCCGACACACATCCGTGCTGCCGGTACGTGTTTGGTACATTTTTGCACGTACCGGCGGCACGGAGACACGTAGACCAATGCTACACTATGGTAGCAGGCACACACACGTAAAAACACACGGATCGTGTGTCCGTGTTGTATGTACGTGTGTGCGTTTTCCAACACGCTTGACATGTCCGTTTTTCGCCAGCATGACACAGGCACGGACCCGCTAGAGTCAATGGGTCTGCCTGCATGGACGGCACACGTGGCATGTCCGTGTGCTACAAGTACCGTCCGTGTGCGTTTTTTAGTGAGCGATGTCGGTCAATCTATTGTTTATGTGGTTGTCAGTCAATATCCCTTTTCTTCTGTGGTTGTCAGTCAATATCCCTTTGTCTGTCGGTCTGTATCTCCCCCTGTCTCATACTTACCAATCCCCGATCCCCAGCGCGGCGAAGAACAGCTGTGCAAAAGATACGGCGGCTTTAGCTCATTATTCAATCTACTATTCCCTGCTTCCCCCGCACACCGGCGCCTATGATTGTTTGCAGTCAGACCCGCCCCCACGCTGAGTGACAGCTGTCTCACTGCAACCAATCACAGCAGCCTGTGGGCGTGTCTATATTGTGCCTTAAAATAAATAAATAAATAATTAAAAAAAACGGCGTGCGGTCCCCCCCAATTTTGATACCAGCCATGGTAAAGTCACACGGCTGAAGACTGATATTCTCAGGATGGTGATCCCTACGTTATAGGGAGCCCACCACCCTAACAATATCAGCCAACAGCCGCCCGGAAAAAACACATCCATTAGATGCGACATTTCCGGGACTCTACCTGACTCTTCCCGAATTGCCCTGGTGCAGTGGCAATCGGGGTAATAAGGAGTAAATGGCAGCAGCCATAGCTGCCACTAAGTCCTAGGTTAAACATGGCAGCTGTCTCCCCAAGATAACTTCCATGTTCAACCTGTTATTATAATTAAATAAACACACACATTCAAAAAATCCTTTATTCAGAATAATTAAAACAAACAAACACCCTCGTTCACCAATTTAATAAAACCAAAAAACCCCTCCAGGTCTGCCGTAATCCATGGATGTCCCACGATGCTCTCAGCTGTGCTACATGAAGGTGACAGGAGCGGCCACACACAATGGTCGCTCTCTATCACCTTCAAGCAGCAACTGAAGTGAGCCGCGCGATCACCGATGACGTCTGTCAGGTTACTCGTGGCCACCACTGGATCCTCCACCTGTGACAGCGAGTCACCCAATTGACTGAAGTGAGCTGCGTGATCAGCGAAGAAGTCACAGGTGAGTTGTGGTGTCGGGTGGGTGACTCCAGCTAGCCGCGGGTAACCTGAGTGATGGCAGCGCTAATGTCGCCGCTAACTTCACTTACTCAGGGGATTAGCGGACACCGGTGATTCCATCACAGATGTCCACTAATCAGGATGCCACACACAGACAGAGCCGTGGTATGACAATGAAGTCGGGTGAAGTTCACCCAAGTTCATTCTCATCGCTCGTCTCTGTCTGTGTCGGCTGTCAGCGGGTATGTAGCAACGACATTTTACAACACACACAGATCAACACATACGGACACCACACGGACATTACACGTACGCATACACAGACATTCCACACACACAGCAAGCATACGCCATCACATGGATGTCACACGTACCGGGGAAACGCCCATAAAAAACGGAACACGGACCCAAAAAAATGGAATGTGAGACACGTACGTTTTTTATGCGGAAGTGTGTTTTAGGCCTAAGGGGAAGGTGCCTTAAATCCTGATGCCTCTCAGCCAACATGAGAGGCACATCCAAGGCCAAGGCGTACTGGGCCTTTAAGAAAATGGGCGTGTCCACGCATGTACCCTACGGGCATTCCGAGGAGGCCTTTGCAGCATGCATATGCGAATGAGAGAGCAGCATGGACTGGGGACAAGGCAGCCACCCATTGGCGGCTGGGAAGCTGAGAGTGCTAGTGTCCCCACTGGGGGGCAGACAGCGCAGAGACGCCGGTATGAGCGTTACACTTAAGAACAGTGACAGTGGTAGCACAGTGAGTATTAATGACTATGAAGTTTTAGTTATCTTAGTCACTTGAGTAGCCTCCAATCAATGGATCAAACCAAACACCACAGAACTGGAAAAATGAAATGAATACTCTAAAACTTAACCTTTACTAAAATCTGCATTAAAAGCAATGTAACCACAATTAGAAAAACAAGCACGTGTGCATACCCACAGTACTGAGTAGGTGTGGCAAATGGAACCTACAAAACTAGCGGACATGTGTCTCCACGATACAAGAGGATAACATCAAATTTCATGCATTTCCAAAAAAACAAGTATTAGTCATCCTAGCACACATACAGTAATCATTCAAGAGGACTAAAAACCACACTTGTGTGCACATGTTGTGTTATTAACATTATAGTTTGATTAAAACAACAATTTAAATTGTACCCTGGGTTTGTTTTTCCCCTATTTTTTCTTTTTAAATAGTTTTAATATGTATATCTCTTTAAATTGATGTACCAAAAAAGGATTTTTTCATTAATCATTAGAGAAGAGAGTCACTTTTTTCTCTCAGATCTATAGAAACAGATAATAGAAGAGAAATAGATAGACAGAGTGACAGAGAAAGTGACATACATATAATAAAATTGCACCCTGTAGAGCTTATTGGACAGATTTTTATGATTATATAAATGAAAAAATGACATGACGTCACCCATATTTTTGATAACCAAGAAAAGTAAAGCAGACTGTTGTAAGATTATCTTGTCAGGCCAGGAAGGTCCATGGGTATTTTGGCCTTCTCAGCCTAAAAATACCAACCTGCATCTGCCCCAGAAGTGCATCCCATTAGATGCGCCAATTCTAGTGCATTGTCTTGACTGTTTCTGATACCCTGGTGCATTGGCAATCAGGGCAAAGGTTTTCGGGGTTATTGTCAGCTTTGTAGTGTCAGCAGACATCAAGTCCTGGTGTTAGTTATGGAGAGGCATCTATCAGACACTGCCATTACTAACCCAGTAAGTAAAAGAAAAAACACACAGACAAAAATACATTGTTTAAATAAACACTCCTCCCACACATTCCTGGTTCACAATTTTATTTAAAAAAAAAAAACACATTCAGGTTCGACATGTTCCAAGGATTCCGACATAGTTCAAGCAATCTGACGTAGTCCAGAAATGGAAACCTGAAAAACATAAAAAGAGAGAAAAAGAACAAAACACTGTCCCTCATTCTCCAATTTATTAGAATTCAAAGTTCCCAGGTCCGAGGTAGTCCAGCGGTTCCCACAATGTTCCTCGATTACGTAAGTTAAATGCTATGGAGAATGAGGCTCCATAGATTGTGAGCAGCAGCCACTCCAAACTTATGCTTCACTCCGTGAGACGGTGGCTGTGATGAGTGGTGATGTCAGGAACATAACCGCTCATCACACAGTGATGAGCGGTAATATTTTGTAAAATATCCCTCATGCTGCCCATCTCCATAATATAACTCTGTGAATAATGTTCCTCCCCACAGCCCTACTCCATAATATTCCCCTCACACTATCCCTCCCAACTGTCCCCCCCACACTGAGCCTCTCCATAATATCTCCCTCCCTCCAGTATCCCACTCCATAATCCCACCCAGAGATCCACCCTCCATAATATCATAATATCCTCCCCACACTGACCCTCTCCATAATATCCCCCATACACTGAGCCTCTCCATAAGACCCCCCCACACTGAGCCTCTCTATAATATCCCCTCACACTGAGCTTCTCCATAATATGCCCTTCGCCCCACACTGCCCCTCTCTATAATGTGGCCCCCACACAGCTCTTCTCCATAATGTCATCTCTAGCACCCCTCTCCATAATCCACCCAAGTGCCACTTTCCATAATACCCCCCAACACACACTAAGCCTCTCCATAATATCCTTCGACATTGAGCCTCTCCATAATATCACCCCATACACTGACTTTCTCCATAATATAACCTTCCTCCCACACTGACCCTCTCTATTATGAGGAGCCCCAAACAGCCCCTCTCCATGTCATCTCCAGCAACCCACTCCATAATGTCTCCTGCAGTGTCCCTTTCCATAATATCCCCCACGCACTGAGCCTGTCCAAAATATCCCCCACCCTGAGTCTCTCCATAATATCCCACCCAACACTGCCCTTCTCAATAATGTAGCCCCCCCACACAGCCCATCTCCATAATGTTCCCCCACACACTGAGCATCTCAATACTATAACCCTCCATACTGCCCCTCTCCAAAATATCCAGCAAAGCTGCCCTAATCCATAATATTCCCCTCACACTTCCCCTCTGCATAAAGTCCCATTGCCCCTCACTATACTGTGCCCCTTTAACAATCCCCTCTCCCTTACATTGTGACTTGTCAGTAACCCCAATCCTACTCACCTCCTAATAAAGACAAATTTAATCCTCAGTTACTCCACAGAGCGCTTACTGGATCCAGCTGTCTCAGATGTCTATCTGGCACCAGCAACATCGTGATAATGTTAGCAATGTGCAGACCGCATTATACTGCAGCACATCAGTGCTAGGGATATGAGCGTTCCTCTGCTCTGCGCTCCTCTGCCACAGTTCGGCGCCACAGTGTTTAGTGTTCAAATATATTTCATTCTGAAAGATGCAAATACATTTGAATATACACTGATGACCAAAAGGGTAACAATGTTTTGAACTTTTGACTTTCAGGCTCCATATCTCACCATCCACTACAGCTTTGAGAGAGTGAGGCTATCTACATTTTATAGACAATCATGTAGGCTATCTTATACATAAATTTGCCTTGCAACTATTTAGTATATGATTGTGACGGATTGTGACTGATGGCATTGCGTTGCATCCGCCGCGTGACGGATCAGTCGTTTACTGACTGACCGTCAGGGGGGAGCAACGCAGAATGTAACGTTTTTTGTGTGCGGCGGATCGTTTTTTTACTGTGAGCATGCGCACAGTAAAAAAACATGATCTACTGTAAATTCAGTTCCAGCAGCCGGAACGATCAGCTGATCGGTCGGCGGATGCCTTTTCTGAATGATCAGCTGAACGCCCGGCGGCTGGCTTTTCTGAACGATCAGCTGATCGTCCGGCGATCGCCTTTTCTGAACGATCAGATGATCGGCTGGCGACCGCCTTTTCGGAACGATCAGCTGATCGGCATATACCCATAGTTCTTGGGTATGCAAAGTAATTAACCTTGTACGATACGCACAAACAGCTCAGCATTGAGACCACTATCGGTCCTGGTCAAGTATCCAACGACTTTGGAGGTGAAACACATATCATCAAGCTTCCTACACCGAACTTGACAGTTCCATCAATTTCTAGATCTATTAGCCCCTTTTTCTCTTGCTTATTCCAGATCTATTTACATCCATCAGATCCTAGTCCATTGACTTTTGTCTCATCGCTCCAAATCACCCATTTCCAATTTTCTACTGTCCATATTTCTTACTTTTTTGCAAAGTTGAGCCAATGCTTCTTATGATGATATTGAAGTCGACGCTTCTTCACCTTTTTTTAGGCCACCATTCCAGACTTGTGTAAGGTGCATCTCATGTTCTTCCATGAACGTCTGTCATCTCCTATTACGAATCATATGAGCCACCTCCACTGCCGTGTTTGTCGCTCCAGAACTAATAGACCTTGGGATGAGCCGACTTGTTGACTCCAGTAATATGCCAGACGTCCACCTCTCGGCTTTTGAATGGATGGACAGACTTCATTTCATATTCTTCCAACTATCATGGCACTCACATGATAAAGTTTGAAATTTTTATATTCGAGAGACCGCTATCGATGAGATGGATGATGCTGTTTCTCTTTTCTTGGGAAATATTCTTCATGCTTGCTCCTCGATTCAAACTAATGACCTTTCACTTGGGAAACAACCTAAGAACACACTTTTAGCTATTAGGGAATGTGAGAACAGGTTGTAGTTAGTAGTATACAGAAAAAAAATGTAAAACACCAGGAGCAAAACAGTAACAATGCAGTAACATGACAAAAATCTGCATAACTAATCACGTGCTAAAAGTTGCAAACCAAATTTATGTATGAGATAGCCAAAATGATTGTCTATAAAATGAAGGTAGTCTCACCCTAAAAGCTGTAGTGGATGGTGAGATGTGGAGCCTGAAATTCAAAAATTCAAAACATTGTTACCCTTTTGCCCGTCAGTGTAGGAAGAAGAGAGCGGCATCTGTGGCGCCCCTGACCTGGTCAGGCACCTCTGAGTACTGCACACATGCTGGGTGAGTGCAAACAGGTAATCCTTATGGCTGGATTAGGGTGTGTGTACGCACAGACACATAGTGACCAGGTCTCACACACACTTTAGAGGGGACCCCTGGGCAGATCCAGGAGGGGGCGTGGCCTCCAGATCTCAGCGAGTAGTGCGGTAGAGAAGCTGGAAGCTAGAATTATGCAGTGGCAGTCAGTCAGAGAGGAGCTGGAGGAAGCCAGTCTGAAGTGGAGACACAAGAGAGCGGTCACACTAGTCAGACCCTGCAAGTGTAGTGGCTGTTTGCGGGGGAGTTCGGTTGCCACACAGTCAGCCTGAAAGACACCTCAGGAAGAAGCGAGACAGTTGAGTACGGGGACTTCTGATAGACCAGGCACGCACGGGGACAGGTCCGTAGAGCCAGACATCCATTTAGTGGTCTGCTAAAACCTGCCGGTGAGGACACTCCAGGTGTCTCACCAACCAACAAAGAGTCCGCAGCATCTGCAGCAACAAGGGGGCCCATAAGAGACATAGGGCAAGGAGCCATCTTTACTTCGTCCACACTGCCAGCAAATGGGCCAGAAAGGGGAGAAAAGGCAGTTGCGACTTCCCTGGATGAATCCCATATACTCCAAGTCGGGGGTTATCCGAAACAAGAAGTGCTAGGAAGGCGAGCTTACAGTCATCCCTACACCAGCCTGAAGGATACCTGGTTCTCCCTGCAGTTTGTCCCAGCATCGCCCGGGTTACTTCACAGAAAACAACTGAAAGTGAGTAAAAGCTGTGAAAGACATTCTGGACTCTGTCTGAGTTATTCTGCGACCTGTGACTCCACGCACATACACCCTAGCCCCTGGGGCCAGCCTCACTCTCGGGAGGCCACACCATCTAACTGCAAAACCCATCAGCCCCAGACGCTCGTTGAACTGCAGTGGCGGTCACCACCCCTGATCGCAAAACCGAGCGTGGCGTCACGACTCCTATGAAAGGGAACCTGACATACCTGTTGCCAGAAGGGTCCCTACAGAGAAGTCCCCGCAGGCGACCGCTGCAGCGCTGTGGTGGGCGACTCATTTCTGACGTCACGAACAGGATAAAGACTAGACCTGTTAAGACAGGTGACCGCGTGCCCTGGCGGTCCAATTGAAAAGTTTGAAACGCCGCCATATTGGCAACGCAGAAAGCACGCTAAAGAAACAACAGCAGCCAGCACAAAAAGAAGTAACCGCCCACGAAGAGGCGTGGCTGTCCGAGAACCCCTGGAGCACTCTGGCCCTGCAAGAGAGAGAGAGATGGGGGCGGATCTGTCCCGGGACGGCGGGAGCGTCTCAGTCTGGTGGAGGAAGTGAAGCTGAGCAGAGGGTGTGAGGACAACCTGCTAACCAGCAAGAACGCTAAGATGGAGTCCGCGGGAGACAATCGCGAGGAGCGGGGGTGGACCAGACCCATGACTGCCGTGGAGCTAGAGGCTGAAGTAGGGAGAATTGCCAGCAGAATGGAGGAGCAGAACTAGCAAGAGATAGCCGCGTGGAAGGAGGAAGTGATAATGGCAGTCCAAGGCCTGCGGTTGTTGGTGCAGCGAGGCCTATCTGGTGTGCTGACCCTGCCGGCGTTGTTACTGGAGGCGGATGAGATCCCTGCTGCAATGCCCGCCGCGACCCGTGCTGTGATCCCTGATGCGACGTCAAGAGCGGGATCGCAGCGTGTAAAGTACCGTTTGGGCTCTGTTCACACTAGAAAAAGGATTTTTCTCAAGAAATTTTTTGAGAGTCTGAAAGATTAGCGCACTTGCGGTAAAAAAACCTCACCAATAATGCACCGAAAACCGCATGCGTTTTAACCGTATTTTTATGCGTTTTTTCCGGAGGTTGGTCCCTACGTTTTTTTACCATTATCTATGGCAAAAAACATAGATACCTGCAGAAAAGAAGTGACATGCTCATTCTTTTTCTCTAGAAATTCTGCAGAAAGAATGTTCTTGAGAAAAAAACGCAGTGTGCGCCAGCTATTTTTTTTCCATAGGTTTTGCTGGGAAATGTCTGCAGAAAGGTTACAACCATTTTCTCAAGAAATTTCTGCAGCAAAATCGCAAAAAAAATGCAAGTAAAAATGCAGTGTGCGCACAGGGCCTTATCCTCCTAATACCACTATAAACTTTCAGGGTATGTCCTCGCGTGTTTTTGCTGTGGTTTTTTTTTTGCGCAGCATATGTGCTGCGTAAAATACACAGCGTTATACAGTACCAGCATAATCAATAAGTTTTCTGAAATCTCATGCAAGCAGTTTTTTTCCGCGTGTATTTTGAGCACCCCTGCGTTTGGCGAGATGCAGCATGTCAATTCTTTCAGCGTTTTTGCACTCAATCCATTTGAATGGGTGAAAAACGCAACAAAAAAAATGTTACCAAAAAGCAGGTATTGTACGCAGCATGTGGACATATCCTAACGCTCTACTATGATCACAACATGGGTGGCAGGGCTACACCCTACTCTATGTACATGTCCCCTCTGAATTGTAAAGCGCTGCGGAATATGTTGGCGCTATAGAAATAAAAATGATTATTATATTATTATTATGTGGCTGCTACATCGCAGCTGAATGGAGTCACATTGAGACCTGCAACAAGCAAATCTCAAAAAATACAACTAGTTCTGACTCTTTGTGACTTTCTGTTGTTCCTGGCAATGTGACCCCATTTATTTAATGTGACCCCATTCACCTGCGATCTATGCCCACGTGACCGGTGTCGCCACGTAGCCCCAGCCTTACCATAACTAACTACAAGCTTGATAAACATGAGAGTGAATATTTCCACTTGCTAGGTCAGAAGGGAAGTGGTTATGGCGCAGCTCTAACCCCTGTCATATTACAGAACACATGTCATTTCATGCCAACACATCCACCACAGGTGACATACAGGTCACAGCTCAGCTATACACAGCAGCCTCCTTTACATCTGTACCAACTCCTCTTCATCCCCTTGGGGGCGACCTAGAGCATCTCCAGCCCTGCACCTACTCCTTATACAAGTTAGTATTGGATGTAAGGAAAAGAGAAGGATACAGAAACTCCTGCAGAAGATACAGGACAGAGGTGAGAGTGCAGCCAAGGAGCTATCAGGGTGAAGCCAACCTGTGTAGAAGGGAAGAATAAAGGGACAGGTTGGTGCCTGGGAGGTTGGTGTTACTATACTGACACACAGGGATTATACTCATCACCTGGCACAATGCCTGCAGGACAAGCAGGGGTCAGCAGGGGACATGATGAGGCAGGTGCCCTGTGACTCCTGTGCAGGGTGTGCAGCCCCTGGTGTCTCAGGCAGGAGGCTGGGAGGCGCACAGGGCGGATCAGTGTGAGGTGCTATCAGGCTCACACCTCTCCCCTGTAATCTATGTATGATCTACACCAGGCAGCAGTCATTACTCTCCTGGAGAGGAGGCACAGCAGCCACCACAGATAACATCAGCCCTGCTCATCTGCACCGTGCACTGAGCCCAGGCTCCCACACAAGTGGATGGAGGAAGAAACAAGAAAGTCAACTTAAGGGGAGAGAGGACAAGGCTGCTGCCCAAGGTACAGTACGTCTGAGATACCAGAGGAGCTTTATACAATGGCAGGAGGAGGGAGGGATGCATCTGCTGGGCAAACTCACCCAAGTACTTCTGCAAGAGGTCATCAGTACAGTCCTCCATAGCCCGTGCCAGCTGTGAGCCCTGTGCTGCTGGCACATGGAGGATGGCACCAGAGTGACACTGACAGCTTATGGGAGTGTGATCTATTGTGTTACAGTCGTCTCTTCTACTTGTACTTTGTTACCAGAGCTCAGCACTGAAGCTTCATTATCTGAGATGTCATCATAGATTGTGTGACACATGGGTCAGTGCCCGGGGTCATCAGGTGCAGGCCGTGCTGTCTGCGACAGGGTGACTTTATAGAGTACAATTATAGTGCATATTGACTAAGTAGATTCCATAATATTTACAAGAAAAGAAAACAACAACCATAAACAAATAATAATAATATGAAATGTCACAAATAATTATATACAATGTCTTTGGTTATGTTTCATGGTCCTCACTAATGGACCCCAGATGTCACTATTACATTATTATTGACAGTATCAGATTAATACCTGTCCCAGGTGCTGCCCACAGTCTTGGAAATCTCAATCACCCATACACAGGAGGGGCAATTTACAATGGAGCCAAATAACCTTATCATATGTTAGGAAAATTGCTTATGGCCATTAAGGGGTTAATACAAAATTGGAGGAGAGTGATAGATCGATCAATAGATAGATGGATAGATATATGATAGCTAGATAGATAGATAGATAGATGATAGATAGATAATAGATAGATGGATAGATAGATGGATGGATGGATAGATAGATATATGGATAGATAGACAGACAGACAGACAGACAGACAGACAGACAGACAGACAGACAGATAGATAGATAGATAGATAGATAGATAGATAGATTGATTTGATTTGTTAGATAGATAGAGGGATAGATGATAGATAGATAGATAGATAGATAGATGAATAGATAGATAGATGGATAGATAGATATATAGATAGATAATAGATAGAATAATAGCTAGATGGATAGATAGATAGATAGATAGATAGATAGATAATAGATAGATGGATAGAATGATAGCTAGATGGATAGATAGATAGATGGATAGATAGATAGCTAGATAGATGGATAGATAGATAGATGGAAAGATAGATAGATAGATAGATAGATAGATAGATAGATAGATAGATAGATAGATACAGGTATGTGATACAATAGAGGATACTTGTTGTTTTAGAAACCTATTTGAAGCTTATTATGAGACCCCATAAGTTCTGTTTCCAGGCATCGCTGGATCGTTTAACAAATATAGATGCAAGACGTGGAATATAATTTACAGTCTGGAAAATAATTTATATACAAATGTAGGAATGAAAATAAGAATTAAAAAAGTGGTAATTTGCAGCAGTCGGTGCTTTATTGTATCATATATCGGTTAGGGTAAAATATATATACAGCATGAGCTATTGTGTTTAATTATGATGATGATCCCAGCAGGGGGATATCTATATCTCATGATAATAGGAAGACTCCACAGTCGCTCTTATTAAACCCACAGATGTGTGGATGTGCACATCAGTCCATGGTAACAATGGAAATAACAACTTTGCATTCTTTATATCGTGAAAGACATGAAATAACTTATATGATGGTAGTTGAATAGGGTATAAATTATCAGCTGATATCCGATTCACTTTACAACCAGATAGAAGCCTAGTGGGTTAATTATTTTCCAAATATCATATGAATCTTTAAGGAAACGATAGAAAAAATAAATTTTTCAACTGTCACACGGGATCTGATGATTTATTTGCATTTTCGTCAACACTGGAATGAGGGACGGTTTATGGTTTAAGTACATTTTTAAGGCAGAAAGTTCATGTCTTCAAGAGTCTCATTCTAAGTATTGTAGAGGGACTTCCTTAAAAGACATCTGCAAATAATCATAATAGAAGCGAGTCATATATAAGGGGTTTTATTAACAAATCCTGAGGCAACTATTAGCCACGTTATTGACATGGAAATTCACAATTACTATGTAATCTGCCCTATCATTACCAACAAGTTGACCAAATCGGGATTGCCCAAATAAATAATGTATCAGTATTTACTAATGTGAATAATACGATTTAAACAAACATTTTCAAGGATATTTCAACATACCAGTCACTTTGGTACCATAGGTGTAATGGACACATATTGGTCCCTCTTATTAAATATGGAAAAGACACCTAGTGCCCAAAAAAAACCCCATAAAAAGCCGAGCATCGTGGCTTCCTAATCATTTAAATAGTTAAACAACATATAGTTAAAGTGAATGGGACAACGCTGCAGTTTATTGTGCAGATTCTACTAACGCATGCAGGTCCAAGGACCAAGGTAAACAATAAAGAGGCTGCAGGGCTCACCTGTACGCTGCAGCGCCTCCATCTACCTGATCAGTGGGGGCGCCAAATGTCAGATATTGATGACCTATTCTGAGGATAGCCTATCACTATTGTGACCCCAGAGTTGGCTTAGTCATAGATGATATACATGAGCCACTATATACATGAGTCAGCAAGAAAACAATTGAGGAACATCACAAAATGACACTTTTGGACACTTTACTTGAGGACTCTATATAATTGGCTGCACTTTATAGTTTAATGAATTAGCAATCTATATCTAATCTTTTCTTACAGTGTTATACATAATGAATTTAACATATTCTGTTTAATGCTAAATGGAAAATGTGAGAAGTTTGTGATAGTTCTTATTAAAAGTATGGCAATTATTGTTATGTGCGATACGTTTAAGGCGACATGTCATTTTAAATGCTTCCATTGCGAAGTGACGTTTAGACAGCGTTACAGCTTTGGCTGCGGTCTGCCTATATCATTATATGCAACACAAGCTAAATTTATCTGGGGTATGCATGTAGTGAAATGTAACAGTAAATTCTATGGCTACACTGTAAGGTTTGGGATCATCGGAACCTTGACTTTTTAAAGGTGATATTGTATATACAGTGAAACGGGTCTTATAAAGCAGACGGTCTTCTTACAGATGAGGGCCAACGTATAGGATGTAAGATGATCGGGAAGGTTGTCTCAAAGAATTAGTCCTTTGAAAATGGATGGATAGAATAAAATAGATAGATAGATAGATAGATAGATAGATAGATAGATAGAGGGATAGATAGAGACACAGTAGAAAGATAAATAGATCGATAGAGATAGATCAATTGATAGATAGATAGAGGAATAGACAGAGATAGAGACACAGTAGATATATTGATCAATGATAGATAAAGGGATAGATAGATAGATAGATAGATACATAGAGAGAGATAGATCAATAGATACAGTAGATAGATAAATAGATAGATAGTGATTGATAGATAGATAGATAGATCGATAGAGGGATAGATAGAGATAGACAGAGAGACACAGTAGATAGATTGATCAATGATAGATACATAGAGAGAGATACAGCGATAGATAGATAGAGAGACACAGTAGATAGATAAATAGATAGATGGATTGATAGAGAAATAGAGGGATAGATAGATAGATAGATAGATAGATATATGGATAGACAGAGAGACACAGTAGATAAATTGATCAATGATAGAAAGATACATGGAGAGAGATAGATGGATAGATAGACAGATAGACACAGTAGATAGATAAATAGAGGGATACCTAAAGAGATAGAATCATAGATAGATAGAGAAATAGATAGATATATAAATAGAGGGATAGATAGTTGGATAGATAGATAGATTTAATGATAGAGGGATAGATAATAGATGATAGATAGACACAGTAGATAGATAATTAGATACATCGATCAATAAATAGATAATAGATAGATAAAGTACAACTAGACACAGTAGATAGATAGATAGATAAATAGATAGATAAGAAGGATAGATAGGTAAATAGATAGATAGATGATAGATAGATAGATAGATAGATAGATAGATAGATAGATAGATAGATGAGATAGGTAGATAGATAATGGATGGAAAAATTGTAAAAAATAGATATATATGCACTGATGGATAGATAACTAAATATATAGTCTACAGTAAAATAAATTTTAAAGTGCGATTTTACAAATGAAACTAGTAATAGGGATTAGCTCATCTGGTAAAACAAAAGGATTGCGAGCTGAGCGTTGTTCTAGCAGCAAAAAAAAAAAGTTGGGTGTGAAAAGTCTGTTATTTCTTACAGGAATACATTCTTCCCCAGTCCCACAAGTTGAAATATGTATTGAACAGTATTTCTTTGTATGAAGAACTCTATTATTATAAGTGCATGGGCAGTCAGATGGAATGTAGTCATTCGTGTGCTTTATAATAACATTGTTTTATATTGTATTTCCTTTCAGCATTGTATAACTGAACTAAATTCATGTCTGTATAAGTATGTAAGTGACGCCACTTTGAGGGTTTTAAATGTCATTTTGTAAAAAGAAAAAAAAAAGCTTTGCAAAAACGACAAAAGTAAAATTGTGGAACTGCTAATCGTGTTATGTGATTCTTAGTAGGCGGCATATATTTTGGGTGAAATTTACTTTGTATGTTTGTATCTGTAGTCTTATAGGCGGCATAGACAGATAGATGGATAAATGGCTAGATAGATATATATATATATATAGATAGATAGATGGACAGATAGATAATAGATAGATACTAGATAGATGGATAGATAGATAGATAATAATAGATAGATAGAGGGATAGATAGATAGATAGATAGATAGATAGATAGAGAGGATAATTGGAATTAATGATCAAATGTAAGCTGTTCCCAATATTTCCCAATTATTTTTTTTTATACTTTTGCTGTCTTAGCTGAAAGTCTTTAAACTATTGAGGTTCTAATTGCCTATATTTGCGCAGTCACACAATGTACATATCTAGATAATTCTAAGTGATAAAATGGAAACTATCATCAGAAATTGACCTATTGTTTAGATCAGGTTTCTGTGTTACATTTATTTTTATTTTTTTAATTTAGCACTGTTTATTTGCAGCTACTTTAGACTCATACTACCTATCCTTTAAGAAAGAGTTTTCATCAGGCTCCTTATCAACGGAGTCATTATTAGAATATCAGACTAAACTTCTGCAAACACCTGATAACACAGCATCCACCAATCACAATCAGGAATATGGAGGCAGCACGGTGGCTCAGTGGTTAGCACGGCAGTCTAGCAGCGCTGGGATCCTGGGTTCAAATCCCACAAAGGACAACATCTGCAAGGAGTTTGTATGTTCTCCCCTTGTTTGTGTGGGTTTCCTCCGGGTGCTCCAGATTCCTCCCACATTCCAAAGACATACAGATGATCATGCATGTCAAGCGTTGCAACATATGTTAGCACTATATAAAAATAAAGATTATTATCACCGCTAACCTGCTCCCACTCCGGTCACAATCACCTTTCCACACACTCATTTGATGCTTGAGTTCAACTTATATCATCAGAGACGGTTCATTGTGGCTAATATGTTGTTTTCTGAAACAAAAGGACGTTAGAGTCTAAAAAAGCCCGATTAGCCAGTTGGAAGAATTCAAGGCTTCTATTAATTGTATTTAATACAGATTGTGATTACCAAACATATGTTTATCAGACATTTTTCAGAAATACATTGAACGCAAAAACCTGATTTAAACAATGTAACTTTCTGAGCATAATTTCTCTTTAAGTAAATAGTATAATTCTATATTTGCATATGTACAGGGCTTACGTTTAGTGGATCTCTTAATGCAAAATATATGGGAGACCGTTACATAGATAGTGAGTTCAATTGTAGCGTTATGAAACTTCACAAAATTGTGCCTTAGACTTTTCAAATTTAGTAATAGAAGTATTGCACCAAATACAGTGTCCGCATAACAGTTCCATACAGTACCCAATAATTACAGCGGGCAAGAACTTGATATAAATATGAGACGACCTGTCAGGGATGAAGTTTGCAGCACAGGGTTAAAGGCTAGCCCTAAATTTAGGGTAAGAATAACCATTTATTGGAGAAGAATTTTGCTAGTAACCAGCAGAACAATGGGTGAGATATGTATATATAGGATCATTGCACTTAAAGGGTTATTTCCATCTCCAAGATCCTATCCCAATATATAGTAGCTGTAATAATAATAACAATAGAAATATCTCCAATTAGAATGTAGTATAGTTCTCCTGATTCACTATGTCACTTACAGTGCAGGGCATTGCAGGACCTTAGGTATCCATGGTTACGACCACTAGTCATAACTAACTCTCACTATCTGTTGCATGGTTATAACCATGGATATCTAAGGTCCTGTGATGCCCTGCACATGAAATAAGCAACATAATAAATCAGGAGAACTATACTACATTTCTGTTTGGAGGTATTTGCTAATATTATTATTACACCTACTACATATCGGGATAAGATCCTGGAGATGGGAATAATTCTTTAAATTTGGAATAGGACTACAATGAAAGGTAATATATAGAGATAACACAGGTTTAAAGCACACCAATAACCAGGATTTTCGTAAATAACTTAAATCCAGTGCTATACTGGCACTATCAGGCTGATCTATACATACATTTAGTGGTCAGCTAGGATGTATAGGTTTTGAAACACAGGTAAGTAAAGATTGTAAAATGAGCAGTTTTTTGATTGACAGCCGCTGCAGCTTCTAATACCGGAAGTGGGGGTTTGATAATGATTCCTGCTAATTCCATTATAGACATGTTTTACTAATGGTTAGGTGGAGCCTAGAATGTACAGGCTCCTACCCAGATAGTGGACGTTGCTGGCTTGGTTGGTGGCCATGACTCACTTAGTTGCTGGGTGTGGCGATGTTTCTTCCTGTGCACTATAATCATGCAAGGAGGGACTTCACCCCCTTCTGAATCCGCCTCATCAGGGGGTCTTACCCCCAGACCCCCGCTTCTATTATAATCAACTCTATGCCCACATGGACTTAGAGAAAGAATGTTTATTCCCTCTGGAAACATCAGGCTGCATTTTGGACACGCCCCATCACATGACAAGTTATGTCAGGAGCCCGTACACTCTAGCATCTACCCTAATGGTTGTCTCTAAATCATGGTGACTAAAAGGACCTGTGCTGATGTCATACCCATGTGACCAGAAGGGGAGAGGCTTCAGCCAACATAGCTAATACCAGGAAGCAACTTATTTTTCTGTTGGCTGAGGTCCCGCCCCTTCTAGTCACATGGGTATGACGTCAGCACAGGTCCTTTTAGTCACCATGATTTATACCACAAACCTCTATAATGGAATTAGCATAAATAATAGATAATGGAAGGACAGAGAGGCAGGGGGTGGGAATCACTATGAATATCCATCCCAGCAATCAGCTGATCGGCAGCTGCTGCCACTCAAAAAACTGTTCATTTTACAAACTTTATTTGCTTGTGATTTAAAACCTTTACATCCTAGCTGACAACTAAATGTATACATAGAATCAGCATGATAGCACCAGTATAGCACTGGCTTTAGGTTATATAGGAAAATCCTGGTGATTGGTGCGCTTTAACCATTCACAAAAGAAAAAGGTGATAGCTCGCCACCTCCCAATATTTGTACAGTGACCTCTGCACAGGTCACGGAGCATGCCCAGAGCGCTCTCCTAAAGAGAGTCATTGCCAAAGTATTGTGTTCTATGTGGCGACTCTAGAGCATATCTGTAAATGGAGGTAAGAAAATAGGCTAAAATTATCATTTCAAAAAAACGTTTTATTAAAAAAATATTTCGCAGCATCTGGCTTTAATTAGTAGTAAATATAGAAGATGCAATCACTTTAAATATACAAAGCAAGCAAGGCTATGAAGTACACAATATGAGTTATAGAAAATAGGAATTCTATTGGGTTTATTTTTTCACAAAAGGGTCAGTACAACAAGTACATATAATAGAGTCGATCAAACGTGATCATCATATGTAATCAAAAATGCATATTAAATGGGTATTCCAATCACCAAGATCCTATCCCAATATGTAGTAGGTGTAGTAATAATAATAATAATAATAATAATAAGAATATTATCAAATACATCTAATTAAAAATGTAGTATAGTTCCCTTGATATAGCCATCTCTTACCTCATGTGCTGTCACAATGACTTTGGGATAGCAGGGAGCCAGGGCTCCTAAGCTGTCCCTCAAGCTAGGGAACTCGATTCTATCCCTATTCTCAGGGATACTTCTAATGGTGGAGAAGCCTGAGCCTCCTTCCTGGTCCTGTACCTGACCAATCCTGATCTGATTTTCCTCCCCCTCCTGTTGTGAATGTCATCCGAGGGGGTGATGGTTTGGAGCGCCCTCTGGTGATCAGGACTGGGGGTGAAGCTGACTGTGCCTCAACAGGTGTGGGAGTTAATTGGGAGTTTGTGAAGCCCAATTGCAGATCAGCCTGGGTTATATAGTAGAGCAGTGTCTGCTGGCTGGGGCCAGTTATTGTTGTTGTCTCTCAGTCTCTGAATTGGCTTGGAGTTTGTCCTTCCATTTATCCTGTGCCTGTCCCATTCCAGATAAGTTGCAAGTTATTTGCTTTATTGCCTGATCCACACCTAAGGGTATTTGTTTTTCTTTTTGTTTTGCTTAAAGTCTGTTTTCTTGCAGGAGAGGAATTTTCTTTCTGTTTTGATGAGCAAGAAAAGGGAGATTCTCCCCGTTGTATTTGATTATTTGCACTTTTGTATTTCTTGTGGGGTTTTTTTGGTATTATGTTTCTCCCATTATTTACAAGAGCACCTGATATAGTGGGGAAGAGACCGTGTGCTCTCAGTATTTTTCTTATCAGGAGATTGGTATTTTTCCGCAGGCAAATAGATATGATAGGTCTCCTAGCAACAAGTGATTAAAGGAGCGAGCAGACCAGCAGAGATTAACTCTTGCTAACCTGCGAATAAATCAGCACACAGTAGGTTAATGCCCGAGTCTGCCTGTGTTGATCCCAGACACTAGAGAAACTATCTGGCGGAGTGTCAGAAATTGCAATGTGAACAGACTCCAATGCTGCCATGACAGTTGGCGACATTTGTGCAAAATTCTGTGTGACGTGCAGTGCATTACAGCAGCTTAAGTATCCATGGTTATGACCACTAGCAACAAACTAAGTGATACTATATGAGTAGTCGTAACCATGGATACCTAAGCTGCAATGCTCTGCACATGAGGTAAGTGACATAACTAATCAGGAAAACTATACTACATTTCTAATTGGAGGTATTTGCTAATATTATTATTACACCTACTACATATTGGGATAGGATTGTCAGGGTGGAAATACCCCTTTAAGTCCGATGAACCTATATATTCATATCTGACATTGTTCTGCCTATGCAGAAATAACTTGGAAATAGCAAACTTTGATTCCATGAGTTACTAGTGAAATTCTTCTTTGATAAATGGTTAGTCTTTGTCTTTGCTCTTGAGATGCAGTTTTATTGTACATTTGTGTGGAGAAAAAAAAATGACAATTGACTTCTCATCTAAACCCACAGATCAGTTGTTTCTATGGATTTCATTGTGTTTCCATTTTCCAACTAGAGGACTGGACATCATTGACTTCTGTATATAAATCTGCATAAAGCAAAAAGTACAATTATCTATATGATTCTGTTAAATTGACAGAAAAAGGTATTTAAAAAAAAAATCACTGAAAGGTTTTGCAAGGAAAATCATAAAGGTGCCCGTACATAAGGCCCCCTTTATATGTCCGTGATTCCGGTACGTATGATGTCCACTTTCATATATACCAGAGACATGAACATATGCAGACCCATTAAAATCAATAGGTCTGCACACACATCAGTGATTTCTCACGGACCGTGTATCTGTATGGAGCCCACGCATGTCCGTGTGTTCCGCACGGAGACAAGTCCGTTTTTCTCTGGCAGCACTGATGTCACACGGTCCACACACTGATGTGATCCGAGAAAACATGTGTCTTTGAAATAAAATGATTTTCCATGACTCACCTGTCTCCAGCACTGCTGTCTTTGACGCTGCTGTCACTTACTTACAAGCCCACTCATTATGCTCATGAATATTCACTGCACTGAGGACCCGGAAGCAGCAGCACTGCAGACATCAGCACCATGGACAGCAGCGGTGTGGACAGATGTGTAAAATGTACATGCTCTCTGTGTGCTTTTATGGATATCACATGGTCAACACTAGTGTGCCAAAATCACGGCACACGGAGGGCCATACATACCTTCAGCATGTCCGTTCAAAGCGTCAGTGTTTTGGATGGATGTGTGAAAGAGGCCTAAGAGATAGTTGTTTGCTGAACTCTCAATCAGATGACTGCTATCTCTCCTTCCCCCCCTATAAACATGAATTACCAGCAGGGTATATTTCTTCTATGGGGAGAGGAGATATAACTGCTGCTACAAGCCTCTGACATGACCTATCTACTGTAGTGTAAGAAACAAAAAATAGGTGTACAGAGTTAAATTTACTGACTGTTCTTGACCCATACAGTTAGGTCCAGAAATATTTGGACAGTGACACAATTTTCGCGAGTTGGGCTCTGCATGCCACCACATTGGATTTGAAATGAAACCTCTACAACAGAATTCAAGTGCAGATTGTAACGTTTAATTTGAAGGTTTGAACAAAAATATCTGATAGAAATTGTAGGAATTGTACACATTTCTTTACAAACACTCCACATTTTAGGAGGTCAAAAGTAATTGGACAAATAAACCAAACCCAAACAAAATATTTTTATTTTCAATATTTTGTTGTGAATCCTTTGGAGGCGATCACTGCCTTAAGTCTGGAACCCATGGACATCACCAAACGCTGGGTTTCCTCCTTCTTAATGCTTTGCCAGGCCTTTACAGCCGCAGCCTTCAGGTCTTGCTTGTTTGTGGGTCTTTCCGTCTTAAGTCTGGATTTGAGCAAGTGAAATGCATGCTCAATTGGGTTAAGATCTGGTGATTGACTTGGCCATTGCAGAATGTTCCACTTTTTTGCACTCATGAACTCCTGGGTAGCTTTGGCTGTATGCTTGGGTTCATTGTCCATCTGTACTATGAAGCGCCGTCCGATCAACTTTGCGGCATTTGGCTGAATCTGGGCTGAAAGTATATCCCGGTACACTTCAGAATTCATCCGGCTACTCTTGTCTGCTGTTATGTCATCAATAAACACAAGTGACCCAGTGCCATTGAAAGCCATGCATGCCCATGCCATCACGTTGCCTCCACCATGTTTTACAGAGGATGTGGTGTGCCTTGGATCATGTGCCGTTCCCTTTCTTCTCCAAACTTTTTTCTTCCCATCATTCTGGTACAGGTTGATCTTTGTCTCATCTGTCCATAGAATACTTTTCCAGAACTGAGCTGGCTTCATGAGGTGTTTTTCAGCAAATTTAACTCTGGCCTGTCTAATTTTGGAATTGATGAATGGTTTGCATCTAGATGTGAACCCTTTGTATTTACTTTCATGGAGTCTTCTCTTTACTGTTGACTTAGAGACAGATACACCTACTTCACTGAGAGTGTTCTGGACTTGATGTTGTGAACGGGTTCTTCTTCACCAAAGAAAGTATGCGGTGATCATCCACCACTGTTGTCATCCGTGGACGCCCAGGCCTTTTTGAGTTCCCAAGCTCACCAGTCAATTCCTTTTTTCTCAGAATGTACCCGACTGTTGATTTTGCTACTCCAAGCATGTCTGCTATCTCTCTGATGGATTTTTTCTTTTTTTCAGCCTCAGGATGTTCTGCTTCACCTCAATTGAGAGTTCCTTAGACCGCATGTTGTCTGGTCACAGCAACAGCTTCCAAATGCAAAACCACACACCTGCAATCAACCCTAGACCTTTTAACTACTTCATTGATTACAGGTTAACGAGGGAGACGCCTTCAGAGTTAATTGCAGCCCTTAGATTCCCTTGTCCAATTACTTTTGGTCCCTTGAAAAAGAGGAGGCTATGCATTACAGAGCTATGATTCCTAAACCCATTCTCCGATTTGGATGTGAAAACTCTCATATTGCAGCTGGGAGTGTGCACTTTCAGCCCATATTATATATATAATTGTATTTCTGAACATGTTTTTGTAAACAGCTAAAATAACAAAACTTGTGTCACTGTCCAAATATTTCTGGACCTAACTGTATATACATGACATGGGTGACAAATCCTGCCAAAAATGGCCATTTTGTATGACATTGATGCCTATTAGGGCTTAAGAAACCCAGCCGAATCCAAAGGCCCTGCCAGGTAGCTGACCTGGCTATATAGCACATATCATTATATAATTCAGGGGGCTCAATTATTATGACCCAGTAACTAACACTAATATTGTTGTATCTTTTGAAATTGACCCAAAGTAGCTTTTGGCTTAGTGTTTTTTGGTTGCTGTCCTTCCTATTGTTAATTCCTATGATATGTTAACCTAAGCTGGCCTTGTTTGTATTATTAGATGATGATAATGTCACGGTTCGGCCTCCCCGTCCACATGGCTACGGAGCGGAGCCTTCTCTCGGGCCTCACTTCCGGAGGTTTGATGCTTTAAAAACTGACATCTCCAGTGAACCAGCGCCGGCTCTAAGCTTAGCGCTGCTTTGCCTGTGATTGCTGGTCCTGTAAGTGTTATCCTGATCCGTCTGTGCCTGTGCCCCCATTCCCTGTCTGTGTTCCGTCCCCTAGTCGTTCACCCATTCCTCTGTTCCCTCCCTCTCCTACCTCCCTACTCGGTTGCTTCCTCTGGTACTGACCTTGGCCTGACCTCGACTCCGCTTCTGCTCTTTCCTCCAGTCCTCCTTCTGCCCGTACTGTGTTCGACCCAGCCTGCCTGACCATTCCTCGCACGTCCCGCAGCTCTGCTCCCCAGCTGTGCTGTGAGGCAGTGTACTAGCACACACTTTGTATCTACTTCCTGGTTCTTGTTGCTCTGTGTAGTGTCTTCTGCTGCAGAGATCCGGCTCCCCCTGGTGGCAGGGTGATAGATAAAAGGCAGGATCATACCCAAATACAGTATATCTCAGAGAAATTTTATTTTTAGGCAAAAGACAATTGCTTCCACTGGATGGCAGACAGAACTTCCACAATTATTAGGGGGAAAATGATGGCTAAACCACAATATCACACGAGAAAGTCATATTTTATAATAGAAGGTGCCCAGCTAAATTTCACGTCTGGGTTCCCTGGATGGATTGACGGTGGTCTAACTCTTGAGTATGAGGTATCGCTGTAGATTAGATTGGTATGGTTCTGTTCTCCTTGTTTTCTTTCTTTTTCCGTCTCTTCCTGTTTATTCTCTATGTTCTCACATCACAGCCTGATGGAACAGAAATTCAGCATCAATACTCCCCGGTGGCATTTTGCTTGTGGCTTGGGACTCTGAGAAGTCTTATTCAGCCAGAGAGAGTCATCCATCTATTTGGGCCGCATGCACAGGCTGTAACAATACTGTATATAACTTCCTTTTTGCTTTGTATTATTCTATTACTGTTTCTTGCAAATAAAAGGAATAAAAGAAGAAATAAGTAGGTGACATTATCAGACAAAATTAGAATAGTAAAAATAATTAGAGATCTGCCTTTAAGTGTTTACAACATAGTAAGGCTATGTTCACATGTCCTGTAATCATCCGTTAAGACAGATCCTACAGAGATCTGTTGGGAAAAAAGTTCTGCAGACACAACTTTTTTGTCCATTGTTAAATAACTGATTTCTGACGAATCTGTTTTTATTAACATTGGAGTTTATGGAGAACAGATCCGTTAACAGATTGCTATTAATTTTCCACTTGAAACAGATCTTGTAAGACAAAAACGGATCCATTACAAATGCAAGAAAAATGGACGACTTTACAGCAATCTGTTAACGGATACGTTGTTCATAGACTTCCATATTAAAAAACGGATCCAACAGACATCAGTTATTTAACAGCAGATATGTACAACTTTTTTCCCATTGGATCTCTACAAGATCCATTCTAACGGAGGATTACACGACATGTGAACTCAGCCTTATATATATCCCAGCACCGACATAACTAAGAAGTCACATTATAACTTTTCGTGTCTTTCTCTGTTAAGTATCTGAAACTGAGTGGCCGCAAAATCAAGCTGATTTGACTCCCAAATTTCGCAATCCATACTTTACAATCTCCAGGGTCAGAAGGGGGCCATCATCAAAATACACCCTGCCACATAACACGTAAGAGGATCCAAGTGGTTGACCCTAGAACCACAACTGACTTGTTTGTGTGATTTAGAGGAACGCTTACCATAAAGTGCAACTGAGGTCTCATTTATGCCCTTTTCGCATCTGTCAGGCTGGGCTCGGTCATACAGTATATGGAGGGGTTTTCATTGGGGAGTAAACCGCTCTCTAAAATAAAAGGATCACTAGTTGTTGAACACGCTCAATCTTTTTCACCTTTAGCAGAACATCATACGTCCCCATAAACCAGGGGTGGGGAACCTCCGGCCCGCGGGCCGCATGCGGCCCGCCATGACCTTTTATGTGGCCCCCGGGCAGATTCCCGGGGGAGGCAGTGCTGGTGCTGTCACCGCGGTCTTGCTGCCGCCGGCCCTTTAAATCCACACATTGCTGTTTGTGCTGCAATGTGTTCTCCCGTCGGCCAGTGCCAATTGTGGGCGGGTCCACAGCAGCCTCACAGCTTCCAGCCTTGTGTGTCCGCCCCCTGCCCTCCGGAGATCAGTGCCTGCCTTCTCCTTCTGATGCAGTGTGTCCGGCTCCTGCACTCTGGTGATGTGAATGCAATGCTGCTGTGAGTCCAGCGCCGACCCTCTGCTGCTATGTGCCCTGCCCAATGCTTTGTGCCTCCCCACACCAGCTCTGTAAACCTTCTCCCCCAGAGTTGCATGAAACTCTCAGCGCAGTGTGCCTCCCAATGTCCTGTGTGCACCCCTCCCCCAGTCCTGTGTGCAGCCCCCCAATGTCCTGTGTGCAGCCCATCTCCCAGTAGTCCTGTTTGCACCCCCCCAATCCTGTGTGCACCCCTCCCCCAGTCCTGTGTGCAGCCCCCCAATGTCCTGTGTGCACCCCACACAATCATATGTGCAGCCCATCACCCAGTCCTGTGTGCACCCCCCAGTCCTGTGTGCACCCCCCAGTCCTGTGTGCACCCCCCCCAGTCCTGTGTGCACCCCCCAGTCCTGTGTGCACCCCCCCAGTCCTGTGTGCACCCCCCCAGTCCTGTGTGCACCCCCCCAGTCCTGTGTGCAGACTACCAGTCCTGTGTGCACCCCCAGTCCTGTGTGCACCCCCCAGTCCTGTGTGCACCCCCCCAGTCCTGTGTGCAGCCCCCCCAGTCCTGTGTGCAGCCTCCCCCAGTCCTGTGTGCAGCCCCCCCCCAGTCCTGTGTGCAGCCCCCCCCAGTCCTGTGTGCAGCCCCCCCGTCCTGTGTGCAGCCCCCCCAGTCCTGTGTGCAGCCCCTCCAGTCCTGTGTGCAGCCCCCCCCAGTCCTGTGTGCAGCCCCCCCCAGTGATGTCTGTGCCTCCCCGCCAGTGATGTCTGTGCCTCCCCCCCAGTGATGTCTGTGTCTCCCCCCCAGTGATGTCTGTGCCTCCCCCCCAGTGATGTCTGTGCCTCCCCCCCAGTGATGTCTGTGCCTCCCCCCAGTGATGTCTGTGCCTCCCCCCAGTGATGTCTGTGCCTCCCCCCAGTAATGTCTGTGCCTCCCCCCCAGTGATGTCTGTGTCTCCCCCCCAGTGATGTCTGTGCCTCCCCCACAGTGATGTCTGTGCCTCCCCACAGTAATGTCTGTGCCCCCAGCCCCTCCAGTGGTGTCTGTGCCTCCAGCCCCTCCAGTGGTGTCTGTGCCCCCAGCCCCGCGTGTGGTGTCTGTGCCCCCAGCCCCGCGTGTGGTGTCTGTGCCCCCAGCCCCACGTGTGGTGTCTGTGCCCCCAGCCCCGCGTTTGGTGTCTGTGCCCCCAGCCCCGCGTGTGGTGTCTGTGCCCCCAGCCCCGCGTGTGGTGTCTGTGCCCCCAGCCCCATGCCCCCAGTTAATTAATTGCTTCACCCAATATAGAAGGGTCATTTAAACATTGATAATTTTGTGCGGCCCCCGAAGGTTGGTAGAAATTTCCAAATGGCCCCCGACAGAAAAAAGGTTCCCCACCCCTGCCATAAACAGTAGATGTATGGATGTTCTCACTGCAATCAATAGGTTGAGCTGACATTAAAGGGATCCTGACAACAGCACCTTAGTGTGACAACGAACTCTAGTGCAGTTTTGGTCAAGGTTCTCAATTGTCCACATCTCCTATGAAGAAATCTCACTTTTTATCAATATGCAAATTAGATTTTAAGTGCACTGGGGTGTATCAATATGGTTCATTCCCATTTACAGTCCTACTTGAACAACAAAAGGGGCAGAGGTTGTTGTTCATAACATCGTTTTGGGTGAAAATCCTCTTTAAGGCTATGTTGCATTTTTTTGTCAGGTTTTTGACACGTTTTTTTCTGAACAGTTTTCTCACAAAATCTAAAGGGTTTCCTGGTGCCAGCAAAGTGAATGCGAGTCCTGAAATCTCATGCACATGTTGCTTATTTTTGACTTGCACATTTAAAGCACAGCTCCAGCATTTTTTATTTCACAACTGGAGAGGTACTTTAAATGTAAGTCTCTTGTCCTCTGACTTAGGCCCCCTTCACACGTTCGTGATTCCGGTATGTATGACATCTGTTTTCATACATACCGAAAACACGGACATACGCAAATCCATTAAAATCAATGGGTCTGCGCACATGTCCCTGTTTTCTCACAGACGCGTGTCCGTGTGCTCCACACGGTGACATGTCTGTTTTTATCCAGCAGCACGGGTGTCACACGGACCACACACTGATGTGATCCATGTGTCATCAGTGTGACACGTACCAGAGAAAACACGTGTCTTTGAAATAAAATTAATTTCTTTACTCACCTGTCTCCAGCGCTGCTGTCTTTAGCGCTGGTGTCACTTGATTCTGAGCCCAGTCATTATGCTCATGAATATTCACTTCACCGTGCAACCAAAAGCAGCAGCGCTGGAGACAGCAGCGCCGGGGACAGGGGAGTATAGAAGTTCCTGCTGTCCATGTGCTATCACAAATAGCACATGGGGGACACACTGACAGCACACACTGAACACACACATGGAACATGCACACACAGACGCACCCACATCACGGACCGTGAAAAAAGTGAGGTTTTATCATGGACGTGTGAAGGGGGCTCTATACTGAACTGCCGCAGGTTTTATCTGTTTCCAGCATCTCTCCAGTTGGTGTCCTGTGATTTGTGATCTACCACAGTGTTTCATGGAGTAGATAAATCAATACAACTCTATGAGAGCCTCGTTTTGGCCATGTTCGGCTCTCATAGACTTGCATTGAGACTTTGTGACATAACTTCTGACTTTCAGACAGTCAGAATTTACAGGCACAAGATGACGCCACGGAACTGGTGCAGCGCCCAATAAGGATTAGCACACCAGTACATAAGTATGAGGCAGGGAACGTAGATTAAAACACCACTTCAGGTCTTAAAAAAAAAAACCTGCTGGAGTGGCGCTTTAAATCTGCAGCATATCAATTCTTTCAGCAATTTTGCTGCATATTACACCCATACTAATGAATGGGGAAAAATCTGGGCCAAAAAAAACATGGAAAAAAATGTTAAGATCGCATACAAAAGTGTGAAAAATGTGCGTATTTTACACTGCAAATTTCCTGCCAAGAGATGCAGAAATGGTGTCGAAATTTCTACACCAAATACTTAATGTGTGCACCTACCCTAAGAACGTTTTCTACCATGACACACAATCTTGTAGCATCTGCATGTTTTGGTCAAGTATACATTCATGTATGATCTCTCGTTATGTATCTGCAGAAAAAATCTGGCTGATACTGTAAAAAAAAATAGATCTGTAAACTTGGAAACTGGAGGTAAATTACAAGTGACCTGGCAGGATGGCGCCGATTGGTAAATGGTATTTCTGCATCGGGCCGACCTCTAATACCATATTGGCCTGTAGCCCTGCAGATCTCATAGATGGGGGTTTGACCATGATTGCTCTTGTGTTTTGTGGGTGACTTTTTTCTTTTTTTTATCAAAAATTAACATTGATAGAAATGGTGAGGTGGTTGTGTGTAAATTTGTAGGAGGACCGGTAGGCACGCTCCCTTCACAAAAGCTTGTCTCAACTCCACCACAGCTTTCCTCACTTATACAGGTTATAGTGGAAAATGTTTCTAGAGATCATTCTTTTATGACTTTGCAGAGACTTTTTGTTGCATAATCACCACAATATGGAACACAGAGGCTCAGCTAAGCTGTTCATCATCTCAGAGATTGTAAAATACTTTGGCCAGACCCAATACCCAACATTCAGGGCTCAGATGCCTCCAGTCCTCCAAACTTATGACAGCTCAATCTCAAGGAGCCCTAAAGCTAAACTTTACTTTTCTCTCTGTCCTAATTTGGCTAAATACATATTAAATACAGAAATGTGTGAACAATTTGACTAGATACACAAAACAAGAGTATAAGTTTATTTCTCTGTACAGGATTCACTACTGACTGGTAATAAAAGGAAAGGAAAGAGAACAGCATTGTGTGAACAGGATTCATTGAGTTGAATCTACCGCTTGCCTCTGCAATTTTCCTTTTACGTTTGCATTTTTCCTTCCTCTTCTTCTAAGGCCTCTTTCACATGTCTGTGTTTGCAGTATGTGTGACGTCAGTTTTCACACGTACCAGAGACATGGACACATGTAGACCCATTAAATTCAATAGGTTAGCACACACGTCCGTGATTGACATGGAGCGTGTGTCAGTGTGGAGCACACACGTGTCCGTGTGCTCCACACGGTGACATGTCCATTGTTCTCCAGCAGCATGAGTGTCACATGGACCACACACTGATGTGATCCGTGTGACACGTACCGGAGAAAACACAGGTGACAAAAAAATAAAGAATGTTTATACTTGCCTATCTTCGGCACTGCTGTCTCTGCCTCTGCTGTTACTTCCAGGCCCGCTGATTGCATATTCACTGCACACTGCTGACCCGGATGTATCAGCAGAGGCAGAGACAGCAGCACCAGGGACAGGTAAGTATACCAGCTCATGCTGTCCGTGTGCTATCCGGATGTCACATGGATATCACAGGGACAGCACACATAGAGCGCACACACGGACCCCTACGCGCATACATACATACCTTCACCATGGACCGTGAAACACTTGTGTGTTTTATGTGGATGTGTGAAAGAGGCCTAAGAGCCATAACTTTTTATTTTTTTTCATGATTTGTTTGTTACAAGTTGTAGTTTTGAATGCAATCATTTATTTGACTATAAAATCTACTGAAAAATGAAGGGAAATAAATCCAAGTGGGAATAAATAGTAAACAATAATTCCAGTATTGTTTTTTAGGTAAAAATGGCCCATGATTCTACAGGCCAGTACAATTACAGAAACCCCAAACTGGCAATTATATTTTTCTATTCAAGCGGTGATAGTTGTAAAAAATGTTTGTGACCTATTTTTTCAAGATCCATAATTTTATATTTTGGTGAACTAAACTTATGGAAAAGGCGATATCAAATATGTTTATTACTTTTTTTTTCCTTTATTTTTAATGAGGGAACATTGAGTGATTAAATAATTTATATATTTTTTATTTTTTTTAGAACTTTAAAATCTTTATTTTTTAGTCCTGTTTGTGACTTAAGTCTGCTATAATGTGATTGCTTATACTATAGACTTCACTAACTGAGGTCCTCTTCACACATCTGTGTCTCCGGTATGTGTTTGGTCCATTTACTCACGTGCCGGAGACACGGGCACACGTAGACCCATTAAAATGAATGGATCATGTTTTGTGTGCCCGTGTGCTCCACAGGTAGACATGTCCATTTTTCTCCGTCATCACGGGTGTCACACGGCCTGCACACGGACCGCATGGATGTGATCCGTGTGACACGCACCGGAGAAAACACACGTGTTTGTAAAAAAAGAAAATTTCTATTCTCACCTTCTCCAGCACTACTGTCTCTGCCGGTGCTGTCACTTGCTTCCAACCCCCACTCATTATGCTCATTGAATATTCACTCCACTGCGGGCCGGAAGCAGCAGCAGCGGGGAATCGACAGGACCGAAGACCGAAGATCAGCACCATGGACAGCAACGCCAGGGGCAGGTGAGCATAAAGTTCCGGTTCTCCGTGTGTTATCACGGATAACACATGAAGAACACACGTTGTGCCATAAAAACGGCACACGGAGGACAATACGCACCTTTGACACGTCCATGAAAAACATGCGTGATTTTCACGAACATGTGAAGGGGGCCTAACACAGTTTTGCAGGCTCTAGTCACAATTGTAATCTCTTTTGAAGCTCAGTCTATGGCTGATTGTCACAGGAAAACCAATGTGGCAGCATTGGGAGCTTTCAGCACACCCCCGACTGCCATGGTAATCCATTGGTGAACTGCATTTATGTTGCAGGGGCAAATGTGAGCTGGAGTGACTGAGCTCAGGTAGCTGATCTATTTAAAAGCCAGTGTCACAGATTGACTGCATTATTTAATGCTTGTCAACAGTGAGCAGAGCTCAGCTCTAGTCATTGCTGTTAGCGACAGATGCCAAAAATGTAACATACTTGGCATCTACCGCATGTGGAGAGATCTCAGCTCTTGGCGATGATATATTTCATTTTGCATTAAGGGGTTAAAGGAGATCTGTCAATTAATTTCACAATACAAATTACATACCTCATTATGAGTCTCTTCGACCTGAAGAGGGCGGTGTGCCTACTTTCAAAATCCAGTTAGAATGACTGTATAATCCTGATTAGTGATGAGCGAGCATCGGTTGCTTGGATCTTGTAAGGCTTCAAAGTGGAGAGGGAGAAGGGGTTAAACCCGCGCAATCCGCCAGTAATACAGAAGGAGATGTTGATAAATTAAACAATCTTTTATTCCATGGGTCTACGCGTTTCAAGGTCTAAGACCTCTTCTTCAGGACCAGTAAATCAACACTCAATGATTGTTGATTTACTGGTCCTGAAGAAGAGGTCTTAGACCTTGAAACACGTAGACCCATGGAATAAAAGATTGTTTAATTTATCAACATCTCCTTCTGTATTACTGGCGGATTGCGCGGGTTTAACCCCTTCTCCCTCTCCACTTTGAAGTCTGAAACACGTGGGGCCGCAGCAGCCGCCATTATCTCATGCTATCTGTGGTAGTTGTGACCTCTCACAACCTCAATCGGTGAGTGCATTTACCATTTGCTAACCGTGTGTTTAATCTGGTAAAACCCTATCAGCGCTTCTCTTTTCTAGCTTATCTACTGGATCTTGTAAGGAGCAGTTGGACGCTTGGACGGCCTCCACTCGAGTATAATGGAAGTCAATGGGAAATTCAAGCATTTTTCCCGAAGATCTTCCAGAAAATGCTTGAGTTCCCCATTGATTTTCATTTATACTCGGTACACGAGTCGAACTTTTCCGAGCATCCGATTGCTCGTTACAAGCACTGAGCACCTAAGCATGGTAGTGCTCGCTCATCACTAATCTTGATATTTTGATTAGCCTTTTACAAGACCTGCTATACAATGAACGCTCAAGTCTCAAAACACTAAACCTACACTGCTACCTGGTTAGTGTAGGGTTATTTACATTACATACAATTTGCTAAAGGCAACTAGAGGTACCATGTTTCACCATGTCTGGCTTCATCAGGGGGCTGAGAAAAATTGTATGTAAAGTCTTGAGTTTCTGCTCACTCAGCCTGACTGACAGGTGAGGTTTTTACTGACCAGTTTAAGATTTCAGCAGCGGGAAGGAAGGACATTGATGAGCTGTCAATCAGGCTAGGGGGGCAGACACTGGATAGGCCGAAGCTTTCAAAAAGGATTATACAGCCATTATGATATGGATTTTCAAAGTAAATTCACCAAGTTCATAATATCTATTTAATAGTTTTTGCCATTTGATTTAAGAAATTTAGTGATCTGTTTTGATTATATAATGCTCTCTTACAATTTGTGCCATGATAATGGTTTATATCTAAATAGAACCACAAAGATAGCACCAACACCATGTGTGATGGAAGTGTCGTACTACCTCATTACTTCTTGTAGGAGGCACACATAATTTATTTATTGTTTTTTTAGTATCAAGCTACTTGTTTATTGTGATTTTAGAAGCATTTTACCTTAATTTTAGAATTAGTAATTTCCTACTTAGCAGAATTGTCGTGCCTGTAAAATATTTAGTTGTTTCTTGAAAGTAGGTAAATTCTCTTCCCCTGTGAGGGTTATAATTATCTCATTGGAATTTTAATAACATGATGGTATGTTTGAGTTGTCATGGAATTTTGCTGAAATGATTTTGTACGGCATTAGCCTTACTGTAAGTATCACACACAGAGGATGGTACGTGAGGTTACAGATTGGAGCCACCTTGATGAATATCAGGAATTGTAGAACAAGACATATCCCTGTACCACTCTATTATGGGTAGTGTTCCTGTATACTCTGTGTGTTCTGACATCAGTTTTGAATGCGTTTGGCGTCTATCTGATTGACTGCTTTAGATCTGTATGTAATTGTCCATTTTGTCTGATCATTATAAGGCCGGGGTCACATGAGTGAATATTTTCTCATCCGAGAGCATTAGAACAATTGTGGAAATGGCACACTGACCAAACTCTGCTTAGAGTTTGATTTGAGTGTCCGCGTAGTGTGATCCGATCCTCTTGAATGAGAGCAGATTGTGAGGAGAAGTTAGAAAACAAAATTTACCCATCTTCTCCATTGTGTTATTTTACGGAGATCTGATGATTTTCACATACCCAATTACTTGCATAAAACTTGGATATGCAGCATTTTTTCCTTAGGCTGGAGTCACACTTGTGAGGGACTCTTGCAAGTCTTGCATCACATCACCCGACATGGCCTGCAGCTCTCCGGACAGGAGCATCTCAGCTGCATAGAAATACATGCAGCTGACCCGCTCCTGTCAGGAGAGTGTGTGGCCATGCCGGGTGATGCGATGTGAGACTCGCGCGAGTCTCTTGCAAGTGTGACTCCAGCCTTAGACACACACTATCTGAGGAAAAAATCTAACACGTGAGCGGCACCATAGACTAAAATTGATCTGAACATGATGCAATGTCTTGTTTGATTACACTCGGACTGAAAAAATGGCCTCTTAACGTGCCCTAAAATGCATATCTGATCTGTTTTTGACATGTTTTCCTAAGGCCCCCTTTCACACGTCCGTGTTTCCAGTACGTGTGATGTCCATTTCCACAAGTGCCTGAGACACGGACACACGTAGACCCATTAAATTCAGTGGGTTTGGTCACATGTCCATGTTTTCACATGGACCGTGTGTCCGTGTTTAGCACACTCATCTCTGTGTGTTCCACACAGCGATATGTCCATTTCTGGCTAGCAGCACAGATGTCACATGGACCGAACACTGATGTGATCCGTTTGACATCAGTGTGACACGTATTGAAGGACAACCAAGTCACGGAGAAAAAAGGATTTTTATATTTACTGTGCTGTTTTCAGCGTTTCTGTTGCTTCCAGGTCCCGCTCATTATGCCTCATGAATATTCAATGCACTGACTGTGGACCTGGAAGCAAGTGTACGCATACAGGGTCATGCTGTCTGTGTACAATCCAATGTTACACGGATGGCACACAGACAGCACATGATGATACACACACACAATGACACATGGATGGCCCACGGAACTCCACAATGGACCATACAAAACGTTCGAGTTTTGCACGGACATGTAAAGGTGGGCTTAACACTGTTTAGAATCAGATCCATTACATAGATCAAAAATTGATGCTTTTGGGTGATCCTTTTGTTTTTTTGCATTGACTTTTAATAGCACTTTTTGTCCAGAAATAGGAGTCCAAATATGCATGCAGTGAGTGGCTTGAATCGTAGCATGGTGGCTCAGTGGTTAACCCTGTAGACTTACAGCACTAGGGTCTTGGGTTTCAATTCTGCTAAAGGGTGCTTTACACGAGACGATCTATTGTGCGATAGATCGTCGGGTCATGGTTTTTGTGACGCACATCCGGCATCGCTTGCAACGTCGGGCTGCGTGACACCTCCGAGCGACGCAGTATCGCTCACAAATCGTGAGGCATGTACTCGTCGCTCGGTTTCATAATCTCGTTTAATTAATATGGCGCTGGTTGCTCATCGTTTCTGGGGTAGCTCACACCGCTCTGTGTGACACCCTGGGAACGATGAACACCACTTACCTCCGTCCCGCGGCACCCGCCGGCTATGCGGAAGGAAGGAGGTGGGCGGGATGTTTACGTCCCACTCATCTCCGCACCTCTGCTTCTATTGGCCGGCCATTGTGTGACGTCGCTGTGACGCCGAACGTCCCTCCCCCTTCAGAAAGAGGATGTTCGCTGCCCACAGCGACGTCGCACAGCAGGTAAGTGCGTGTGACGGGGGTTAACAACTTTGTGCGCCACGGGCAACTAATTGCCCGTGACGCACAAACGTCAGGGGCAGGTACGATCGATCGTGAAATTGCACGATAGATCGTACCGTGTAAAGCAGGCTTAAGAACGAAATCTACAAGATTTATGTTCTCTACATTTTGGTGGTTTTTTTTTTACCAAACTCAAAAGACATATCAATAAGAGAATGAAATTTTGAGCCCCTACATCTGTAAAGCGCTGCGGAAATTAATAGCACTATATAAGCAAGTAAAAAAAATAAATCTAATTTTGACTTTACATCTTCTATTTTTCATATAGTTCATCTGAAAGAGGCCACTGACTATATATAACTTTGCAGCCCCTGAATACAGATGGGAAATTAGGACCTTTACAAACTTTACCTGTAAGTCATCCTTTTTATTCAGTTTGAACCTTAGTACTTTGCTGGTCCCAGGAAAAGCCGCAGAAAGATATCTGGTAACAAATTCTTTGAAAAATGTGGGTGGAACGAAGGCAGAGAAACATAGTGATCCCAGTAGCAGATATAGAACCTCTGATGCTCATGAACAGTGTTCAGAAATGCACTTAAGTGAATGACGCGGTACTGTAATACCTGACACAACCCATGAACACGGGTGGAGCTTTTTCCAGACAGAAAAGCATTCTGGAAATTGCCTACAAATGGGCACCCTGGATTAATGGATTATCAGAAATGTATGCAGTGTGAAAAAGCACAACCGACTCACACTGAAAGAAAGGAATCAGCTGTGTCATCTTTGTCCTCCAAATTTTATTTATTAAAAAATGGGGAACTGGGCCTGATTTCCAGACATATGCGAACACATCCTTACATCCAATCAGAGTTGATTTTACTTGTATGGGAGGCTATTATCATAGTTATATAAACATATTATATGAGGGAACTTCACAGCAGATTTATGCTGCATGAACTACAGGCAGCATGAATAAAGAAACTGTCTGAGCTATTGCAGCTCTGTATGTGTTACTTGGAAATGCTGTAGCATTTGAAAGAAAACATTTTAAAAAGCCAACCATGTATTTCAGATGACGAATCCAAGAGTCCAGTCACTGCCGACTTTTCCATGCCGTGTGTGTGTATAAGGAAGACTTGTCAGTCTTTGGTAGAGGTACATGATATTTTTTGGTCTGAAGGCCACATTGTCATATTGACCCACTCCCAAGGGTAGCAAATTTACTTACAAGAAAAAATCATGGGAACCACTATCAGTACATGAATACATTACCAGAAGCAAGTTTTGACTATTTGAAGAGGATTTGGAGAACCCACCCTAACTTATCCTAATTTTATAGAGCAGAAACTAGCTAATTCCTTCTCCTACTTGCAAAACTCCAAGTTTTTAGGATCTTTGAGTTTTAAAGTACATGAATGCAACACAAGAACCACCAGCAGTACATGGATTACTCCAAAACCCATCATCAGTACACAAATCTATTACTAGAAAAAACATCAGTGCATGAATGCAGCACCAGAACCACATGTTAGTACATGAATGTAACACCAGAACTACTGTCAGTACATGAATTCAGCACCAATAACTCCATGAGTATATCAACGCAGCATCAGAATATCTGTCAGTAAAGGAATATAGAACCAGAACCATCGGCAGTACAGGAATACAGCACCAGAACTACCATCAGTACATGAATACATCACCAAGCTTAGTACAGCAATCAATTGCAATGTCAGGTCAGCCCCAAATACATATTTATTGTATGAACCTACAACTCCAAATATGTCCTTAACAATGGAAAGGAGATACTGTTGTTTACATCCATCATAAGACTGCGGACCATGCAGGAACCACAGTACTGATGAGAAGTAGTCAATATCACAAATAAATTTATATCCAGATACCTTATAGGTTATTTCTTCTATGGTTGAAGTCATTTCCATCTCTTATGTGTTCATGTAGTAATGACACCATGAAGAGATTTTGCACCCAGAACTCATCTCTGCAGAATGCCATCTTTTTTGGTCTTCTGTGCCACTCACACAGTGCCCTTAAAAATAAAAGTATCATTACAATGCCCCTAATGAATTGTGTCCTCAAAACTGTATTCCCTGATGCTGCCCACACCTTTAGTATCCCCCATGTTGCTGTCTCTCCATACTGCACCTCATACAGGCATCACTCCATACTGTCCCACCATGCCCCCACTACTCCATACTGGCCATCCACACTCCCATCTCTCAGTGCTGTCCTCCATGCTCCTACCATTCCATAATGTTCCTCCACACTCTCACCAATCCAAACGCCCCACACCTGCATCACCACATACTGCCAACCCCTGCACCCACAACTCCATACTCCCCCCATGGTAAAACAACTCCATACTGTCCCACCACGCTGCCACAACTCCATACTATTCCCCACACTCCCATCTCTTCATACTGTCCCCCCATGCTGCAACCACTCTATACTATCCCTCCATGTTGCCACCACTCCATACTATACCCCCACATCCCAGCCACACCAAATGGTCCCCCCACACTCCTATCAGTGTGCTATCCCCCACACTCCAACTACTCTATAATGTTTCCCCACACTCCTGCTACTCCATGCAGTCCCCCCACCGCCTGCACCACAACATACTGTCCCCTATACACCCATAACTCCATACTGCTCAACCATGCTCCCACAACGTCATACTATCCCCTCACACTTCCACAACTCCATACTGTCCCCTCACACTACCACAACTGCATACTGTCACCTCACACTCTAAAAACTTCAAACTGTGTTCCTCCACCTCTTCATACTGCTCCCTCACACTGCCACCACTCCTTAATGTCTCCCCATTCTCTCACCTCTCACTACTGTCCCATCTCCATAACACAGACACCATAGCGTAGCAACCCCCGCCATCAATAATATAACATTTACTCTTTGGATCCTCCATGGAGTACTTATCATTCAACTTCCCTGCCATCTCCACTGACCCTGCGGCACTGCATTAACATCAGCAGTGTAATGAGGTCTGCAATCTGAGAAATCCTTTGGTGGGCCGCATGAGGCCATATGTTGTGCAGGCCTGGTCTATAGGAATGGTACATGGAGAAGCCTCCAGGGACTGTCCTCTCGGACTAGTCATCCTTGACACATAGTCCCCAGACAGTTTTTAAAAGTATATGTTCTCTAAACACACAAGACTGTAACGATGCAGCCAGAGTCTGTTTCATGCTGCCAACTATTTGGGCAGCATGGATCTACGGTCAGGTTCTCTTTAACATCTATGCAGTTTTCTACTATATTCTTTAATTGTTATGGAGTCTTGGCTGAATGTGATATATGGATACACTTCATACAAAAGTAAAACTCAGGGATTTCAAGGGATTTTATTTTTAAATTGTTGGCACAAATCTTTTATCCCTGTCACTGTATATCTCTCTTCTGAAAGTATCCTAAAAACTACTGCTCACGGGGATAATCTATGCTGACAAAATGATTGTTTCTGAAAATCTGTTCCATTTGTCAGAAAATGTATTGGACACACTAGAACAGTAAACTGCTTTTGTGATTACACCTACAGCAAGTCGTAAACTGCAGACAATCCTTTGTGTTGGAAATGTAATATACACAATAGTGATCACTCCAGTTGTAACATATTATTATGTCTGGCGATCCTCACTTATCTGTCTACTATTAGGTCATGTCACGGTCCGTCCATCCTTTTCTTGGAGGTCTCTGTGCATCCATGTCTGTGTTACTATTCTGGTTACATTCTTGTTGCTTCCATTTAATTCTCTTCTATTTTTTGTTCTCATCCTTCATTTCACTGAAGCAGTGAGACAGTCTGGACTTTTTTATCCAATGGATCATTAGTGGATCAGTTAAAAATGGATGAAACTGAAGTACAAAGTCTATCGTCTGTGTTTCGTCCATTTTACTCGGATTCCCATAGTCTTAATGGTTGACTCTAATTAGAAAAATGGATGAGAATTGGACATATTCTGAGTTTCAGGGACCGGAGACACGGGTCAGTGTGCTCAGAAAAAAAAACCGGACAGCACACGGCTGTGTCGCAGGAAGATGTGAATGCAGCCTAAATGGATTTGTGTGTGTGTCTGCTTGTCATAAAGAGGTTCACAGTGCAGTGCAATCTACATATAGTACTTACCTACAAGGTAATAATAATCAAATAAAGCAATATAAACTATATACCCTAACAACAACACAATATTGAGGCTTTCCAATCAGTTCTTAAACATGACATATGGACTTCTTTCTTGGATAATAGGTAATAACATGTTTCACCTAAGCACATTTCCAGGACTAACCTCATAGTGAAGTGCTTCACGAATACCAAATATGTTTACTCTTATTTTATTTTTCCATTTTTTTTTAATTTTGTATGAGGAAAAGGGACAATTAGAAGTTTTACCTTTTTTTACCTCAATATTTAACACTAGAAGTCCCACAGAGGGGTCATTTAACATTTCTGCCTTTGGAACCCAGAGATGGGTCAAAGGACCTGAAGGATTTTAGCTAACATCCTATAATCACCGTCTTTTGTTCTGTAATTAAGGCCATTACTGTCGCACCACAGGAGGTTGTTGTTTTCCATTGAGTTTAGCCATTTAGTTTCTAGTTAGTTCTATTCAGTTTATTGTATCTGATAATATAATTGACTAAGGGTCATTTGACCCTCTTTCGGGACTTCAGGGGGGAGCTCGAAATTTCTGGGACATCTAGTGTTAAAGTGGTGGTTCACTAATCAGCATTAGTGTCCATACCGCTGTAAAACTCATAGGGAAGGCTTTTTCCAAATACCTTGTGTAGTCATTCTGCCTCTGAGCGGTGCTATTGAAAAGGCCCCCCTTTTTAGAGCATTTAGCGTGAGGGGACTCATGGATTTGCGTCGCCTGACACACTATTTCTTGCTTTTAATGGTTTTGCAATTCTTTTTATTTGTACATTTATTGTTGTTGGAATGGTCTGTTCTCCTCTCCCCCCCCCTTTTGTTATGATTTATGGTACTTACCTTCTAGGTTCTTCTTTAGCCAGTCAGCTGGCTGGACAGATTTTTGCAACAGATCCAGGATTGGCTGTTAGTTTTGGCGGGAAGGTTAATGTATTCATAGACTGAGAGCCGCTTGTCAGGTGTTCATTGCTGACAGGAAGCAGATTCAAGCACCTCCCCGTCCGCCCTCCCCTTAGGTTTAAGTCACGGTTTTATTAGTTTCGTAGTCGCCCAGCTAAGCCTGAGTGGACAGTGTTTTTTCTGAACAATTAAGTAAGATCCGGCACTCAAACTTGTAGAATTTGCAAAAAGAAAAATTTTTATTATTATTTTTCTATTATTTTTTTGGCAGGCGTAGTATTGTATGTGACAATCAATATTCAATATAACGTTTCGGTCATATGTGACCTTCTTCACATTATTTCACACAGGCTGCCTGTGTCAAGGGTCTCGCCACTGATAAGCATGCTATTCTGATATGCTGCAACTCAGGTCCTCTTTGGTATGCGTAATGATTACGCATACCAAAGAGGACCTGTGTGGCAGCATATCAGAATAGCATGCTTATCAGTGGCGAGACCCTTGACTCAGGCAGCCTGTGTAAAAAAATCTGAAGAAGGTCACATATGACCGGAACGTTATATTGAATATTGATTGTCACACAGAATACTACGCCTGTCAAAAAAAATAATAAAAAAAAATAATAATAAAAATGTTTCTTTGCAAATTCTACAAGTTTGAGATCTTACTTAATTGTTTATGGAGTTGGACCCTATCTGAGCACCAACAAGGTTTATAAGCAGTGCCGTATTTGTAACAAGAAGTGTTTTTTCTGAGATATTGTAATATTAATTATTTATACAAGATGTTATTTATTGATTTAATTATTTAATGGTTAAATTATTATTTAATGGTTAAAGTATTATGTAACCCATTAATAAATATAGCAGCCTTTTTTCACCATGACATATTTCTGCGTTTTTATTGTTAAGATATATTTAGATGTATAAAGGGTGTCTATGGCGTTTGCGATCCCATGTGGTACATTCTGCCTCTGAGTGGTGCTATAACGGTCCACTCATCCCTATCATTGACCCCTTGGGCTCCGTGACCTCTGAGATCCGGTGATGTCACGTCAACTTCAAGTTGACCCGACATCACCGAGGCTGGCCCCAGTCTCCTGAGTGACTGGGCTGTGGGCAAAGTTTCACAGCTCGTCACAGCCGAGCATTCAGACCTAGCATCTCCCTGTTCTCTCCTTCGGAGCAGAGCGCACAAGCAGGAGCGATGCTGGGTGTGTGAAGCTCCACCCTCAGCACAGTCACTCAGGGAGACTGGGGCCCAAGTCGGGCATGTCAGGTCAAATGGAAGTTGATATGACATCACCGGATCTCAGAGGTCATGGAACCTGAGGGGTCAATGATGGGGATGAGAGGACTGCAATAGTGCCGCTCAGAGGCAGAATGTACTACACAAGTTGTTTGAGAAAAGCCTTCCCTATGTGTTTTACAGCGATGTGGCCACTAATGATGAATAGTGAACCAATACGTTAAATTATTTTTCCACCTTACTTTTTACACCTCACTCTGCAAAGTGGGTGCAGAGGCAGTGGGCAGACAAACAAGGTCCCAACCAGCACCATGCCACTGTCAGAGAATGAGGGCAGCATTTAAATGGTTAAAGAGCAGCCATCGAATCTTGGAGGCAGGTATGGCTATATAACAGAAGACGTGGATGAAAGTATTATTACAGTAAGATTCATGGTGGTTACCACTCTGCAATACACCTTTGCTTATATGTCTTTCTGCCTATAGAACAATCTTATTAGCAAAACTTGAGGTTTTTATGCCTAAAACTAAATTTAGTCTAACGGGTGATGTCTTATGCGGGCGTCACACGAGACGATCTATCGTGCGATGCATCGTCGGGGTCACGGTTTTCGTGACGCACATCTGGCATCGTTCACAATGTCGTCTCGTGTGACACCTCCGAGCGATGCAGAATCGGTCACAAATCGTGAGTCGTGCACACGTCGCTTATTTTTAAAAAATTGTTTATTTTTCATGGCGCCGGTTGTTCATTGTACCCGGGGTAGCACACATCGCTCCGTGTGACACCCCGGGAACGATGAACACAGCTTACCTGCGTCTCGGGGCACCCGCCGGCTATGCGGAAGAAAGGAGGTGGGCGGGATGTTTATATCCCGCTCATCTCCACCCCTCCGCTTCTATTGGTCGGCGGCTGTGTGACGTCGCTGTGACGCCGAAGGTTCCACCCCCTTCAGGAAGAGAATGTTCGCCGCCCACAGCGAGGTCGCTCTGCAGGTAAGTACGTGTGACGGCGGTTTAACGACTTTGTGCGACACGGGCAGCGATTTGCCTGTGACGCACAAACGACGGGGGCGGGTACGATCGCTCGTGCGATCGCACGATAGATCGTAGTGTGTGACGCCCGCATTACTACTACTTTTGTACAGTGTGCAATGAAAGTGTTTTTTAAAGATTACACAGGTGCCGACAAGGAAAAATTTCCATCACAAACCGCACATCAAAGGCAATCTAGAATTGACTTACAAAGATAGCAACATAATTGTTTAATACAAGCAGCTCGTCTTCAAATCAGGTATTATAAGGGCACGTGTTTATATAGAATTCTTTGACGTGGTTATTGAAGTGGATCCGCTCCAAAATCCATATTAAAAAAATGCTTCAAATGCTCTTTGAATGCGCATCTATTAATTTCATTAGGAAATACACATGGCTCGTCATGTAATGGATTTTCTTCAGAAGAATTTTTGAAATCCTCATCACTAGAAAAAAAAAAAGAAATGACAGGTCACTTCATTGAAGCAGATTCCTTATGAAATCTGCTCAAAACCTGAAACTGTCAAGTTAAAAGTCTACAGAAAACTATGGGAAAAAACTTCTCAAAATCATGACAAAGACCGCTATGTAAAACAACCAGCCAATGACAACATTAGTCTTCTGATAAGGGTCTAAGGGTCTCTGTGAACGCTACTTATATTAAAGTGTCGGGCTTTTTATATAAAGATGTACCCAGTCAGTGATTAGTTATAATATGTATTGTTTCCATAAGCTGTTGATATACAGTGCCTACAAGTAGTATTCAACCCCCTGCAGATTTGGCAGGTTTACACATTCGGAATTAACTTGGCATTGTGACATTTGGACTGTAGATCAGCCTGGAAGTGTGAAATGCACTGCAGCAAAAAAGAATGTTATTTCTTTTTTTATTTTTGTTTTTTTTAAATTGTGAAAAGTTTATTCAGAGGGTCATTTATTATTCAACCCCTCAAACCACCAGAATTCTGTTTGGTTCCCCTAAAGTATTAAGAAGTATTTCAGGCACAAAGAACAATGAGCTTCACATGTTTGGATTAATTATCTCTTTTTCCAGCCTTTTCTGACTAATTAAGACCCTCCCCAAACTTGTGAACAGCACTCATACTTGGTCAACATGGGAAAGACAAAGGAGCATTCCAAGGCCATCAGAGACAAGATCGTGGAGGGTCACAAGGCTGGCAAGGGGTACAAAACCCTTTCCAAGGAGTTGGGCCTACCTGTCTCCACTGTTGGGAGCATCATCCGGAAGTGGAAGGCTTATGGAACTACTGTTAGCCTTCCACGGCCTGGACAGCCTTTAAAAGTTTCCACGCGTGCCGAGGCCAGGCTTGTCCGAAGAGTCAAGGCTAACCCAAGGACAACAAAGAAGGAGCTCCGGGAAGATCTCATGGCAGTGGGGACATTGGTTTCATTCAATACCATAAGTAACGTACTCCACCGCAATGGTCTCCGTTCCAGACGAGCCCGTAAGGTACCTTTACTTTCAAAGCGTCATGTCAAGGCTCGTCTACAGTTTGCTCATGATCACTTGGAGGACTCTGAGACAGACTGGTTCAAGGTTCTCTGGTCTGATGAGACCAAGATCGAGATCTTTGGTGCCAACCACACACGTGACGTTTGGAGACTGGATGGCACTGCATACGACCCCAAGAATACCATCCCTACAGTCAAGCATGGTGGTGGCAGCATCATGCTGTGGGGCTGTTTCTCAGCCAAGGGGCCTGGCCATCTGGTCCGCATCCATGAGAAAGATAATCCGCATCTTAGCCATCTGGTCCGCATCTTAGAAAGATGAGAGAGGCATGTAATTGACATCATAGGTAGACCACAACTATGAGAGCCAAAATGAGAAAACAAATCCAGAAAATCACCTTCTCTGATATGGCAAGATTTTGCAAAGTATGGTGCAAGATAAGTATTTGGGTAATAACAAAAGTTCATCTCAATACTTTGTTACATATTCTTTGTTGGCAATTACAGAGTCCAAACATTTTCTGTAAGTCTCCATAAGGTTGGCACACACTGTTGGTGGTATTTTGGCCCATTCTTCCATGCAGATCTCCTCTAGAGCAGTTATGTTTTAGGCCTGTCGCTGGGCAACACGGACTTTCTACTTCCTCCAAAGGTTTTCTATAGGGTTGAGATCTGGAGACTGGCTAGGCCACTCCAGGACCTTCATATGCTTCTTACGAAGCCATTCCTTTGTTGCTTTGGTGGTGTGCTTCGGATCATTATCATGCTAGAAGACCCAGCCATGTTTCTTCAATGCCCTTACTGATGGAAGGAGATTTGCACTCAAAATCTCACAATACATGGCCCCATTCATTCTTTCATGTAAACGAATCAGTCATCCTGGTCCTTTTGCAGAGAAACAGCCCCAAAATATGATGTTGCCACCCCCATGCTTCACAGTAGGTATAGTGTTCTTTGGATGCAACTCAGCATTCTGTTTCCTCCAAACATGACGAGTTGTGTTTCTACCAAACAGTTCTACTTTGGTTTCATCTGACCATATGACATTCTCCCAATACTCTTCTGGATAATCCAAATGCTCTCTAGCAAGCTTCAGATGGGCCTGGACATGTACTGGCTTAAGCAGGGGAACACGTCTCTCACTGCAGGATCTGAGTCCCTGGCGGCGTAATGTGTTACTGATGGTAGCCTTTGTTACGGTGATCCCAGCTCTATGCAGGTCATTCACTAGGTCCACTTGTGTAGTTTTGGGATTTTTGCTCACTGTTCTTGTGATCATTTTGACCCCACAGCGTGAGATCTTGCGTGGAGCCCCAAATCAAGGGAGATTATCAGTGGTCTTGTATGTCTTCCATTTTCTTATTATTACTCCTACTGTTGATTTTATCACACCAAGCTTCTTGCCTATTGCCGATTCAGTCTTCCCAGCCTGGTGCAGGGCTACAATTTTTGTTTCTGGTGTCCTTCGACAGCTCTTTGGTCTTCACCATAGTGGAGTTTGGAGTGTGACTGAGGTTGTGGACAGGTGTCTTTTATATCGATAACAAGTTCAAACAGGTGCCATTAGTATTGCTATTTTTATACAGAAAAAAAGATTTTACACCAGTATTGGCATCTGTATGGCACTTGTTTTTATATCAAAACTTCATAACATTTACAAGACCAAATATAGTTTCCTAGGTTAATAATGACAATGATCAATAGTTGATCTGTACAGGATCTCCGGTTATTTTATGCATATATACACTTGAATTTGTGAATCTCATATGAAATAGGGAGAAGACCAGTGCATGCTGTGATTTTTTCAGTCCGTGTGAAAAAATGGTAATCTGAGCAGCCCAATTGAATAACATTAGCCCTAGCGCTCTCTGTGGGAGGTCAGTTTTTTCTATAGGCAGCAGTGGGACCAAAAATGTGGTCGATTGAATATACCCAAAATAGGCCAGTTTCACGGGTCCATGAGACATGGACCATTCTCCAAAATTAATACCTGTCCAGACCACGATGTCTCATGACCTGAGCTAACCTAAGGCAGGTAAAAGAAGTTAAAAAAGACAGAACATAGCACAGCAATTGGTTTTGAAATTGCTGTGTATAATGTTCATTCTTCTTTACTTTTTTTTGCGGATTTTTAGGCGGATTGCAGATGAAATCCACCTGAAAAGGTTATTGTATTCAAATACCCTTTGGTTATTTTTCCTACTGAAGCAACAGATATGTTTTTAATGCATTGAGTTTCAATGGAGGTGGTTAGGCTTTATTATACATTTATGTGTACATGGCATCTTTTTCAGTAGGATTTCACCTGGAATCCACCTGAAAAAGCTCCTCAAAAACCCCCTATAAAATACACATAGCGCACAGCAGTGTAAAAACGACATTGCAGTGCACGTTCTTTCTTATATCACTTATTTTAACCACTTCAGGTTTCTGAAACATTTTTTTTTTCAAGCACTTGCAATTTATTTATTTATAGTCACGGTATTTTTCCTACAATTTTTCTCTTTGTTTTTTTTCTAAAATAAGAGATGAGCTCATTCTTAAATGGCTTCACAGTATAGAATATAAGACGCTCAAGGTAGAATTGCTTTACGAACCACCGCCTGTGTTTTTCTGAAGCAGTTTTGCCTAAGAAAGCTCAGTGGGTGTACTGGCATCTAAAAGATGACTTGTGACCATAGTCGAAATGCAATTTAGAGTATTTCGGGGTTGGGCTACCTAACGATCAGTGATTAAAATTTTATTTTATTTTATTTTGAATGAAAATACTGAACTCTTACAAAACAAAGGTTCAGTTATTAGAAGCATCTGACATATTGTATTAGCACTGTAATATGCATCTCATTCTCCTATTGAGTTGTTCCTTCATCCATCTGCAGAGTTTCTTGTTAAGAGAAGATAATCTTCCAAACTATATTCCAAAGTGGTGTCATTCCAAACTTGTCCAGGTATCTTCATCTCTGGCATGGAGTGGACATAGTGGTCACCAGCGAATTCTGCAGAAGTATCTTAGTCGGTGTCATAAATTAATGAGTCACAACATTATTTTTTGCAAATCAGTGTTACGGGCACAAGTACTTGTTTTTGAATTTTTTTTAGGGGTGTGTAGTACAAAGTTCTCTGGCAATAAGAGTACACGTTTTGATTTATAAGGATTTCATTCAGGATTTGTTGTACACACAGAGGCCCGTGGCAGTGATTGTCTTTTCATCAGATGGCAAGAGCTGTGACAGGAGGTTTTTCTAAATACCTTCTGCGGTCAATTCTGCCTGTGAGCGGCGTCATCGCTGTCCGCTCATCCCCATCCCATGACTCGGGCTGCAGAGGCCTCTGATGTAGAGTGAGGTCACGTCAACTTCTGGAATTGGAAGTTTACCCAGCATCACTGGGGATGGCCCCAATCTCCCTGAGTGACTGGGCTGTGGGTGGCGTTTCACCACACATCACAGCCCAGCATCGCTCATGCTTGCGGCACTCTGCAGTGAAGAGGAGAACATGCGAGATGATGGGCTGTGTGGTGTGATGAAACTCCACCCACTGCCCAGTCATTCAGGGAGACTGGGTCCCGCCTCGGTGATTTTGGGTCATGACGTGACATCATCAAACATCAGAGGTTACTGCAGTCAGGGGATGAGCGGACAGTGATCACGCCACTCACAGGCAGAGTTGACAACAAGGTATTTAGATATAATCTGTCTCAACTTTACATTGATGTGGCCACATTGCTTTGTAGTGGACCAGCCCTTTAAGTAAGTCAACTAATAAAAATAAAGGAAAAAGCACCATAAAAATGATTGAAAGAGTGGTCCAATTAATTTGTATGGGAAAACGACTTGCTGACTCTTGAACGTACTTTAATGCTTGAGGTTTTCTAAGATGTCAGGCGTAACTTATACTGTCATTTTCCACTATGAAGACATTCAAAACTTTATAATGTGAATACTAAAAAGATGCCCAGATGCTGGTGCTTCTATTTAAGTGTTTTGTCAGTGTTTTTCTATTCAAAAAAGCTTTTTCTTCATTGTTTATTTGATTTAAAAATAAAGTCTGGAAAATGGCAGTAAAAAGACGCACAAGTCACCAAATATCAGAAAAAAATGTTGAAAAAGTGCTCAGAAAACAACAAAAAAATAATAAAAATAAAAGAAGTTCCAGGTTTCCAAAGCTCCAGAGAAAAGGTATGATTCTTCTTCTTCTGCTTGAAAAATGGAAAAAGATGCAATGTGAACATACCCCTTGGCTACTTTCTTGCAGATGTTTTTTAGGAGCTTTATGAGAACAGATCTTCTCCAAAAGCCTCCTTAAAATCAGATTTAAAATAGTTTTAAAAAAACTCTTCCTATTCATTTCCATGGGAAATAAACTTTGCTGTTCATATGAACAGTTTTTAGAGGGTTTTTGTTCCTTTAGGCTATGTTCGCACGTTGCGTTTTTTACCGCGTTTCTGCAGCGTTTTTAGCAGCAGCGTTTTTGCGCTAAAACGCATGCGTTTTTGTTTTCCAGCAAAGTCTATGGGAAAAGCAGAAATCCTGTCTGCACTTTGCGTTTTTTTCTGCAGCGTTTAATTTGCATATTTTGGGTCAAAAACCATGCTGAAAAAGAAGCAGCATGTCAGTTGTTTTTGCCATTTCTGCAGCGTTTCCTTAACATTGGAGTTAATGAGAAATGGCAAAATGCAACCAAAAGCACAATTCCTGCGTTTTTCATGCTTTTTACCTGCTTTTGCACTGCGTTTTTGGCTCCAAAAACGCATGCTTTTCTGGCCAAAAATTAATGGGTTCTAATGTTCCTTTACACACACACAATAACCGAAAATTTAAATGTTAAAAAATAAAAAACTTTACCTATTTTTATGTTAAAATGTGCATAACCACTATTTTTTTATTAAAATTGATAATTTTCCATATAGTTTTATTAAAAGTTAATTTTATACTTTTTTTTCTCTTTTTTCATTCTTTTTGACTATTTCAACTTTATTTCTCAGTGTCTTGATCTACAAAACGCATCTGCAGAAACGCAGGTGAAAACGCAGGTAAAAAGCGCTGAAAACGCACTAAAAACGCGGTAAATACGCATGCGTTTTTAGCGCTAAAAAATGGTCAAAAGCCATTTGGTCAAAAACCAAGGGAAGGAAAACATGCAGAATAAACTGCAGGTACTCCGACGCAACGTGCGCACATAGCCTTAAAGACTTTGAAAAACATCTTGTTAAAAAAAAGAGCATGTCACTTAAGGAATCCGCTCCAAACTAGGCACTATCAAATCAAAAGGCTGCACAAAAACTCCTCAGGTAAACTAAAAAGAAAGTTCCAAAATTTTTTCAGAAAAACAAAAAAATCCAAAAGGCAGTGTTTCTGCTTGAAAATCGAGCCTCCAAAAAATTGAGTGTGAATTTAGCCTAACAACACAACACATGATATCCTACATTAAGGGTATGTGCCCATGATCAGGGTTGTGTGGCGATCTGGACACAATATATTTTTGCTTTGTCCGCTGAGTTCTCCCATGTAGGAGAGTCAAACATCTCCTCAGTAGAAATTGACATGCTTTTGATAGGAAACCCATTCCGCAGGTCAGTTTACGTGGCATTAAAAAGAAGTACTGTGGGCATGGGATTACTATAAATCCCATCTCCTGTGCTTGTATTGTGCAATGCAGCGTTTGGACGCAGCAAGAATACATTGTTTTTAAACAATGGGCACAGGCCCTTAGTGAAAAAGACGGCTTAGGCCCTCTGTGCTCCTCAGCCCCTATGTGCTCCTCAGCCCCTCCGCCCTTGCGTGCTCCTCAGCCCTTCTGTGCTCTTCAGCCATTACATGCTGTTAGGGCCAGGTAGACGGGCAGACCCAGGAGGTGGATCCACTGGGCCGAACTCCTTGATGATGGTAAGGGGTCCGGTAGCTGGAGCACTACAGGTAGCAGGGCAGTCCGTGCACGGAGTCACTGATGGTAGTCCGGGTGACGGAGCTCAGATTCGGAAGCCGAGATGATGTCAGGTGGAGTCCGGAACCGTTGGAGCGAGATGACGGGTCACCACAGGGATCCAAGATGGTACGAACTGTCCGGATGGCAGATAAGCAGCGTTCGGGGTGCGGAATGCGGCAGGACCGGATGGCGAGGCAGGATCGGCTCTAGAAGAGAGATACGTAAGTATGGCAGAAAGACACAAGGAGACCTGACTCCTAGCTTGGGAAACACGAAGATCAGGCCCCGCCCACTTGGACATTAAACCCCTTTATACCCTGTACCTGTGTGCTTCATTTCCTGTCAATGGACGCTGGCCCTTTAAGAAAGGAATGACCGCGCGCACGCCCTAATGCGCATGCGCGCGGCCCGGGTGCCAGAAGCCAGAGCAGGAAGCTGAGAGGAGGAAGCAGCAGAGCCGGGCTGGGGCTGAGACGCCGACGGGCGCCGGGAGCGGGGACCAGGACGCCTGGGAAGCGCAGGCAATGGATGCTGGAGCGCGGGGAGCGGTGGACACCGGACTGAGGAACCGGGGAGCGAGGCAGGGGAGCCGGGGAGCGTGACAGGTGAGCCGGGGAGCAGCGCAGGGGACCCGGGGAGCGTGACAGTACCCCCCCCATGCCCCCCTCCCCGCAACCGGGACAGGAAGGCACGGATCAGCGGAGTACCCACATTCTCCCGGGGCTCCCAGGACCTATCCTCAGGACCATACCCTGCCCAGTCCACCAGGAAGAACTGTCGACCCCGTACGGTCTTCATGGCCACGATATCCCTTACCGCATAGATGTCGTCATCGGCTATAGGAGGAGGAGCCGAACTGGCAGCAGCGGAGAAGGGACCAAGGACAACCGGCTTGAGCAGGGAGACGTGGAAGGAGTTGGGTATCCTCATCGTGGCCGGGAGCTGGAGCTTGTAGGAGACCTCATTGATTTTGCTGAGGACTTTAAACGGCCCGATGTAGCGAGGACCCAGCTTGTAGGATGGTATCTTCAATCGGACGTACTTGGAAGCAAGCCAGACTAGATCACCAGGAGAGAAACACGGAGGGTCCAGACGTCTCTTGTCTGCATGTCTCTTCATCCGCAGGGTAGCACGCCCAAGGGACACCTTGACAGAGTCCCAAATGGTTGCAAAGTCACGGGCTACAGCATCAGCAGCAGGGACATCCGAAGAAGGAGATACAGGCAATGGAACGGAGGGCTGAAGTCCGTAAACGACATGAAAGGGAGAGCTGGAGGAGGACTCACTGACGTGGTGGTTATGGGAGAACTCAGCCCAAGGAAGAAGCGTGGACCAGTCGTCGTGATGGGCGTTGACGTAGTGTCGTAAGAAGGAGGTCAAGATTTGATTGACCCTTTCCACTTGGCCATTAGACTGAGGATGGTAGGCAGAAGAAAAGTCCAGAGTCACTCCCAGATGTTTGCAGAGAGCCCTCCAAAAGCGGGAGGTGAACTGAGTTCCTCTGTCGGACACGATGTGTGATGGAAAGCCATGCAAGCGGAAGATGTGATGTATATAGGCGTCCGCGAGTTCCTGAGCAGAGGGCAGTCCAGCCATAGGGACGAAATGAGCCATTTTAGAGAACCGGTCCACCACGACCCATATGACTGTGTGTCCGGAGGACAATGGCAAGTCCGTAATAAAGTCCATTGCAATGTGTTGCCACGGAACTGAAGGTATAGGCAGAGGCAGAAGACGGCCATATGGCAGGTGTTTGGGCGTCTTGTTCCTGGCACAAGAGGAGCAGGCAGAGACAAAAGCAGCGACGTGCGTGCGAAGGGATGGCCACCAGTAATGACGTACAATCGCACTCCATGTTCTCTTTTGACCAGCATGACCGGCTGTTTTCGAGGCATGGCCCCAGTGTAACACTTTTTGCCTATCAGTCTCAGAGACAAAGGTCTTCCCGGGCGGTATCTGGGCCAGGGTGACTGGAGCCACCGGAATGATTTTACTAGGACAGATGATGGGTTGGGATGTCTCCTCCTCCTGCTCCATGGGCATGAAAGACCTGGACAAGGCATCAGCGCGTACATTCTTGTCCGCGGGTCGGAAATGGAGCTGGAAATCGAACCTGGCAAAGAACAAGGACCACCTGGCTTGCCGTGGGTTCAGTCGCTGAGCGGACCGCAGGTATTCCAGGTTCTTGTGGTCCGTGTAAATGATTACGGGGTACACTGCTCCTTCCAGAAGGTAGCGCCATTCCTCCAGAGCCAGTTTTACTGCCAATAGCTCTCGGTCACCGATGGTGTAGTTGCGTTCAGGTGCTGAGAAGCTCTTGGAGAAGAAACCGCAAGTCACCATCTTCCCGGAGGAGGACTTCTGCATGAGCACTGCTCCGGCTCCCGAGGAGGAGGCATCCACCTCCAAGGTGAACTGGCGGTTTAACTCCGGACGATGGAGCACAGGAGAGGAGGCAAATGCCCGCTTCAGAGAGCCAAACGCGGCGTCGGCCGCAGGTGACCAGTCCTTTGGATTAGCCTCCTTCTTGGTCAAGGCGGAGAGAGGAGCGGTCAGAGCAGAGAAGTGAGGGATGAACTGGCGGTAGTAGTTGGCGAATCCCAGAAAGCGTTGGATTGCCTTCAGTCCAGAAGGAGGAGGCCAGTTGAGAATGGAGGAGACCTTCTTTGGACCCATCTGCAGTCCGGTATCGGAGATGATGTAACCCAGGAAGGGGAGAGAAGACTGCTCAAAGACACACTTCTCGTACTTGGCGTACAGACGATTCTCTCTCAGTCTTTGTAGAACCAGCTGCACGTTCTCTCTGTGGGTCTGGAGATCCGGAGAGAAGACAAGGATATCATCCAGATACACCACCACACAGACGTAAAGAAGGTCCCAGAAAACGTCGTTCACCAATTCTTGAAAGACTGCTGGTGCGTTACACAGACCGAAGGGCATCACGCAGTATTCATAGTGCCCATCGCGAGTATTGAACGCGGTCTTCCATTCGTCCCCAGAGCGGATGCGGACCAGGTTGTAGGCACCCCGAAGGTCCAATTTGGTGAACACACGAGCTCCTCTAAGCCGGTCAAACAATTCGGGGATGAGCGGCAGAGGGTACTTGTTTTTCACGGTGATTTGGTTCAATCCCCGGTAGTCTATACATGGGCGTAAGTCGCCCTCTTTCTTCTTCACGAAGAAGAAGCCTGCTCCAGCAGGAGAGGAGGATCTCCGAATGAATCCCCTTGCCAGGCTCTCTGTGATGTAAGTAGACATGGCCCTTGTTTCGGCTGGAGACAATGGATATATCCGTCCTCGAGGTGGTGTTGTTCCCGGGAGCAGGTCGATGGCACAATCGTACGGACGATGTGGCGGAAGTACCTCAGATTCCTTTTTATCAAAGACGTCCGCGAAGGACCAATAGGCCGAGGGCAGTCCTGGTAGGTTCTCTGGAACCGGAGGTCGTCAGATGGGTTGTATGGTCTTCAGACAGTTCTCATGGCACGAAGAGCCCCATCGGGTGATTTCACCAGTGCCCCAGCTGACTGATGGTTCGTGTGTCCGTAACCAGGGAAGTCCCAGCAGGATTTGATGGGACATGTGTGGGAGGACGTAGAGAGCGATGTTCTCGGTGTGCAGGGCACCGATACGCAGTTCGACCGGCCTGGTGATCCAGGAGATGGTGTCAGAGAGGGGTCTCCCATCCACAGAGGCAATCACGAGGGGTTTGTCAAGTGGAGTAACAGGCACCTGGTACTTGTCCACCGTGGCCTGCTGGATGAAATTGCCTGCTGCCCCGGAATCGAGGTACGCCTCAGCCATGAACCGCGTCTCTCCCGTTGTCACTTGCACAGTCCACGTAACCGGGTCTGAGAGAGTCCCAGCACCTAGGGTGGCCTCTCCTACCAACCCTAGGCTTTGGAGTTTCCCGGCCTCTCTGGACAGGAGCGTACCAGGTGTGTGCCCTCTCCGCAGTAGAAGCAGAGGCCCTTGGCGAGCCGCTCTGCTCGACGTTGTTCAGACTGCCGCACACGGTCGATCTGCATGGGCTCGTGGACGGAGACACCAGATGCCGTTGACTGTAGTACGGTGGGCTTCTGCGGAGGAGAGGAATGCCGTACCGGACGTCTCTCACGGGACACCTCTTTGGATCGCTCCTGAAAGCGAATGTCCACTCGAGTCGCTAGGGTAATCAGGGCATCCAGGGTGGACGGTACGTCACGACCAGCCAGCTCATCTTTAATTCGACCCGAGAGTCCTTCCCAGAAGGCGGCGGTTAGGGCCTCGTTGTTCCAGCCGAGTTCCGAAGCCAAGGTGCGAAAACGGATTGCGTATTGACCCACCGTCAGAGTCCCCTGACGTAACCGGAGAAGAGATGAAGCAGACGCGGAGGCGCGTCCGGGCTCGTCAAAGGTGCCACGAAATGCCTGCAGGAACTCCTGGATGTTCGTGGTCACAGGATCCTCCTTTTTCCACAAGGGGTTCATCCACGCCAGTGCCTCACCCTCTAGATGGGACATGATGAAGGCGACCTTGGCTTGGTCGGAGGCAAACAAATGCGGCAGCTGCGTGAAATGGAGGGAGCATTGGTTTATGAAACCCCTGCAGGTCTTGGGATCTCCGGCGTACCGGGGTGGTGAGGCCAAACGAAGTCTGGAAGCATCCGAAGAGGCTGCCACGGGGGCTGGAGCCGTGGATTGGCTAGTGGAAGCCCGAGACGCTGAAGATGTAATTGACGCTTGTAGCGTGTTCAGGCGGGCGTCCACCGAAGTCATGAAGTTCAGCATGCGGGTCTGGGTCTCACGCTGGCGTTGGAGTTCCTCCTGCAAGGCCGCTAGTGCTTCAGCGGGATCCATGGCCTGATCTTTCTGTTAGGGCCAGGTGGACGGGCAGACCCAGGAGGTGGATCCACTGGGCCGAACTCCTTGATGATGGTAAGGGGTCCGGTAGCTGGAGCACTACAGGTAGCAGGGCAGTCCGTGCACAAGAGTATAATGGAGAAGTCCCTGGGACCACGGAGTCACTGATGGTAGTCCGGGTGACGGAGCTCAGGTTCGGAAGCCGAGATGATGTCAGGCGGAGTCCGGAACCGTTGGAGCGAGATGACGGGTCACCACAGGGATCCGAGATGGTACGAACTGTCCGGATGGCAGATAAGCAGCGTTCGGGGTGCGGGATGCGGCAGGACCGGATGGCGAGGCAGGATCGGCTCTAGAAGAGAGATACGTAAGTATGGCAGAAAGACACAAGGAGACCTGACTCCTAGCTTGGGAAACACGAAGATCAGGCCCCGCCCACTTGGACATTAAACCCCTTTATACCCTGTACCTGTGTGCTTCATTTCCTGTCAATGGACGCTGGCCCTTTAAGAAAGGGTCAATGACCGCGCGCGCGCCCTAATGCGCATGCGCGCGGCCCGGGAGCCAGAAGCCAGAGCAGGAAGCTGAGAGGAGGAAGCAGCAGAGTCGGGCTGGGGCTGAGACGCCGACGGGCGCCGGGAGCGGGGACCAGGACGCCTGGGAAGCGCCGGCAATGGATGCTGGAGCGCGGGGAGCGGTGGACACCGGACTGAGGAACCGGGGAGCGAGGCAGGGGAGCCGGGGAGCGTGACAGGTGAGCCGGGGAGCAGCGCAGGGGACCCGGGGAGCGTGACACATGCTCCTCAGCCCTTCCGTGCTCCTCAGCCCTTCCCTGCTCCTCAGCCATTCCGTGCTCCTCAGCCATTCCGTGCTCCTCAGCTATTCCGTGCTCCTCAGCCATTCCGTGCTCCTCAGCCACTCCGTGCCCCTCAGCCACTCTGTGCTCCTCAACCACTCTGTGCTCCTCAGCCCCACTGTGCTCTTCAGAAGAATCAGAAAACTGACCCGCACATCAAACAAATGTGAACAGGTGCTAACTGAAAAAACATAGTAACTATAAATGCATATAGTCGCACACTGAAAAAGCCAAAAATGTTAACTGTTAGCACCTGTTCACATTTGTTGGATGTGCGGGTCAGTTTTTTGATATTTCTAGTGAGTCTTTTTCTGACTGAGCACTCCGCCCTAAGACCTGGCTGTGTTCATAACCATTGTAGCAGGAGCCTAGCTGCCCATACATGGAGGTTTGTTGTCCATATAGTGGCATTTTGCCCAGATACGGATGTTTTTAACCTACAGTAGATAGTGGCATTTAAGTTAGGTTCCCGGATTACAGAGATATACCTTGCCGTTGGTTTCCGGGCTTACATGCATTGGCCAATACATAAACCAAATATCTCTCTTTTGCAGTAATGCAGAGCCATATTTTCACTTGTACATTTTTGGCTTTTTCAGTGTGCGACTGTATGCATGTATAGCCACTGTGCTCCTCAGGCCCTCTGTGCTCTTCAGCCCTTCCGTGCGTCTCAGCCCTTCCGTGCACCTCAGCCCCTCTGTGCTCATCACACTCTCCCTCCTCTTCAACCCCTCTGAGGTCCTCAGTGACCTTCTACACCTCTTCACAGTGACCTCAGAGAATGAGACATGCCCACATTGTTCTCATATGTCCAGATATTGTCTGTCAAGCAAGATCCTAAAGTTATTTTATCATTAAGTCATGCAAAACTCATCCTATTTCTGGAGGAAAATCATGCATGCTGTGAATTTTCTTTTTTTCACACAGATTTTGTCATTCAAAAAAAACCCAGTCATCCACACTGTCCTGTTGTTTAACATTGGTGTGAGTGGTGTCCGTTTTATTCACGGATAGCACTCAGATGGAAAATACGGTTGTTTGAACCTAGTCTTCAAATAGACTGTTAATATCTTATCTGTGAGGGTGCAACACCCAGCAACCGTGCCAGAAGTTCTCGAATGCAACCAAAGTACTGCAGTCTTGTCATTTCTATAATGGTCGCAGCTGGGAATGGCAAATCCACTTCCTATTAAAATGAATAGTGGATCTACCTTTCTGCGGACACTATAGAAATGACGAAGCTGCTGGCGCGCCGGTATCAGCTGATCAGCAGGGGTGCTGGGTTTTGTATCTCCATGGTCAGATATTGATGGACTATTCTAAAGGGGCTTTACACGCTACGATATCGTTATGTTTTATTGTCGGGGTCACGTCGTTAGTGACGCACATCCGGCGTCATTAACGGTATTGCAGCGTGTAACACTTACTAGCAACCATAAACGTCCTCCAAAGTGGTAAAAATCGTTCACCATGGAGAGGTCGTCCTAAAACCAAAAATTGTTAATCATTGTTTAAAGATGTTGTTCGTCGTTCCTTCGGCAGCACACATCGCTGTGTGTGACACCGCAGGAGCGAGGAACCTCACCTTACCTGCATCCCGCCCGCAATGAGGAAGGAAGAAGGTGGGCGGGATGTTTGTCCCGCTCATCTCTGCCCTTCCGCTTTGATTGGCCGGCCGCTTAGTGACGTTGCGGTGACGGCGCTATGACGCCGAACGCACCTTCCCCTTGAGGGAGGGATTGTTTGGCAGTCACAGCGACGACGCCGACCAGGTAAGTGCGTGTGACGCTGTCGTAGCGATAATGTTCGCTGCAGCAGCAATCACATGATATCGCATGCACGACGGGGGCGGGTGCTTTTGCATACGATATCGCTAGCAATTGCTAGAAATATCGTAGCGTGTAAAGCCCGCTTAAGGGTAGGCTATCATTAAGAAAGTAGTGGCCAACCTCCAAGTAAACAGCAGCATGTGCTGAAAAGTATGCACAATATAGTTTAGACATTATGGTCTAACCAAAATCGGCAAAAAACATAAAATAATGAAGAAAATGGATTATAGATATGAGATGAAATACAGCTGATAAAAGAACAGAGCTTCCATTGCTATCAGTTATGTGCATGACAATTTCATGTAGCTGCTACTTATCGTACCGTCGTATGCACGGTTTGGCTGACAGCTGAACAGCTTCCTGAAATAAACATTACGTTGTGGTTTGGTGCAAATACACTCGTATTATCCTACCCCTACCCAATAGCGTCTGCATTTTAATATTTACCTGTGGTGAAATGTACAAAACCTGTCTCTTCCTGACGGTAGCATAGTTATTATTCCGAGCTAAGAGGCTACTATTTTAGTGGTATGCACATGCCAAACTAGAAAAACATTGCTCAGCGTTCCCCTTGCATAACTAAATTGCAAATGAAAAGGCAAATCATACCTTTGTGCACACATGCTTAGCATGCCATTTACATTGTGAGCAGAGAGACAGCTGTAGCGAGTAGACTGCTGAATTGGGAGCACATTAGCGAGGCTTGTCATTTATTTCTTTATTTTTGTTACAGAGCAAACTGTGGAAATAACTGTCATCAGAGGCAGATTTGCTTGTTTATTTGTCTAACTGGGTGGATACTGGGAGGAAATGAAGACTAACACGTTTTAGTTCTGGTTTGGCTTTTGCAGGGCCCATTTCCCGATCAAAGGTATTTTCCCTCTTTATAAATGTTACTTAATTGGGTTTTTACAAAAAGTATTACAGTAATATTCAAATGCACCTTGATAATAGAAACGTGCTCACCCAACCTAAAGAACTGAAAACTGCAGTCGTGGCCAAAAGAATTCAAGAATGACACAAATTTTGGTTTTCACAACCTTTGTCGCGTGAGTGTTTTTGATCTATGGATTTTATGGTAAATTAAATTATCAGTATTTTATATATTTTCAAAACCGTTATTAAAAATACATCACGGTTATGCAAAGACTCAATATTTGCCCCTTATTTTTAAATTCTTCCTGACATTTTGATATAAGTTTCTAGGCCAAGTCCTGGTCCTCTGCACCTATATTGTTTCTTGGTTGTTCTCATAAGGTAAACAGAACACCAATCACTCCAAGCATATTTTGGTGTGCTGTGCTCTGTTTCATTGGATGTATTGTATGTGCAGTGGTCAACCCTTTTGGATCCTGAGCCCACATACCAATGTAAGAGGAGATATGCTGCTTGAACACTTTGTATTTAAAGGGAACCTGTCACCAGGTTTTTCCCTTATGAGCTGCAGGTACCACCATTGAGGCTTTATATATAGCTTTCCAGAAGACTGTATATAAGAGCCCAGGCCACTCTGTAGAACATCAAAAAGACCTTTATTATGCTCACCTAGGGGGCTGTATTTGACCTTTCCTCATGTCTGCACATTACAGTACTTTGCTCTGCCCTCAGCAGGGCAGATTAAAGCGCGCATGCGCAGGAGTTCAATGGCAGGCTTTGTGTGGATGAAGTAGAATGTGTCATCCACACCAAGTTGAGAAGAAAGACGGCAATTGCACAAGGTGGAGGAGGCGCCAGACCCAAAACCAGCAACGCCCATCAGTCCACTAGATGAGTATAATAAAGGTGTTTTTATGTTACATAGTATACATAGTTACTAAGGTTGAAAAAATACCTAGGTCCATCTAGTTCAACCTTCTTCCACCAGTTCTACATTTGGTCACAAAGTCATTTATAACCATCAATGTTGTGTGTACTAAGGAAATCATCCAGCCCTTTTTTGAAAGCTGTTATACACAGCAGCCTGGGCTTTTATATACAGTATTCTAGAATTCTGTATATAAGGGCTTACTGGTGATGGCCACAGTTTCTATGGGACAAATCTGGTGACAGGTTCCCTTTATGTGTTACTGTATCTTGTTTGGAAAAGTTTTGAATAATGAGTAGCAATGTAGTTGAAACATTACACTAGTGTCCCTGGACTCCTTTTTTCTAAATTCCAGGAAGGTTTATAGAACATTTCACATTTTATTGAGAGCATATGTGATTGCTTGCTGATTGTTGGTACTCTTGACTCAGAGTCCACCAACAATGATAAGGGAAAAAAGCAAATCAGAGGCTCTTGTGACATTTATACTTTAAAGAACCAAAGCTCCACAGCTAGAACTGTTGCTTTTCAGCATTGGGTTCCATTACAACCAAGGAGAGCCATGGAGTTTGTTATTTGCGTTGTTCTCTTGAGTCTCTCTCACTTAGGCCCCCTACACACATCCATATAAAAACAAGTACATGTGGCATGGTCCATTTTGACCATCCATCTTTATTTTTCATTACTCATCCGTGTGTACTTTTTAAAACATGTCTTCCATGTCTTTCCAGAATAGATCTAGAAAATGACATTTCAAATCTTCTCCTATACTTTCTATGTTAAACACGTACAGCACACGGATGCCATCCTTGTTCTCTATGTTTCTTCACAAACCCATAGACTTGTATTGGCCCTTGTCATCCATGCTGCTGGAAAAAAATGGTCTCCTTGTGGTTCACATGTGGTTTACATACATATGGTCCATGTGAAAACATGGACATGTAAGCAGAACCATAGGTTATAATGGGTATATGTGGCATCTGTGAAAAAATTATCACATGTAAGGATGCCACATGTAACGGAAATACTGATGTGTGAAGGGGACCTTATGGTGCATTCAGACAACCGTACAAATGGGACTGCAGTGCTCAGACTGTGGGCGGCTCTCCCGACCAAGTGTGACAACTTCATATATTTCTATGCAACTGTCTTACTCAGGTAGGGAGACACGCGGCCAGTCCAAGCATTGTGGTCCGATTCATACGGTCATCTAAATGCACCCTCCAAAAGGCACATTGATAAGAAGTGTAGCTTGCAAGCCCCTATGAGGACAGTGTCTGTGAAGTGCTGTGGAAAATATTGGTACAGTAAAATAATAATAATAATAAGTAAAGCACAATGTCTCACCCCGCACAGTGGAGGATTGCCAGCCTGGGAGCAGTACTGTATAGAGACAATGCCAAGGAGACCTTTGTGCTGTGATCAGCAGTCAGACACCACCAATTAGTGAGTCATGCATAAACAAAATATAGATTTACACAGGTTTCTGTTATCATAATGGGTTAATCCTGTCTTCATAGATGGATATTGTTAATCCTTGTAAAAACCAACACTTTTGCAATTTATTGTTTATGACGTCTCCAGATATTAACACTTTTGCTTTGTATGTGGTTGATTGCTTGGATGAGCAGCAGTGGCTGAACATGCACAGTGCCTACAAGATCTTTTCTAATGAAGTTGTAAGCACTGCTTTGAAGCTGACGAGGTTTCTGGTTCACCCTCCTATCTCCTAATCTTAGACATCTTCAGTACAAACAATGCTTACGAGCTAGACAATAGCAGTGGTCGGTCTCCTTGGCCCACGAGCCATAAATAAAAGTCTCACTGTATCAAGAACAGCTGCAAATTTTAATAAACAGTAAATTGCAAAAGTACTCCTTTTTACAAGCCCTATCTGACAACTCTCAACTATGAAGATGACAGCAATGTGGGCATCACACAAGACGATATATCGTGCGATATGTCGGTGGGGTCACGTCGTAAGTGATGCACATCCGGCATCGTTTGATATATCGTAGCGTGTGACAGCTACGAGCGACGGTGAACAGGCAAAAATACTCACCTTATCGTTGCTTGTTGACACGTCGCTCATTTTCAAAAAGTCGTTTCTTCTCCTGTGCGCCGGTTGTTCATCGTACCCGGGGTAGCACACATCGCTCCGTGTGACACCCCGGGAACAATGAACACAGCTTACCTGCGTCCCGCCGGCAGTTCGGGAGGAAGGAGGTGGGCGGGATGTTACGTCCCGCTCATCTCCGCCCCTCCGCTTTTATTGGCCGGCCCCTGTGTGACGTCGCTGTGACGCCGAACGTCCCTCCCCCTTCAGGAAGTGGATGTTCGCCGCCCACAGCGACGTCGCTCAGCAGGTAAGTGCGTTTGACGGGGGTTTAACGACTTTGTGCGCCACGGGCAACTAATTGCCTGTGACGCACAAACAACGGGGGCGGGTACGATCGCTCGTGCGAACGCACGATAGATCGTACCGTGTGACGCCCGCAGTCATTGTATAATTTGTAATAGTGACATACATATTAAATATCTAATTGTCCTTATTTTCAACAAAGTCCGGCTTCATTTTTAATCCACATTTTGGTTTCTTTAGGCTGCAGTCTTCTCTATTTGCCCTATTAATTGTTGATATGTTGGCATCCACAAGACAAAAATGATGCTGTAATTAAATAATCACGTGATCCTCCTTAGTGCCAGTGAGAGCAAACTCATTTTTCCAAGCACTGATGGTCACTGATTACTGCATTATAACTGGCTCATTTTATGACTTATTTTACAGCTCACTATATTGCTTACCTGATAAATAAAAAGTGGGAAAGGATTATAGACACGCACTGGTACATCGCCTTTCTCCAATCATTTGTTATTTTGGAGATTTACTGGAATGGCGTAACTGCTCTTAGCCATGCAATTTAGTCTGGTGTTTTGGCTGGAATGAACATGTATTAGGAATGCCAGGAGAATTACAAAAGAAGCATGGTATTAAAATGTAGGCATGATTAAAATTGAAATAAAAGGATGCTGCTTTTTGCCAATGATTTGGCAGTTATAATAAAATAGAGATTAGTTTCTACATTTATCTTCTATCACTTGACTTTCTTTACAGCGGCATCACTCTGCAGACCCATTTCATCTGTACTAATGCACAGAAATCCTCTACAAAGTTTGATTAAACAGAAATGTGCCGAAAACAATTTGAAAGGGTCAGTTCTAAATTTTTCAAGACCACTGGCAAAACAATAGTGAATAGCAGAAAAATACAATCCAGTACTTGAGATTCTGCTACAGCCTGATAATGCCCGTACACATAAAACATGGTACCCGTTCGAGCCAAAAATCATCTCATACCCACACGCACAAAGGTCCATATCAAATATACAGCCTCCAAGCAATTAACCTGTGAGCCATTGACCATAACATGTTGACGAGTGTGATCTGCAGTCCAAAAATTATGTTTGTGTCGGTGATTCATCATTTGGAGTCCCAAAAATATGTACCCCTTCCATAATATACCAATCTCAAAACAGTTGTATCCTGGTTGATCAGATCTATGTTCTTGTGAAAGTTTGATGATTCTTTTTCTTGCCCCATTCTAAGGCTATTTGTAGCCCTGTGCCCCTGCACTCCTTGCTCTCCCCTCCTGCAGAGATGTGCTGTCATCACCACGGCTGGCTTCCTCTTTGCTGCCCGGTGTCCCTGCGCTCCTCCATGTTGTTGCCTCCTCCTTACCCCTCCCGGAGTCTGTGTACCCGTCACAGGACTTTTGGGAGCAATCCTCAGGAGTGTGCATCACTGCCCCTCTCTTAAAGGGCCAGCACGCCACTCCAAGGAAGTGCCTCTCAGCCTATCGCTGAGAGGCACTGGGTATTTAAGGCATGCTCCCACTAGGGGAGGTGCCTGTTCAACACCATCAGTTTAGTCAGTTGAGTTCTGTCTAGTTAGTTGTCAGGTCACCCTGTCCCGTCTGGTCCCGTTCTGTCCCATCTGGTCCTGTACTGTCACTGCCTGTATTGAGTCGAGTCCTGTTCCTGCCTGTACCTGGTCCCAGCCCATCCTGCCTATTGGCATCTGGTTCCTGTCCTGTTCCTGCCTGTAACTGGTCCTAGTTCGTCCTGCCTATTGGCACCTGGTTCCAGTCCTGTTCCTGCCTTTACCTGGTCCCAGCCCATCCTGCCTATTGGCACATTGTTTCAGTCCTGTTCTGTACCTGGTAACACCCTATCTTGCCGATCTGCACCTGGTTCCAGTCCTGTCCTGTTCTCTACCTGGTCTCAAACCATCCTGCGTATTGGCACCTGCTACGAGTCTGTCCTGCCTTGTTGGTACTAGTGACTCTGCCTGCCCGTCCTGGCCGTGCCGTCAGCCTTGCTAGTGGCCTTGCCTGTCTGTCCTGCCCTGCTGGTGCTAGAGACCTTGCCTGTCAATCCTGGCTGTGCCATCTGCCTTACTAGTGACTTTGCCTGCCTGTCCTGCCCTGCTGGAGGTTGGAGGTAGAGACTCTGCCTGCCTTGCGCCATCCTTTAGGACCCCATCTGCACTTGAGACTTAGGGGCACTTTGCACACTACGACATCACAGGTGCGATATCGGTGGGGTCAAATTGAAAGTGACGCACATCCGGCATCGCACGCAATATTGTAGTGTGTAAAGCCTTTTTGATACGATTAACGAGCGCAAAATCGTCGTAATCGTATCATCAGTGTAGCGTCGGTCATTTCCATAATTTGGAAATGACCAATATTACGATGTTGTTCCTCGTTCCAGCGGCATCACACATCGCTGTGTGTGAAGCCTCAGGAGCGAGGAACATCTCCTACCTGCGTCCTGCGGCTCACGCCAGCTATGCGGAAGGAAGGCGGTGGGCGGGATGTTTACGTCCCGCTCATCTCCGCCTCTCCGCTTCTATTGGCCACCTGCCGTGTGACATCGCTATGATGCTGCACGACCCGCCCCCTTAATAAGGAGGCGGGTCGCCGGCCAGCGCGACGTCGCAGGGCAGGTGAGTGCATGTGAAGCTGCCGTAGCGATAATGTTCGCTACGGCAGCTATCACAAGATATCGCAGCTGCGACGGGGGCGGGGACTATCGCGCTCGGCATCGCAAGCATCGTCTTGCGATGTCGTAGTGTGCAAAGTGCCCCTTAGACCTGTCTGCTCCTATGCCCGCCCCTGTCCAGGGGGACAGCTGCCACAGTCCCAGTCCTCTACTCCACGTAAGGGTAAGCCCAGGGTTCCCCTGTGGTCCGGTGGGTCCACTCTTGCTCGCCGCAGCACCATCCTTCGGCGATGAGCGTTACACTATTTTCATGCAGTTTTTTGTAATCATGTTCTTGGTACTCAAATCAACATGAAATCCCATGTGAGGAAATGGCATTTCCACAACCCTGTTTGCCGTGTTTCAGGCTGGGTTCACACAAATGTATTTTCTCCATCCGAGAAAAAATATTTGATTATGCTAACCAGACTCTGATTAGATTTTCGTCAGAGTTTGATCAGAGTGGGAGCCATTTTTCTTGGATGTGGAAAACAAAAAAAAAACCAAAACAGTTTCCTCACCTTTTCCATTCTGTCAGTGCATGAAAATCGGACTGCACTCGGATATCATTTAGTACAGTTCGATTTTTTTCAAGGCCCCATAAACTTCAATGTCCGAGTGACATCCGATTCTCTGAGGCAAGTTGTGCAAGTTGGGCAATTTTTTTCTAGGACCACTTGGTTCACAAAAAGAACACACATGTGCATTGCCTCCATGATTTACATTGATCTGAGTGAAATTCAATTTTTTGACAGATACTTGGACTGAAAATACATCGTCTGCATGAGCCCTTACAGCACTAGTGAAGTAAATGAGCTTGTAAGAAATTTTAAATCTGCAGCATAGCAATTTCTTTAATCTTCTGGAAAAATATAATATTCCAGGTTACATGTACTAGATTCTGTGATAGGACCATGATCCAGGGATATCGTCTGATTGCCTGATATGGAGTCAAGAAGAAATTTTCCCCTAATAGGGAGCGATTAGCATTTTATTAATGGGTATTTGCCTCTGGCGCAACATGTTGGATTATATAGGTTGATCTTGATGGATTTACTGTAGGTCTATCTTGAACCTTAAAGGCAACCTGTCACCAGAATTGGCGACTATAAGCTATGGCCACCACCAGTGAGCTCTTGTATACAGCATTCTAACATGCTTTATATAAGAGCACAGGTTTCTGTGTAGAATGTAAATATCACTTTATAATACTCACCTAAAAGGCGGTGCAGTGCAGACCGGTTGGAAGGGTGTCTCCCTTCTCCGGGTCCGGAGCCTCCTCTTTCAGCCATTTTTTGTCTTCCTTCTTCTGAAGCCTGGGTATATGATGCGTCCTACGTCATCCACACTCGCCAGCATTGAGGTCCTGCGCAGGTGCACTTTGATCTGCCCTGAGCAGGGCAGATCAAAGTATTGTAGTGTGCCTACGCAGGACTTCAATAACAGCCAGTGCACATGAAGTAGGACGCGTCATATACCCAGTTTTCTGAAGAAGGAGGACAAAGATGGCCAAAAGAGGAATCCCACCTTTGTGAGACTGCACATGGCACATTAATTAGTATGTATTAGCCTTTATTTTTTGTTTATTTCTATTAGGAATCTCTGCACCAGTTGGTTCCACTAATTTCCCAGCATTGCCTAACAGCACCTGGGAACAGGATTCCCTTTTTCTCTTACTTTATTTTTTTATTTTGTTTGATTGTATCTCATTTTGTGTACATTCTTGTTGCAGATCCACATTTTTTCCTGCCACATTCTTGATCTATTTATGTTTTGCTTTGTATAAGTCCTTCACATGTTATATGTATTGTATTGACTATATTCTGATTATAAAATAAAATTTGATATTTTATTAAAAAGCACTCCTTTTTCTCTGCCTTTTCCTATGTTTCTTTGGAGTGTTATCATGCAGTGACTATCCTAAAGGTAACACTTGTTACCTGATGGCCATTTACTTCAATCATGTGCCTGAAGGATTTTTTGTTTGTAATATTACAGTAGAATATTGGCAAATATAAGTGTTGTGTACATAGATGAGAGCAAATAATAATTAGAGGCATGTGCAAATAATATTCACTGGGGCATAACAATCAAATTACAAGGGGAGTTGTATTTATTTAAAGCATACCTGCCGTTTCAGGTGACTTTTCTGAATAATAGGTCATGTGTGTGTACTTAAGGAATAACACTATTTCTAGTCCATATCTGACTTGTATTCTGTATTTTTATTTAAATATTTAATCAATTTCAATTAGAATACATGCACCTCAATGCACCATATGAAGTTTTTAACAGTATTGGAATAAATGGAGTTTCAGTTGTGTGTAGTTCGAATTGTGGACTTTTTGCAATGAAGTTGGGACATGGAACTCTGCCGTAACGACAAGTGAGCGGACTTTAACTAGATCCGCCGAAACAGCAGCACTATGGAGGATATCATTCAGCAAAAATGTGCAGCATAGCAGTGAATTTAAGGTTAGAGTGAGATAAAACACTCTGTCTTTCTGCTGCTTCTTCCTTCTTTTCTGTTGTCTGTAGTGTGTGTATTAATATACTCACCTACCACTGCTCTCTCTCCGAGATCCAGCGCAGTTCTGCTCCTCTTCTCAGCTACATCACCACAATTCAGTCTAGCTGGTTCACTCTATGTGAGAGCTGGAAGTCTCTTTTATAATATAAGCCTATATTCCCGTATTCTGATGCTCTACAGTCTTCCATTGTAAAAGACCCTTCCGGGTCATCCTGCACTCTGTGTGAGTAAGTCTACAGAGTGGTGACGTCACTGAGAAGAAGAGCAAAATGGCACTGAACATCAGAGAGCAGCGGTAGGTGAGTATATTAAAACACTCACAGTACACACTATATACAGTATGTGAGGCAGTGACGGGCATCATATACAATTGTCGATACGTGTCCCCCAGGATGTGTCTAGAAACATACTGAAACCCACTGGAGTGTGTGGTACTCACAGCTGCAGAACAAAATAAAAGTGAGGGTGGACGGGGTCAAGCTATTTGACCAAGCCAGATAAAAAAACCTGACATGGTTTTTATTTTTGGAAAGATCTGTAGGAATGCAGAGGGTTAGATCATTGCCTCCAGGCCAAGTCCTGCAAGTGCCCCATGGCCACGGTTTACATTAATGACTTGGAGGAAAGGGCAGGTGTGGTGGGGGGGGGGGGGTGTTTGGATGCAGAGAAGTGTCACGGTCATCTTCCTGCTGTTTTGAGACTAGTGACCGCCTTAGGACTGGAGCCTCCCTTTTCCGTCTAGTCTCTTCATTTAAACAAAGTTTCCTTTCCTTTGGCATCTCATGAGTTAATTTCAGTTTTGTTGCCAGCAGCTCTGAGCAGGGCAGGTCAGCTGTTGTTGCGTTGAGCCCATACCCATTTAGGTTAAATACTGGAGAATTCCCAGCAGACCCTGCTGCTGTTAAATCATTTCTACTTTGGCCTGCTATTATTAAGTCCGTCTGCTATGGTGAAGTTTGGTGTTTTGTATCCTGTTTGTTCCCCGTCTGTCTGTCCTTTCCCTCCATGTTTATCAGTTTAGTGGCGAGTCTAGGGAACTCGTCTGCCTACTCACTAGACAGGGTGAGTTTAGGGCCAGCTGAGGGACCCAGGTATCCTGCTCGATAGCACCTGTATAGGGACGCTAGGGAGCTCAGGAGTCAGCTTGAGGTGAGTTCAGGAGGCACCCCCTCACCCCTGTCCCTAACGGCAGGGACCTCCTTTGTATCATGACTCCAGTGTGACTCCCTTGTTGTGGTGTTTTTAGCAGCACGTCAGAGGCCCATTGGTCTGATCGCGTGTGTCACGCATTATATACGGACATATTCTACTCCGTTCATGACAGGGAGATGTTGAGTATGTATGTCTGTGTGAACTGAACCAGAGATTTGGGTGAAGCCTTATGTAGCGCCCAGAGAAGGGGTACTCGGTCCCGGGCAGTAACAAATGGGAATGTCACTCTGGTGGCCATTGCCCGATCCCGTGCTCTGGGCCCCTTTTGTTAATGGGGAGTATTTACAGGAGAGTTAAGAGATTTTGTCATGTGACACCACCTGCGGGTTGCGGTTAAGGATGGAGAACTGCCGCTGCTGAATGTGGGTACTCCCAGGGCTGATGGTAGTGGCAGCTGTGATGGTAGGCCCTTCGCAGGTAGAGCTGTGCCTGGGAGATATAACGGGGGCAGTAACGGAGACTACACCAGGTTGTCTTTAACAGTCTCTACCCACTGTGGACCCAGGGGTTGCTGGTTTTGGTCCCTTGGAGGACCAGTGCCAATGTAGTGACCCAGGTTGCTCTGTCCCCGGCACTTAATTGATTGGGTCCCCGTAGCATGGAGGATTTGGGGGCCCCGCCTGTCCCTTTTGGGGTACAGTCTCCTCCCTACGGCGGGCAGTGCGAACCCTGTGGCAGGTAAGTGTCCGAATCTCGATCCTAGATTACTGCTGATGTCCCCGGATTATTTGGTTCGGTGAAGTCAGTGGAGGTGTCCTCATTGGGCAGGTATTTGCCAAATAGTCTAAAACTTGCGCTTGACCTAGGGCTCTGTGCGCCGTGTGTGCTCCGGTCCCAGCGGTATCTCCAATACCCGTCCTGGCAACCTCTCTCCTGTGCCCCCCGGGTCACCGTTACACGGACCCAGCTCAGGCACGTCCGCACACCTCTCCTGTGTGCTCATCGACTCTTTCCTCACTACTGACTGACTGCTGACCCCTCCCACCAGGCTGGCTAATCCCAGGGTTCTCATTCCCATGGCGACCATCCCCTTACATGGTTAACCCTCTATGCCCAGTGTGGAGTGGAGAACTAGGATTTTGGTCGTGTTTGGATGGAATCGGTACTGGTACTCCAGGTCCCAGGGGGTAGGTCCTGTATCCCCAAGAGGATGCAGTTCCTTGTAGTGCCCTGAGGGTCTCAAGGGCGCTACACTTACACCGCACTAAAGAGTCCAACATTAGTGCATGTGCCTACTGTGCCAACCTGCTATGGCACACAATAGATTCCTACATTAGTGCATGTGACTACTGTGCCAAACGCCTTCACTGCACTATAGATTCCTATATTAGTGCATGTGCCTACTGTGCAAATCTCCTATGCCGCAATATAGATTCCTGCATTTGTGCATGTACCTAATGTGCCAACCACCTACACCGCACTATAGATTCCAACATTCGTGCATGTGCCTACTGGATCAAACTAAATGTGGACATGATTGGCTGCGATCCGGAAGTAAAGGTCTGTGTTTGATCTGAACTTTGCAATTAAAGACTTTCTTTGTTTGAACTAAATTTATTTGGGTCACTGCCTCTCTACTACATTGCTGGTGTAAGGTCTTCACCCCTACAACATATACACACATTTAAAGAAGAAAAATATTCATGACAGTGATTCTTTAAACTTTACACTATACGAAAGAAAGTAGGCATAAAATGTAAGGGAAGGAAATTTTTTTCCTGTGTCACTATGGCTCAAGCTGCAGCATTTGCACAGCTGTTGCAGACCCTGTCCCAGGAGTTTTCGGACATACGATCTGAGGTTGTGCAGCAGCTGCAACAAATTGCTGAGTTTCTGGTTTCGGCACATGCCCAGGCGCAACTAGAACCCAGTATAACCCTCCCGGATATGTTGTCTGGTGGGAGGGATATGTTTACCACCTTTAGGGAGGCCTGTAAGTTATGCTTCAGGGTCCGCCCTCGTTCTTCGGGGAGTGAGTAACAGCGAGTGGAGATTATTGTTTCTTTGTTGCGGGGAGATCCCCAGTCCTGGGCCTTCTCTCTGCCGACCAACTCTCCATCATTACTGTTAATAGACAGGTTTTCTGTGGGTTTGGCCCTTGTATACGGTGACCCTAATGGCATCACCCTCGTGGGGTCTAAACACTGAAGGCTCCTGCAGGGGGTGCGGCCAGCAGAGGAGTATTGCTCGGAGTTCCGGAGGTGGGCCACTGACACCATGTGGAATGACCCAGCACTTAGAACTTATTTCTGTCAGGGGTTGTCAGCTAGGCTTAAGGACTCTCTAGTGCAGTACTCTGCCCCAGAGTCGCTGGAAGCCGTCATGGCCTTCGCCATTAGAGTGGATTGATGTCTCAGGGAGAGACACTCCAGGACCCTGTCTCCTGTTGTTTTCCCTAGGGAGGACTTCCCACTGGTGCAAGCCGACGAACCTATGCAGTTGGAGGGAGCCTTCCCTCAGATTGAGTCACTTGTGGTTCATCATTGGTGTGGGTACTGTTTCTACTGTTGGGATAAGTGGCATTACATCTGGGCATGTCCTATAAGAGCTAAGCAGGGGCTGTCTATTAAAATGCCGCATCCTCTTGGTCATGTGGAGGGAAGCGACCAGGCAGTGTATCTTTCCTCCATCTACATGTCCCAGATCACCATTACTACTGCGGTAGTTGTTGGTGGAAAGACTGAGACGATATCTGTTCTGGTGGACAGTGGAGCGGGTGCTAATCTAGTGGATTCTGATTTTACTCCATCTCGGTTGCCCACTCGCAGTGCACTAACTAGATTCATCCCCATTCAAGTTATTGATTCTGCCCTCCTCAGTCAGAGGGAGTTCGCCCATATGGTACCAAATATCAATCTGCGGGTAGGTTCCGTTCACGGTGAATGTCTCTCCTGTTATGTCTTGGAGGGGCTGCCCACTCCCATCAAGTTGGGTCTGCTCTGGTTGAAAAGACATAACCCTGTGATTAACTGGCAGTCAGGGGAGGTAGTCAGTTGGGGCAGTTTTTGTGAACGCAAGTGCTTGGGTGCAACAATTTCTGTAGTTCTTATTAAAAAACTGTCACCCTGTCCAGCAGTAGTATCTACCAGGGTATCTAGGAAAAAAGATGGTGTGCTACCCCCACCTCAGGGGAAGAGTAGACCTCAGTGCGTTCCCATTAGAGGTGATCGGAAGAGGGTAGTTGTTCCCATTGAGTGCGCTGTATCGGGGCGTAAGGTGTTTGATTCCCTGGTTGTCAATTTCGCCCTAAGTTTTTCCTCTACAACCTGTGGTATGCATGGAAATAAACGTCCAGGTCCAGACCTGGTTAAGAATGACTATGTGTGGGTCTCCACTAAAGACACCAGGTTGAAGTGTTCATCTGTGCATCTGGGGCTCTAGGCCCGAGGTTCATCTGCCCCTTTTAAAGTTAGGCCTAAGCCACACGGCGAGAAAATCGGTGTGAGTGGAGTGCGATAAAACATCGCATTCCACTCGGACCAATTCTAACCTGTGTGTCGGCGCACATGAGCGATTATTTTCTCAGCCCTAATCGGACCGAGAAAACAATCGCAGCATGCTGCGATTGTAACGCGAGACTCTTTTCTCTCGCACCCATTCGAGTGATTTGGGCAAGAGAAAAATCGCACTGCACTCGCGGTACTCCGGTGTACAGAGCGTGCAGAGCGAGAATCGCAATAGCCGGCTACAGAGGAGAGAGGGAGATAAATCCCTCCCTCTCCTCCTCCGTGCCAGCCCGCCCCTACGCAGTGCTGGACCGCCCCTCCTGAGAGCCGGCCAGCCCCCCGCAGCTGAGGTCCGCTCACACAGTCGAACCGCAGTCGCAGGGATGACACTCGGCTTCTGCTGTGCTGCCAGCGCGAGCTGAGTGTCATGCGAGCATTGCACTAGTGCCCCGTGTGGCCCCGGCCTTATTGACATCCTCACCCCTATGGCCATATGGCTAGAGCTACCCTGCGCTCTTAACAGCCATGTCAGTGCTCCAGAAGTGTGTTGTGTCTCCAACTGGTAACCGGAGGGGCCTGTTCACATTTGAGGTGGATGATGTTACCAGTCTAGGGCGTCCGGAGGCCTCCCGTTAAATGGGGGCTACATGTGCCTACATTCGTGCATTTGCCAACCTCCTACGCCGCACTATAGATTACTACATTTGTGCATGTACCTACTGTGCCAACCACCTACACCGCACTATAGATTCCTACATTCTAGTATGTGCCTACTAGACCAAAATAAATGTGGATATGATTGGCTGCGATCCGGAACTAAAGGTCTGTGTTTGATCTGAAGTTTGCAATTAAAGACTTTCTTTGATTGAACTAAACTTATCTGGGTCACTGCCTCTCTGCTACATTGCTGGTGTAAGGTCTGCGCCCCTACAACATATACACACATTTAATGAAGGAAAATATTCACGACAGTGATTCTTTAAACTTTAGACTATACGAAAGAAAGTAGGCATAAAACGTAAGAGATGGTCAAAAGGAGGGAAGGAAAAAAAGAAAGCACAAAACAAGAAGGGATAAGGAGACAAAGGATTGCAAGATCACGTACTCAGGGTGAAAGTGGGAGTAGCAGTATATATATATATATATATATAGATAGATATATATATACTATATATATATTTTCTTTTTTCCCATGGTTACATTATGTCTTGGCATTATGGACTGTTTACCCTTAAAACAAAAAGTTTTCTTCATTATGCTGTAATGATAACGTTTTTTGCCTTTTTACCTTTATCGTCCACACTGACAACCTGAGTTGTTTTAATAATTTGTTTTCCTGCTACTCTTTCGGCATGGTGAAACATTTCAAAATGATTGTCCTGATCACATCAAAGTAGGGGAAATAACCCAAAGTCATCAAAGAACCATCATCATTTCACATCCCTTATCTTGCCAATACAGATAAACACTCAGAACAAGTGGAAGGCCAAACCTTTTGAAGTGGGAGGCTTAGGATTCTACCCAATAAACCTCAGGGTATATTGGAGGTGTCCATGCCAATTCTGTACTGCTCAACAAATCTGAGGTTTCACACCAAACAGATGTACTGTATATGTCTTTAGATTTGTATGTGTTCAATTTAATCCAGTATGATCCCCCAACAACATACAGTGAAGTGTTCACTTTAATCAAACATACAGCCAGCAGGAAGAAAAACAGATCTCATCTGATCTCACTCACATTATTCAGACTCTGTGTGCACTGCCTTCTAAGCTGCAATCTTATCTCTGCAGTCATCTCCAGGTTCTTCACATGACCAAGAAGAGGAAAAGTCAGCAGAGTGATATGTAAACTGTCAAGTAGATTTTTTCGAGATATTTCTTTCCAAATATTGTACATAAATATATAAGTGCATCTCAATAAATTACAATATCATCAAAAACTTAATGTATTTCAGTAATTCAATACAAAAAGGGAAACACATATATTAATATATTATATAGAGTCATTACAGAATGATCTATTTCAAGTATTTATTTCTGTTAATGTTGATGATTATGGCTTACAGCCAATGAAAACCCAAAAGTAATTATCTCAAAAAATTTGAATATTATATAAGACCAACTGAAAAAATTATTTTAAACTCAGAAATGTTGGCTTTCTACTGAAAGGTCTGTACAGTAAATGCCTCAATACTTAGTTAGGGCTCCTTTTAAATGAATTACAGCATCAACATGGCGTGGCATGGAAGCGATCAGCCTGTGGCACTGCTGAGGTGTTATGGAAGCACAGGTTGCTTTGATAGCAGCCTTCAGCTCATCTGCATTGTTGCATCTGGTGTCTCATCTTCCTCTTGATAATACCCCATAGATTCTCTATGGGGTTTAGGTCAGGCGAGTTTGCTGGCCAATCAAGCACAGTGATACTGTGGTTATTAAACCAGGTATTGGTACTTTTGGCAGTGTAGACAGGTGCCAAGTTCTGCTGGAAAATAATCTTATCTCCAATAAGCTTGTCGGCAGAGGCAAGCATGAAGTGCTCTAAAATTCCCTGATAGAAGGCTGTGCTACACTGTGGACCTACACCAGCAGATGACATGGTTCCCTATACCATCACTGATTGTGGAAACTTCCCACTAGACCTCAAGCAGCTTGGATGTGGCCTCTCCACTCTTCCTCCAGACTCTGGGACCTTGATTTCCAAATGAAATGCAAAATTTACTTTCATCTGAAAACAACACCTTGGACCACTGATCAACAGTCCAGTTCTTTTTCTCATTGGACCAGGTAAGACTCTTCTGGCGTTGTCTATTGGTCATGAGTGGCCTGACACAAGGAATGCGACAGTTGTAGCCGATGTCCTGGATACATCTGTGTGTGATGGCTCTTGAAGCACTGACTCCAGCAACAGTCCACTCCTTGTGAATCTCCCCACATTTTTAGATGGCCTTTTGTTGATCCTTTCAAGGCTACGGTTATCCTGATTGATTGTGACCATTTTCTACTGCACTTTTTCCATCCACTCAACTTTCCATTAATATGCTTGGATACAGCACTCTGTGTATACAGACAGCTTTTTTAGCAATGACCTTTTGTCAAAATCCATGACATAGGCATTTGTTATAAGGTCAAACAGGATATTTTTGTTTCACCTGATGAAGGAGCCAATACAGCTCTGAAACGCGTCATGTTGTACAGATCAATAAACCACTTTGTACCCTAACCACTGACCGAGTGTGTCCGTACAACACCTGGTACCGCCTAACATCCAGTGTCCTCGAAAGGCACAGTTCAACCCACTGGTGTCTGATAGCGACGCCATGTAATCGGATCATAGCAAAAACTACTAGGTGTACACTCAAAGCATTTGACTGACTGGCTAGCAGCGATCCCGGTCATCAGCCCAGTCAGCAGTTTATTTCAGCAGCAAATCAGTAAGGACATCACTCTATTTAAATTTAGTTTAGGTGTAGTTCTGTTTGCATCTCTGCCTCTGGTCATTCTTTTCACTTTGCTCCACCGGTCAGTTACTACTCTGAAGATGCAACCTGGGAGTCCCTGCAATTGAGCCCAGTATAGGAGTGAACGGGTGAAAATCACAGAGTTCCTAAGATTCTGATAAAGAGAGGAAAGACCAAAGCCTGAGTATAGAAGCCTGCTATAAAGGGGTAGTCCCATCTCCAAGATCCTATCTCAATATGTAGTAAGAGTAATAATATTAGCAAATACCCCCAATTAGAAATGTAATATATTTCTCCTGATATCATGTCTGTTACCTCATGTGCAGGGCATAGCAGCTTAGGTATCCATGGTTACGACCACTCATATAGTGATAGTAAGTTAGTTGTGCATGGTAGTAACCATGGATGCCTAAGCTGCAATGCAGTGCACATGAGGTAACAGACATGGCTATACGAAGAAACTATTGTACATTTCTAACTGAAGGTTTTTGCTAATATTATTATTACACCTACTACATATTGGGATTGGATCTTGGAGATGGGAATATCGCTTTACGCTAGACAGGAAAATATTCAAAAACAGCACACACGATACAGTCACTTTGTTCAGGCAATTAATAGGGGTCTCGGCCCCTGGATTCATATATTTTACAAGGTCTGGTGTTTTAATGATTGTCAAATGTTAGTTCATATGACTGGCCTGCTACTGACCCTATCGTTTCTATTGAAGTGTCTAATAAGCATGTGCAAATGTCATTGTGATGTGGGGGTGAACAGGGCAAGCTTTGATAGCACCTGCCATGACTGGTGAATCCTGTCATCAGCTGTGTATAGAGGTGTAACCTTGCTATTGTAATCCTGGCTCTCATAATGTAGAGCCTTGTTGTAAACTCTTCCTGAAAGGACAAGAAGTGAGAGTATAAAAAAGTGCTAATGTACACAGGGAAAAATCCAAGATTATTAATTTACCTTTTTTTGTTGTTTGTTTGTTTTTTAATAGACATCATGATATGAAAAAAAATACAAGGAACAATTGGTCAATTTCTGATGATGGCTTCTCTTTAAGGTCCATTTATGCAGGACGGTCATCGGTCCATGTAACCAGTAGCTGATGAGACCATGAACAAGCAAAATGGTCATTATTTGGCCGATTGTATGAGTTATATGAGCCATTCAATCAATTCTAGTAACACATTGCCCAGGGATGTGCTGCTGCCGACAACATACATGCTGTATAGAAACAGAGTAATCCTACTAATATTGTTATCTGTTGTTCCATGTGCCCGGGCCATTAAATAAATGATGACTGAGTTGTATATAGTCAAACTCTGATCTTTTAGGAGTGAAAATAGGCCACTGTAAATGGACCTTTATGGACTGAAGTCCACATGACCAGTTTATCTTTGATGCAATGGAGACGCTGCAGCAGTAACTTTTAATGGTGTGAGATCAATAAATTAAAAAATGGTTCTGCATTGATATGTAAAATCCGCTGGAGTCTGGAGTATAATCAGAGAAATCAAAGAAAGGTATAAGACAAAAATATCTCAATTATTATTGTTGAATATGCTGATGTACTGCACTTACCCAACAATAGCCCTCAACGCAAAAGAAAATTACTGAGCGGACTGTGCCTCAGAAATCTCAAGGGTTTGTTTTTTTATCCGTTACAAAACAGCAGCAAATTGGATGCCCAACCACAGCTCCATTCATTGTCAATGGGGCTGCCGGAAAAAGCTTAGTGCAGTGCTTGGGTACCCCTTAGGGCATGAGTGGAGTGAGGGGTGAGCATGCACACTGCTACTCCATTCTAATAGGGTAAAAGGGCACTGTTCTGCGAATTGTTTACACCAGTCGGACCACCACTGGTCAATCCATTATCACTTATCTTGTTTAGGTGGACGATTAACTTAATTTTCATCACAACTCCATTGACTCTTAAGTAGTGAATGTGATCACTTTCTTCATCATAAGTGTCTCTACATACATTGTCCTATCACATTAAACCCTCCATACAAAATAGATAGCTGTTAAGTGATCATTGATTTGGCCAACAGCTATCACCCCCGGTTCCTGTATTCACAGCAGGGCCCGGCTCTGACTCTTCTTTCAGCGGCTTATCACCCAGTGAATAAAAAGACCAGCCCTTCATTGTTCATTGGGGAAGAAGGCTCCCATACAACACACTGCCAGCCGATCCCACCGGATTAGGATAACCAAAAGGTACCGTCACACATAACGAGATCGCTAGCGAGATCGCTGCTGAGTCACCGTTTGGTGACGCAGTAGCGATCCCGTTAGCGATTTCGTTATGTGTGACACCTACCAGCGATCAGGCCCCTGCTGTGAGATCTCCAGTCGTTGCAGAATGGTCCAGGCCATTTTCTTCAAAGGCGATGTCCTGCTGAGCAGGACATATCGCTGTGTTTGACACTGTGTGACAGGGTCACAGTGACCGCTGAGATCGTTATACAGGTCGCTACTGGGACCTATATTGTTCCTGCATCGCTGGTAAGGTCTGACTGTGTGACATCTCACCTGCGATCTCCCAGCGACTTACCAGCGATCCTTATCAGGTCACATCGTTTTCGGGATCGCTGGTAAGTCGTTGTGTGTGACTGGGCCTTTAGTCTAATGTGTATGGGGACCTTTATACTGCATAGGGTCACACCCTACTGATGAGGGTAAGCCCGGCTTCACATGTGAAAGATAGTAAGTGTGTTTTTAAGTGTATTGGACCCATTACCGGTCATGTGTCAGTTTTTACAAATCTTCGTTCAACCATTTTTGTTGTGTAAAAAAAAAAAAAGGCATTGGTTTCTCGTCCTCCTTCTGAAGCCTGTGTGCATGACGCGTCTACATCATACACACTCGCCGGTCCTGCGCAGGCGCAGTACAATAGTTTGATCTGCCCTGCTCAGGGCAGATAAAAGTACACCTGCGCAGCACCTTAATTCCGGCGATTATGGATGACGTAGGATGCGTCATGCACCCTGGCTACAAAAGAAGGACGACAAAGATGGCCGAAAGAGTCGGCGTTCGCCAATCTGAGTCAAATCCACTGCAGCGCGACCGTTAGGTAAGTCTTATAAAGTGTTTTTTACATTCTACACAGCGGCCTGGGCTCTTACAGTGCCTACAAGTAGTATTCAACCCCCTGCAGATTTAGCTGGTTTGATAAGATGCAAATAAGTTAGAGCCTGCAAACTTCAACAAGAGCAGGATTTATTACCAGATGCATAAATCTTACAAACCAACAAGTTATGTTGCTCAGTTAAATTTTAATAAATTTTCAACATAAAAGTATGGGTCAATTATTATTCAACCCCTAGGTTTAATATTTTGTGGAATAACCCTTGTTTGCAATTACAGCTAATAATCATCTTTTATAAGACCTGATCAGGCCGGCACAGGTCTCTGGAGTTATCTTGGCCCACTCCTCCATGCAGATCTTCTCCAAGTTATCTAGGTTCTTTGGGTGTTTCATGTGGACTTTAATCTTGAGCTCCTTCCACAAGTTTTCAATTGGGTTAAGGTCAGGAGACTGACTAGGCCACTGCAACACCTTGATTTTTTCCCTCTTGAACCAGGCCTTGGTTTTCTTGGCTGTGTGCTTTGGGTCGTTGTCTTGTTGGAAGATGAAATGACGACCCATCTTAAGATCCTTGATGGAGGAGCGGAGGTTCTTGGCCAAAATCTCCAGGTAGGCCGTGCTATCCATCTTCCCATGGATGCGGAGCAGATGGCCAGGCCCCTTGGCTGAGAAACAGCCCCACAGCATGATGCTGCCACCACCATGCTTGACTGTAGGGATGGTATTCTTGGGGTCGTATGCAGTGCCATCCAGTCTCCAAACGTCACGTGTGTGGTTGGCACCAAAGATCTCGATCTAGGTCTCATCAGACCAGAGAACCTTGAACCAGTCTGTCTCAGAGTCCTCCAAGTGATCATGAGCAAACTGTAGACGAGCCTTGACATGACGCTTTGAAAGTAAAGGTACCTTACGGGCTCGTCTGGAACGGAGACCATTGCGGTGGAGTACGTTACTTATGGTATTGACTGAAACCAATGTCCCCACTGCCATGAGATCTTCCCGGAGCTCCTTCCTTGTTGTCCTTGGGTTAGCCTTGACTCTTCGGACAAGCCTGGCCTCAGCACGGGTGGAAACTTTCAAAGGCTGTCCAGGCCGTGGAAGTCTAACAGTAGTTCTATAAGCCTTCCACTTCCGGATGATGCTCCCAACAGTCGAGACAGGTAGGCCCAACTCCTTGGAAAGGGTTTTGTACCGCTTGCCAGCCTTGTGACCCTCCACGATATTGTCTCTGATGGCCTTGGAATGCTCATTTGTCTTTCCCATGTTGACCAAGTATGAGTGCTGTTCACAAGTTTGGGGAGGGTCTTAATTAGTCAGAAAAGGCTGGAAAAAGAGATAATTAATCCAAACATGTAAAGCTCATTGTTCTTTGTGCCTGAAATACTTCTTAATACTTTAGGGGAACCAAACAGAATTCTGGTGGATTGAGGGGTTGAATAATAAATGACCCTCTGAATAAACTTTTCACAATTTAAAAAAAAAAAAATAAAAAAAGAAATAACATTCTTTTTTGCTGCAGTGCATTTCACACTTCCAGGCTGATCTACAGTCCAAATGTCACAATGCCAAGTTAATTCCGAATGTGTAAACCTGCTAAATCTGCAGGGGGTTGAATACTACTTGTAGGCACTGTATATACAGCATTTTAGAATGCTGCATATAAGAGGCCAGTGGTGGTGGACGCAGCTTATAGGCCGAAAAACTGGTGACAAGGTCCCTTTAATCTTTTTTTTTTTCTGGACAAGAGATGTGTGTCCAAAAAATAAAGAAAGGCACATTCATTGTAATGATAGTGACAGATAGCATATGTATAGAAATAAAATTGTGCTTGAACGTGGCCTAAAACAGAATTAATTTATACATTTTCAGGAGGAAAAATGGATGGATGAAACAGCGAAGAGCTCTTATAATTTATACTCTAAATGTTAATTTATAGATACTGTAAGCATTTGGAAGATCAGATGTTTCCAGAAGTGTCTGGTGCTCTATAATGATTCCCCTTATCCTCAACATTTTTTCCAAACTCAAAGTATAAAAATGATGTGGCCCCATCTAGAGCCCTCTCACCCCCTACCAGCACTCCACATGTCCCCACCATTTTTTGCTTCTCTTTTTCCAAACACTATTGTGACAATATGGCTATGTGCGCACGTTGCGTCCAGTACCTTGCAGAAATGAACGCATGCTCTGACAGAATTTGTCATTGCCAAATTTGGTTTTGACCACATACTGTAAATGCAGGAAATACGCATGCGTTTTTATAGCGTTTTGCCGCATTTTGACCACGTTTTACATGCTTTTTCTGTGCTTAAATTGAGATGCATTTTCAATACAAATACACACATAAATAAGGTTTGAACATTCAAACAGTTGAAAAAAAATGAAAAAAAAGATTACCTTTAAATCATACACTATAATGATAATTTACCGAAAATGTTTACAGAGATTTAATAATTATGTTCCAAATAAAGTAAAACTATTGTTTCACTCATTTTTTAAAGTCGGAATGGATGTAAGGACAAATGGAAACCTCTTGACCTCACTATAATGGCAAAAACGCATGCTTTGATTTTGTCAAAAAAGCATACATGCTGCATCAAAAAAGCAAGTAAAACACTCGAAATTTCTTATAGGATGCGTTTTGATAATTCTCATTGACTTCAATATTAGCAAAACGCTGCCAAAATGGCAAAAACAATTGACATGCTGCTTCTTCAAACGCAGATATTTTGACAAATTTTAGGCAACTAAAACGCTGCGTTTGTAAAAGCATGCATTTTTGCATAAAAACGCTGCGGAAACGCATGAAAAAACGCAATGTGCGCACATGGCCTAAAAGTTAGGACATATAATCCCATATAAGTTGTACTCGAAAGTGGATGACATGTTCTTCTCTCCTTATTCAATACGGAGAAGGAGTGGTTGTTTTCTCACCCACTCCACTGTCCACACTTCTTACAGCACTGGAGAGATACTTAGAAGTTTACTATTACTTTGTTTTTTTTTTACTGAACAATAGAATGTTGAGTTCTTGTTTTCTCCTTTTTCTTTCTTTATTTCTTTCTTTCATTTTTTTTCTATATTGTATGTTTGTTTTAATACAAACATAATAAAACATTTCATACAAAAAAATGATGCTTGTCAGAAGTAACATATTTTCGAACTTGGTCTACTAAAAATCTGATAAAATAAAATGTATTTTTTGAGAATTTACAGGCCAACTCCCTGTATTTAGCAGGGTTTGTGTTTACCATGTCTTACTATAATGAAATACCTTCAAACAATCCCCACACCCTTGTTTCCGTTCTTGGTGAAATATTCTGAGATACCTTTCTTTTTCCGTTGTGGTCAGACTCTGTGAACTTGCCAACTTAAATTGCTTAATATCTTGTTTATTGTAATAAAAAATAGAAGTAAACCTAACTAGACTCTGTACTACTGTCCTTTCTGCTAGATCACTTTTTCAGAGATATTGACATAGAGGCTTTGTGTCCATAAAACAAGGGGTGTATATTTCATTTTGCAGCTCAGCAGCAGCTATTAGTTCTCTCTGTGTCAGCCACGCGGTTGGGACTTTAGTAAAATAAGCTATGTGTCATGATTCCTCCACTCAGAGATGCAATGATTGACTACTGTGACCATGAAATCAGGGCATGCTGAGCTGTCAGTTTTGTGAACGACAGCTCAGTCATCCAATCAGGTACTGCGGCGTGCTAAGCTGTCGGTGAGTTGAATAACAGCTCAGTCATCCAATCTGGTTCTGGGAGGTGCTGGGTTGTTCAGGTGTTCCCTGATCACAGTGATTGCCCAGCTACTTAGCTGAGCAGTATCTCCCAGTTGTAGCATTCTGTTTCAGTGTTCCATTGGCCTACATTACTGTGCTGTGCTTGTTCTGATTATTGCTATCTTACCCCAGACTGTTGCCTAACTACTCTTCAGTTTAATTCCTGTATCCACAATGTGTACTCCTGGTATCCTGACTCGGGACCCTTACCTGACTATGTCTGTTTATTCCTTGCATCTACGATAAGCTCTTCTGGTATCTGACCCTGGATCATCCAACTACCGTGCCTATAGAATTGTTCGTAAGTGATATTACAACTAGCCTTACCTTTTTTCTCTTCCCCACCAGTGCGCACACTCTGTGATCAAGTGGTGAATCTGACCCAGATGATTCAGGATCTGGTCATGGAACAATAGAAGTTAGAATCTGTACAGTCCCTGTTACAGGGTCAGTTTTCTAGTACTTTGGGTACACCACAAAGCCCCCCACTACCAATTGTAGTCATGACTTCTGATCTGTCTAACATGTAATTGGTCTCCCAAACATGTGGTTGCAATTCCTGATAAATTTTTGGAGGAAGAGGACCAGTTTACAATTTTCATGGAGAGCTGTAAACTATATTTTACCTTGCAGCCCCGGTCTTAAGCCGGGGAAGGGAGGAGGGGGGGGGGGGCAAATTTGGGCATTTTCTTTGTCTCCACTAATCTCAGAATGGTCTTCTGTTAATATCCTTTGTGATGCATTAGGGATGAACTATGACAAACCTTACAGGGTCCAGGTGAGTGATGCAAACATCATGAACCTGACGCAGGGGGTCTGCACCGCTCAGGACTATAGTTTTGAGTATTGTCCTCTGAAGTCCTGTGGAGTGGCGCAGAGGCCTTTTGGCTACTCTTAAGGATTCACTAGCTCTGTATACTCCACTTTGTTCATTGGAGGAGGTCAAGACTAAGGCTATCCGCTTGGATTGAAGGATTCGGGAGAGACATGATGTCCGAGAGGAGGTTTTGTTCATTCCTCCTAGGTCAGTTCACTTACCTGAGGCGGAACCTATGGAGGTAGGAGCAGTCAGCACTCTGTCTCTATTATGGTCACGCTGGACATTTCCTTAAGGATTGCATGGCACACCCTCCAGCAATCAAGGTGTCAGGGTGTCAGGAAATGCCTAAGTCTGGGTGATTATGAAAGGGGTCACCCAGACTTCCAGGTACCTTTTACTTCTGAGATAAATTACTGCTGAATATGGACCTACTTTTCCAAAATTGATCATTATCAGTATTTGCTTTCATGGACTGTGGTCCGCAGCTAATTTAATTGATTCAGGACTGGTACTGAAACAAAGTTTAGGGAAAGTTAAGGTGGAAAGACCCATTCAAATTGTTGCCACTGACAGGACACAGTTACTCCAGAACCTTGTCCAGCTGTTAACAGTGGAATTCACACTCAAAGTAGGAACTCTTCATGCTTATTGGATAACTTACCTATGGGGTTTGTATTGGAAATACCATGATTGTGTATTCATAATGCTGTTAAAAGGGATATTGTCAGATAGGGTCTTTATTGTCATAAGAAATGTCTTTATTTTGTACAAGTTTTCTCAGCTGGTCTGGAGGGTCTGCCAGGGTACCTGAGGAAGGACTTCAAAGAAGTTTTCTTGGAATAAGAGTAACAGATATTACCTCCCCACCATCCTTATGACTGTGCTATCAATCTCATCCCTAATGCCAAATTACTGAAAGCTCGCCTGTATAATTTGTCTGGTCCTGAGTGGGCCACCATGAAAGAATACGTACACAAAAATTAATGGAAAAGTCATATTCGTCCTTTGCCCTCACCTGTAGCTGCTGGATTCTTCGGCATTAGAAAAAAATAAAAATGGAGGTCTCCTCTCCATCCTTGCCTTAATTTACGTGAATTAAAGAAATTTACAGTTAAGCATACCAACCTACTTCCACTTATCCTTGAACCTATATAATCAGCTTACTTATCGTCTAAGGGCCTATTTGAAAATTTTGTCATTCCCTTTAGATTAACCAATGCACCAGCAGTCGTTTAAAACTTTATAAATATTTTTCTAATTGTACTGGAAGGTTTATTGTAAGTTATCTGGACGATATTCATTTTGTTCCTCTGATCTGGATTCTCATTATGAATACGTCTTTTTTATTTTACAAAGGCTTAGAGAAAAAAAAACTTTGTTCTCTAAGTACTTTTTCTGTGCAATGGATAGCGTTCCTGGGCTTCATTAATTCAAATGAAGGGTTTAAGATGGATCCTGGAAAAGGTACAGGTCATAATTGATTGGGTTCAACCTTAAAACATTGCAACGTTTTTTTCGGGTTTGTCAGTTAGTACAGAAAATGTATTAAGGGTTCATCTCAGATCATCAAAGCTGTTACTGATCTCACAAGGAGACGGATCTGAGGGTTTGGGTGCCGGAGACTGTTGGGGTCTTTAATAAATTTAAAAAGTGTTTTATGTTTGTTCCAGTTCTTATCCAACCCATCTCCAGAGGCCGTTCATTGTGGAGGTGAATGCATCTGAAATTTTGATAAGGGCTGCATTACCAATATCAGAAAGTCCAAAGACTCAGTTGGCAATTGATTTCATTAAATATTTGGTATTCTCTAGTAGGAAAGCTGTAATTTGGGTGGTAGTCAACCAATTTAGTAAACAAACCCACTTTGTTCGGTTATCAGGGTTACCTAAGGCCAAGACACTTTCATGGAATCCCTCTGAACATTGTATCTGATAGGGGGTGCAATTTGTTTCAAAATTTTGGTGTATTTTGTAGAAATTTGTGGATTGATTTGTCATTTTCCTCTGCTTATCACCCTGAAACCAATGGTCAAAAGACAAATCAATCATTGGAGCAAATTTTAAGAAGTTTTGTTGCAACTCAGCAGGTGGACTGGTCATCATTTTTACCTCTTTGGTAAGTTCTTCCATGGGGGGATTTCTGCTGTAATGTCACACACGGACTTGGGGAAGGTCTGCCATGAGGCAAGATACACAACAAATAGAAGTTTCACCACAACAAACAAGGGGTACACCAGGAGCACATTAAATGTGGATCCTGCATGGGAGAGGGATGATGGGACACCTCCTGCACTCACCTGCAGGTGCACCTTGCACTAGTAGCTAGTCCCTATACATGTTCTGCACCTCTCACCAAGAAAAGTACCTGAAGCCCTGAAATCCTGTAATAGCCTTGGCTAGTGAGTGGCAGGTAAGAATCACTAGTCCCACCGCTGCAATAATACAACATGAAGGGGAGGTAAGACAGAGAGGGGATACATCAAAAGGATAAAGTCCAGCTTCACGGCTGCTGTCAGATACCGGGACTGCAGCCTACACCACTTCACTGCAAAAAGGGCTCCAGCAGCTTTCTAACTTTAGAATGATTGATAATAACCAGCACCCTCTACTGGGAGATGTGACCATATATTGGGGAAGGGAGTGGTCACCAACCGGAAACACCTGAGGCCAGGAGTCAGAAGCTGCTGGAAAACAAAACTGACAATCATTTCAGCACCAAATAAAAAGGGAATACGTTTAATGTCAGGAGTCTCAGATGGCAAAGAGACTCTGGCCCAGATTATGTCACAAGTCCCTAGCAACAGATGAGATGTCCGTGACATGTAACTATAGAATTAGGGTGTCCTAAGGTGTCAGTTTGGTAAGTGACAGCTCACTCGTCCAATCTAGTTTTGGGAGGTGCTGGGTTGTTCAGGTGTTCCATGATCCCCCAGTGATTGCCCAGCTAATTAGCCGAGCAGTCTCTCCCAGAACTCTGTCGTAGCATTCTCATAGTGTTCTGCGGGTCTTCTTTCCTGTGCTCTGCTGGTTCTAATTATTGCTATCAGACCCTGGACCGTTGCCTGACTATGCCTCAGTTTACTCCCTGTATCCAAAATGTGTCCTCCTGATATTCTGATCCCAAACCGTAACCTGACGTTTCAGTTTAATCCCTGTATCCATGTGTCCTCCTGGTATCCTGTCCCCAGACCATTACCTATGTCTCAATTTACTAACTGCATCCATGACAAGCACTCCTGGTATCTGACCCCGAATCATCTGACTACCCCCGACTCCAGACTTGCCAGTAAGTGACTAGCATCACACTGTTATTTTAGCTCCTTAATGATGTAACAAATTTTGGTGCTTTTATTTGTTTTCCCTTCTCTTTTTCAAGAGCAATAGTTTTTTTATATCAATATTGCCATATGAGGGCTTGTTTTTTATGGAATGAGTGGTCGCTTTCAATGACACCATTATTTTTACCACATATTGTACTAAAAAAGGGCAGAAAAAAAATCTATTGGGGTGAAATTGAGCAAAACACGTAATAGTTTAGTTCTCGGCAGTTTTTTTTTCTTTTACAGCATTAATTGTATGGTCAAAATGATCCTACAAGCTAATATGATAATGACAAAATACTTATATAGTTTTAATGATTTTACTGGTTTAAGACATTCTGAACTTTGTCATAAAAAATGTTTTTTTGTCACCATTTTGTTATGATAGCTTTTTATTACATTTTTGTAGGAGTTGCAGCCAACAAAAAAAGCAATTTCAAGAGTTTGAATTTCTTTTTTTCTTTATGGTGTTTATCATAGTAATTAACCCTTTCCTGACTGGGCGATTTTTTTTTCCCCCCATTTTTGTGTTTTTATTTTCCACTCTAATCCAAAAGCTATAACTTTTTCATTTTTCCATTAATTTAGGCTTATAAGGGCTTGTTTTTTCAAGGACAAGTTATAGTTTTAAATAGTAATATCATTTTAACATTCAATGTACTATTAAAAGAGGGGAAAATAAAAATCCAAGTGCAGTAATATTGTGATTAAAAACAAATTCCATTATTGTTTTTGGTGTTTGTGTTCAGGTTATTCCTTGTTAAAAATGACTTGTGAAGATAATTCTCCATGTAACAAGCAGAATTAAAAATTAGGAAATATGTAAAATTAAAATGTTGCTTATGTTGCCATTTTCTAAAACCTTTAAAATTTAAATTTTTTGGTTGATGGAGCTCTTAGAGGACTTGATTACAGGATGGCGAGCTTATGTTTTTATCAAACTTCATTATGGTATTCACTGATCAGGTTAACTTTATATTTTGAGCATTTGGACTTTTACAGACACAGCTAAACCATTTATGTGTATTGTTTAATTTGTTTTAATGGGGTCAAAGAGAGTGATTCCACAATTCGTGCTTTAATATTTTTAAAAAGATTACAAGTAAAAATAAAGGGATTGCTCAGGCTCTTTAAGAAAGTCTGCAGTCACTGAGTGACTGCAGACTTATGAATCCTCATTGGGAATCCTGACATTGCTTGCAGTGCGCACTACGAGAATTCTCCAGGTCCGGAACCAAGACTGTCAAGTGACTGCAAGTATGTGATATGAATAGTTCCAGTCACATTCCAACTAGATGTGCACAGCCTTTGTCAATACATGTAAACTGAGCGAGGTTGCGCACTTCTAGTTTGAATGTGGCTGGGAGTATAAATATTGCATCAATTAAAGATGAAAAAAAATCAAAGCACCAGCGTATAACATTTTGAAATTAGTATTAAATTAAAAATCCCATAATAAAAATATATTAAAGCATGTACAGAAGAAGAAACGCCAACGCGTTGCAAGTAAAAAAAAGCTCTTAATCATGGTCATAATTAAGAGCTTTTTTTTGCTTGAAACACGTTGACGTTTCTTTGCTCGGTACATGCTTTAACCCCTTAACGACCGCCGATACGCCTTTTAACGGCGACAAATTAGGGTACTTCTTCCGATCCGTCGCTTTTTAACGGCGGTCGGAAAAAAGGGTCTAGCGCCCCACAGAGTCAGAAAAATTCCGGGGTCTCAGCTGCCGGGGGTAGCTGAGACCCTGGAGATCATGATTCTGGCCGTTTTTTCCGGTCCCCGCTCACCTGATGACCGGTATACACCGTATACCGATGATCAGGTTACAGTTAATGACCGCGCCGGTAAAAAATCATTTATCTCCCATCTGGCATAAACAAACATGTCAGATGGGAGATAAATCTGATCCCCGGTCCTCTCCGGTCCCCCGGTGTCGCCAAAGTGTCCCCCCACCCCCCCTTCCTCCCGATAATCTAACATGGCGCCGCACATACCGGCGCGCACTGCAGCGCGCCGGCCGCATTTCCGCCTTTCCTATGGTTTCTGTCGCATGTGCTATAACACATATGACAGAAACCTGTTCCCCAGGCCCTGCCAGGTCACCCCCTATTCCCACCCCGGTGTCCCCCGGTGCCCCCCGTACCTGTCAGCTGTGAACCCCCGCGCCCCCTCCTCCTTCACAGCAGACGCCGGTCACACTGCAGAGCGCAGCTGTCAGCTTCCTGTGTTCAGAGACGCTGGCTGCTGCTGCTTGGCAGTCTGCAGCTGTGACGCGGGGAGGGTGGGTGCAAATTCTTTGCACCCACTCTCCTCAAATGGAGGGTCTGCACTCCTAGAAAATGGGGGACACGTTCCCTGAACGTGCCCCCCATATTCTAGAAGGTCCAGAATTGCCGCAGGACTTTCACAATGGATTACAGCAGGGACCCGATTTTTTTTTTCTTTTCAATAAATTGGCCAAAAGAGGGAATGTTTTTGGGGAGTGTTTTTTCAAATAATTTTTTTTTTTGTTGTCAATTTTTTTTTTTTATTACTGTCAATTAGTTATGTCTGGTATTAAATAGACGCCGTGACATAACTAATTGCTGGGCTTGATGCCAGGTGACATTACACATCTGGTATCAACCCCATTTATTACCCCGTTTGCCACCGCACCAGGGCGCGGGATGAGTTGGGGCGAAGCGCCAGGATTGGCGCATCTAATGGATGCGCCACTTCTGGGGTGGCTGCGGCCTGCTATTTTTAGGCTGGGAAGAGTCCAATAACCATGGCTCTTCCCACCCTGAGAATACCAGACCCCAGCTGTCAGCTTCACCTTGGCTGGTGATCTAATTTGGGGGGACCCTACGTTTGTTTGTTTTTTCAATTATTTATTCATAAATAATTAAAAAAAAACACAAAACACCTTGGGGAGCCCTCCAAATTGATCACCAGCCAAGGTGAAGCTGTCAGCTGTGGTGTGCAGGCTACAGCTGTCTGCTTTACCCTAACTGGCTATCAAAAATAGGGGGGACCCCACGTCATTTATTTTAATTATTTTTTTTGGGCTAAATACAAGGCTAGGCAACCTTTAGTGCCACATGAAAGGCACTAAAGGGCATCAGCTTAGAATATGCAGGGGGTGGGACGTTATATATGTTTGACATCTATCCATTCATCCATTGTAGCATTGTAGGCTATGCGCCCACTATCGGGGTTTGCAGCGTTTTGGGCGCAGTGTTTTCCTTGCATCCATAATGCTGTGTTGTGCAGTAGAAGCACAGTGGAAGGATTTTTAGAAATCTCATGCCCACTGTGCTTCTTTTCTCCGCAGCATAAACTGACCTGTGGCACAGCTTCCTGAGCCTCAGCATGTCAATTTATGCTGCGGAGATGAGTGTTCTGTGCAGGTAGAATAGAGCTAAAGTCCACAGCAGCCTGAACCCAAATCATGGGCATGGGCAGCTGCGTTCTCCCGTGGACAACACTCACATCTCTGCAGGAAGGCTGGCACTGTGTACTAGACGCCGTGTCGCTGGATCATGGCCACATAGCCTAACAGTGAGAAATTTGTTGCTACAGCAACATTTTTGTGAAGTACCTGTGGATTCAAAATGCTTACTATATTCCTGAATAAAATCCTTGAGGGGTCCAGTTTCCAAAATGGAGTCACTTGTGGGGGTTTCTGCTGTATAGGTACCCAAGAGGCCCTGCTAATGTGACATGGTGCGTGCAATTTATTTCAACTTTTCCAAAATTCAAGTGGTGCTCCTTCCATTCCAAGCCTTCCCATTAATCCAAACAGAGGTTTTTGGCCACATATGGGGTATCCCTGCGCTCACAGGAAATTGGGTAACAACCTGTGGGGTCCATGTTTTGTTGTTGCCTCTTGAAAAAGTGAAAAATGTGATGCTAAAGAAACCTTTTTGTGAAAAAAATGAAAATTTTCAATATGGCAACCTAAGCTTATCAAATTCTGTGAAGTATTTGTGGATTCAAAATGCTCAATATACACCTAGATAAAAGCCTTGAGGTGTCTTGTTTCCAAAATGGGGTCACTTGTGGGGGACCTCCACTGTTTAGGCACTTTAGGGGCTTTTCAAATGCGACATAGCGTCCACTAATTATTCCAGCCAAATGTTCAGTCAAATGGCACTTTTTCCCTTCCAAGCCCTGCTGTGCACCCAAACAGTTGATTTCCACCACACATAAGGTATCAGCATACTCAGGAGAAATTGCACAATACATTTTATGCTGCTTTTTTTCCTTTTACTCTTGTTAAAAAAAAAGCTATGTGGTTGAAGTAACAATTTTGTGGTAAAAATGTATTTTTTTTATTTTCACAGCTCAACGTTATAAACTTCTGTGAAGCACCTGGGGGTTCAGGGTACTCACCAAACATCTAGATAAATTCCCTGAGGGGTCTATTTTCCAGAATGGGGTCACTTGTGGGTGACCTCCACTGGTTAGGCACCTCAGGGGCTCTCCTAATACAACATGACGTCCGCAATTGATTCCAGCCAATTTTGCAGACAAATGGCACTCCTTCCCTTCCAAGACCTGCCGCGTACCCAAACAGTTGATTTCCACCACATATAAGATATCACCAAACTCAGGAGAAATTTCACAATAAATTTCATGGTGATTTTTTTCCTGTTACCCTTGTGAAAAAAAAGCTACCTGGTTGAAGTAACAATTTTGTGGTAAAATTTTATTTTTTTATTTTCATGGCTCAACATTATAAACTTCTGTGAAGCACCTGGGGGTTCAGGGTACTCACCAAACATCTAGATAAATTTCTTGAGAGGCCTAGTTTCCAATATGGGGTCACTTGTGGTGGTTTTGGTGGTGGTGGTGCGACATGGTGCCCGCAATCTTTTTCAGCCAAATTTCCTTTACAAAATTCAAATATTGCTCCTTTCGTTCCAAACCCTCCCATTTGTCCATACAAAGGTTTCAGACCACAAGTGAGGTATCACCGCGCTCATAAAAAAGTGGGTAACAAAGATTTGGGTCAAATTTTTGGAATTACCTCTTGAAAAAGTGAGAGAATTGATGCTAAAGCAACATTTTTGAGAAAAAAATGACAATTTTCAATATGACAACGTTACGTTATCAAAATCTGTGAAGTACCTGTGGGTCCAAAGTGCTAAGAATACCCCTCGATAGAAGCCTTAAGGGGTCTAGTTTCCAAAATGGGGTCACTTGAGGGGGGTTCCTGCTGTTTAGGTACCTTAGGGGATCTGTAAATGCAACATGGTGCCCGCAATCTGTTTCAGACAACTTTGCTTTCCAAAATTCAAATATTGCTCCTTTCGTTCCAAGCTCTCCCATTTCCCAAACAAAGGTTTCTGACCACATGTAGGGTATCAGCGCGCTCATAAGAAAGTGGGTAACAAAGTGTGAGGTCCAAGTTTTGGTGTTACCTCTTGAAAAAGTAAGAAAATTAGTGCTAAAGCAACATTTTTAGGTAAAATGTTAAATTTTATTTTTTTTCATTCCACATTACTTTAGTGCCTGTGAAGCACCTGAAGGGTTAATAAACTTCTTGAATGTGGTTTTGAGTACCTTGAGGGGTGCAGTTTTTAGAATGGTGTCACTTTTGGGTATTTTCTGTCACCTAGGCCTCTCAAAGTCACTTCAAATGGGATGTGGTCCCTAAAAAAATGGTTTTGTAAATTTTGTTGAAAAAATGGGAAATTGCTGATGAATTTTGCCCCCTTCTAACTTCCTAACCTCAAAAAATTTTGTTTCAAAAATTGCGCTGATCTAAAGTAGACAAGTGGGAAATGTTATTTATTAACTATTTTGTGTGACATAACTCTCTGGTTTATGGGCATAAAAATTAAAAGTTTGAAAATTGCTACATTTTTATTTTTTTTGTCATACTTCAGATTTTTTCACAAATAAAATAAAAAAATATCATCCTAAATTTACCTCTAACATGAAGCCCAATATGTCACGAAAAAACAGTCTCAGAATCACTGGGACCCATTGAAGCGTTCCAGAGTTATAACCTTATAAAGTGACACTGGTCAAAATTGCAAAAAATGGCCTGGGCATTAAGTACAAAACTGGCTTCGTCCTTAAGGGGTTAATATGTTATTATGGGAGTTTTAATTTTATACTAATTTCTCAATTTTATACGCTGGTGCTGGATTATTTTCACCTTCAATTTTTGCCATTTACCTGTGAGCCGGATCAGGTTATCCGTGCACCACTACTCCTAACATTTCCTCCGTTGAGCTGTTTCTTCTCGTTACTAGTGATGAGCGAGTACTAAAAAGCTCGGGTGCTCGAAGCTCGGGCCGAGCCTCCCAAGATACTCGTTTACTCGGCCCGAGCAACGAGCCCAATGTTATCCTATGGGAGACCCGAGTATTTTTGTGAAATGACCACCGGCAGCATGTAGAAACCCTAAAAATGGCACAAAAGTCTCCGAAGAGTGCTCAAATGACATGGCAACAGCATGGGGAAGACCCCTTGAAGCATTTATCACTCAAAAGTCACAGCTGTGAACAATTTAGTCCGCGTTTTACGCCATTTTTACGGACTCACCAGAAAACCTTCCAAAATGACACCAAAATGAATTTTCATGGCGGAAATGTTAAGGGCACATAACCAATAGTGAGATAGAGCTAATGTATGTTACTTTTTGAGATTACTACATGAAAGATTTTACGTAAAACATTGTGTGGCACTCCGATGTCCCTGAGAAGAGACGTACATAAAGGCCTCTGAGTCTAATGTGCCCATTTTGAGGAAGTGAGTCTTTGTAGTATTTTCCTTTGCCAGGGCAGTCCAAAATTGTGAGGTTCACCAATGCCCCTGCATACAGACGTGCATGATGGCCTGTAAACCTGAAGTGCCCATTGGAAGGAAGTGGGTCTATTGTAGTATAGCCCTTAGGCAGGGCAGCCAAAAATTGGGAGGCTCCACGTTGTCCCTGGATAGAGACGTGCATGAGGGCCTGTAAACCTGAAGTGCCCATTGGAAGGAAGTGGGTCTATTGTAGTATAGCCCTTAGGCAGGGCAGCCAAAAATTGGGAGGCTCCACGTTGTCCCTGGATAGAGACGTGCATGAGGGCCTGTAAACCTGAAGTGCCCATTGGAAGGAAGTGGGTCTATTGTAGTATAGCCCTTAGGCAGGGCAGCCAAAAATTGGGAGGCTCCACGTTGTCCCTGGATAGAGACGTGCATGAGGGCCTGTAAACCTGAAGTGCCCATTGGAAGGAAGTGGGTCTATTGTAGTATAGCCCTTAGGCAGGGCAGCCAAAAATTGGGAGGCTCCACGTTGTCCCTGGATAGAGACGTGCATGAGGGCCTGTAAACCTGAAGTGCCCATTGGAAGGAAGTGGGTCTATTGTAGTATAGCCCTTAGGCAGGGCAGCCAAAAATTGGGAGGCTCCACGTTGTCCCTGGATAGAGACGTGCATGAGGGCCTGTAAACCTGAAGTGCCCATTGGAAGGAAGTGGGTCTATTGTAGTATAGCCCTTAGGCAGGGCAGCCAAAAATTGGGAGGCTCCACGTTGTTCCTGGATAGAGACGTGCATGAGGGCCTGTAAACCTGAAGTGCCCATTGGAAGGAAGTGGGTCTATTGTAGTATATCCCTTAGGCAGGGCAGCCAAAAATTGGGAGGCTCCACGTTGTCCCTGGATAGAGACGTGCATGAGGGCCTCAAAACATTGTTCCCATTGCAAAGGAGCGGGTCTCCTGTCGTTGTAATGTCCATTCTGCAAAGAATGGGCGAAAAAATTTACCACTGGGGGTATACCTGAAACAAAGGCCTAACTCTTGTAACGGTCATCATGGTGGCGCATGAGGAGAAGGAGGAGCAGTCCAGCGATTATCCAAAGTCCAGAAGTGTGTACCCATGGGTGACTGGAGGTACATGGCAAATTCCCGTTACAAACTTTAAATTCCGCTCTCATTTGCTGGTGGTGTGGTGAAGTCTGGCCCAATCCAACCCTTGTTCATCTTGATCAGAGTCAGCCTGTCAGCATTTTCAGTTGACAGGCGGGTGCGTTTATCTGTAATGATTCCACCTGCGGCACTAAAAACACGCTCTGACAAAACGCTAGCGGCAGGGCAGGCCAGGACTTCCAAGGCGTAGAGAGCCAATTCATGCCACGTGTCCACCTTGGATACCCAATAATTGTAAGGCACAGAGGAATGTCGGAGTACAGTTGTTCGATCTGCAAGGTACTCCTTGAGCATCTGGGCAAACTTAGGATTTCTTGTGGCACTACCCCGCACCTCAGGGGCTGTGGTACGTGAGGGGCTGAGAAAACTGTCCCACATCTTAAAGACTGTTCCCCTACCTCTGGCGGATTGGACTTGTGCCTCTCTCGGCTGTACGCCTTGGTTGTCCACTGATTCCTGACCTATGCCGCTAGCGTTTTGTGAGGGGAATGCTTTGCCTACTTCCGTGACTATGGCCTTCCGGAACTGCTGCATTTTGGTTGACCTCTCCGCCTCGGGAATAAGAGACATAAAGTTCTCCTTGTAGCGTGGGTCTAACAGTGTTACCAACCAGTAATGATTGTCGGCCAAGATGTTCTTAACGCGAGGGTCACGAGACAGGCAGCTTACCATAAAGTCAGCCATGTGCGCCAGACTCTTAACAGCCAGGACTTCAGTAGCCTGACCAACACGTTGACTGAACATGCTGTCCTCCTCCTCCTCCTACTCATCTACCCTGTCCTCTGGCCAGCCACGCTGAACCGAGGATATGACTGGTGTGCATGTCATATCCTCAATTTGGCCGGAGATTTGCTCCATGTCTTCATCCTCCTCCTCGTCATAGTCCTCCACTGCACGTTGTGATGAGACGAGGCTGGGCTGTGTGTTATCACCCACACCCACTACTGTTTCTTGCTGCAACTCATCGCGCTCCGCCTGCAATGCATCATGTTTGATTTTGAGCAGAGACCGTTTTAGAAGGCAGAGTAGCGGTATGGTGACGCTAATAATGGCGTCATCACCACTCACCATCTTGGTGGAGTCCTCAAAGTTTTGGAGGATGGTACATAGGTCGGACATCCATCTCCACTCCTCAGGTGTTATGTGTGGAGTTTGACCCATTTCCCGACGGTTTAGGTGATGCAGGTACTCAACAACTGCCCTCTTCTGCTCACATATCCTGACCAACATGTGCAGAGTTGAATTCCAACGCGTGGGGACATCACACACCAGTCTGTGAGCCGGAAGATGCAAACTGCGCTGAAAGCCGGCAAGGCCGGCTGAAGCAGTAGGTGACTTTCGAAAATGTGCAGACAGGCGGCGAACTTTTACCAGCAGATCAGACAGCTCTGGGTATGACTTTAGAAACCGCTGAACCACGAGGTTGAGCACATGGGCCACGCATGGAACATGTGTCAGCTGGCCTCGCCTCAAAGCCGCCACCAGGTTCCGGCCATTGTCACACACGACCTTTCCTGGCTTTAGGTTCAGAGGTGTGAGCCAGTGATCTGCCTGCTGTTTCAGAGCTGTCCACAGCTCTTCTGCATTGTGGGGTTTGTCACCTATGCAGATTAGCTTCAGCACAGCCTGTTGCCGCTTCGCCGAGGCAGTGCTGCAGTGCTTCCAGCTTGGGACTGGTGTGGAGGGTACAGTGGATGAGGATGCGCAGGAGGAGGAGGAGGCTGAAGAGCATGACATTCCGGAGCTGTAGAGTGTGGGTGAAACACTGACTGAGGTAGGGCCTGCAAACCTTGGTGTGGGAAGGACGTGTTCTGTCCCTCGCTCAGACTGGGTCCCAGCTTCCACAATATTAACCCAGTGTGCCGTCAACGAGATGTAGCGGCCTTGCCCACAAGCACTTGTCCACGTGTCTGTGGTTAGGTGGACTTTGGGTGAAACAGCGTTGTTCAGGGCACGTGTGATGTTTTGTGACATGTGGTTATGCAACGCGGGGACGGCACACCGGGAGAAATAGTGGCGGCTGGGGACCGAGTAACGTGGGACAGCTGCCGCCATCAGGTCGCGGAATGCTTCTGTCTCCACCAGCCTAAAAGGCAACATTTCCAGCGCAAGCAGTCGCGAAATGTTAGCATTTAGAACTGTGGCATGTGGGGTGTTGGCAGTGTATTTGCGCCTGCGTTCAAAGGTGTGCTGAATGGATAACTGAACGCTGCGCTGGGACAAGGACGTGCTTGATGATGGTGTTATTTCTGCGTAGGCAACTGCAGGTGCAGGACCGGAGGAGGCTTGTTCGCAGGCAGCATGGACAGGGGATTGGCTCGCATGCACAACCAGCGAAGACGTAGCAGTGACATTAGCAAGCACTGCTCCTCGACTCTGTTGTACTTCCCACAAAGTCGGGTGCTTGGCTGACATGTGCCTGATCATGCTGGTGGTGGTCAGGCTGCTAGTTTTGGTACCCCTGCTGATGCTGGCACGGCAGGTGTTGCAAATGGCCTTTTTAGAATCATCTGGATCCAACTTAAAAAACTGCCAGACTCGGGAAGACCTAACATTTGTACAGGCACCTTGTGTCGTGTTGTTGTTCCGGGGAACGGTTGCCTGACTTCTGCCTGGAGCCACCACCCTGCTTCTTACTGCCTGTTGGGATGCTACGCCTCCCTCCCCCTGTGCACTGCTGTCCTCGCTCTGCATATCCTCCTGCCAGGTTGGGTCAGTTACTGGATCATCCACCACGTCGTCTTCCTCTTCCGCACCCTGCTCCTCCTCCTGACTTCCTGACAATTGTGTCTCATCATCGTCCACCCCTTGTTGAGGCACGTTGCCAACTTCGTGAGAACGTGGCTGCTCAAATATTTGGCCATCTGTACATACGATCTCCTCATGACCCACTTCAACATGAGCTGGCGAGAGGCCAGAATGTGCGAATGGAAACGTGAACAGCTCTTCCGAGTGTCCAAGTGTGGGATCATTAATGTCCGAGGACGTGTACTCAGCCTTGTGGTAGGAAGGAGGATCAGGTTCTGAAATGTGCGGTGCAGTATCACGGCTACTGACACTTGACCGTGTGGAAGACAGAGTGTTTGTGGTGGTGCCAATCTGACTGGAAGCATTATCCGCTATCCAACTAACAACCTGTTGACACTGGTCTTGGTTCAAGAGCGGTGTACTGCTGCGGTCCCCAAGAATTTGGGACAGGACGTGCGAGCGACTAGATGTGGCCCTTTGTTGTGGCAAAATTAGAGCTTGCCCAGGACCTCGGCCTCTGCCTGCACCACCATCACGTCCACTTCCTTGTTCCTTGCCAACGCCCTTGCGCATTTTGCAATGCTGTGCTGACGTGTATTCACTAGACTTGGGCGTTATATCAAAGTTTGTGCAAATCGTGCACCTGTACGCTGCCACCGACAGGCACACACGTGCAGTTTTTAAATGCAAGCACGGACGCACTAAGAACCTAACACAGGTTTTAGGAGAAAAAATTAATGACGAGAACTCTGACACTATCAGCCACTGCTGACTGACGTGTATTATACACTACACTTGTGCGTTATATAATAGTTTGGTAAAAACGCACACAAGTGCACCTGTACGCTGCCACCGACAGGCACACACGTGCGGTTTTTAAATGCAAGCACGGACGCACTAGGAACCTAACACAGGTTTTAGGAGAAAAAATTTATGACGAGAACTCTGACACTATCAGCCACTGCTGACTGACGTGTATTATACACTACACTTGTGCGTTATATAATAGTTTGGTAAAAACGCACACAAGTGCACCTGTACGCTGCCACCGACAGGCACACACGTGCGGTTTTTAAATGCAAGCACGGACGCACTAGGAACCTAACAAAGGTTTTAGGAGAAAAAATTTATGACGAGAACTCTGACACTATCAGCCACTGCTGACTGACGTGTATTATACACTACACTTGTGCGTTATATAATAGTTTGGTAAAAAAGCACACAAGTGCACCTGTACGCTGCCACCGACAGGCACACACGTGCGGTTTTTAAATGCAAGCACGGACGCACTAAGAACCTAACACAGGTTTTAGGAGAAAAAATTTATGACGAGAACTCTGACACTATCAGCCACTGCTGACTGACGTGTATTATACACTACACTTGTGCGTTATATAATAGTTTGGTAAAAACGCACACAAGTGCACCTGTACGCTGCCACCGACAGGCACACACGTGCGGTTTTTAAATGCAAGCACGGACGCACTAAGAACCTAACACAGGTTTTAGGAGAAAAAATTAATGACGAGAACTCTGACACTATCAGCCACTGCTGACTGACGTGTATTATACACTACACTTGTGCGTTATATAATAGTTTGGTAAAAACGCACACAAGTGCACCTGTACGCTGCCACCGACAGGCACACACGTGCGGTTTTTAAATGCAAGCACGGACGCACTAAGAACCTAACAGGTTTTTAGGAGCGACAATTGCTGAGAAGTCTGACACTATCAGGACTGTTTTAGACTGTGTACACCAGCCCCAGATATGATGAAGGCTGGTATACGGTCACCACTAGGAATGGCTATATACCCTGCCTGCCTGCCTGCCTGTATACTGCTACAATAGTCCTGACAAGGACTCTTTTGGTCACTAGCCTGTATTCCAACCTGGCTATACCCTGCCTGTATACAGCAACAATAGTCCTGAGAAGGACTCTGCTACTGTACTCCGACCTGGCTATACCCTGCCTGCCTGTATACAACTAGAATAGTCCTGAGAAGGACTTTTGGTCACACTGTTTGCAGCCCTGCTACGGAAATAGCTATAAAGGGCCGCAAACCTTTCCCTGAAGCAGCGACACTCCCTGCACTGACTGTCTGGATAGCTGTGAGCAGACCACAGTGCGCCCACCGGTATAAAGGCTCGGTCACGCTGTCCAGGCCGGCCAATCACTGCAATTCCACAACTAACAGGGCTGTGGCATTGCAGTGGTCTGCCAGCCAATCCCTGCATGAGGGCTGGCTCTCAAAAGAGCGCCAACATGCAGAAATGAAGACCACGAGTACAGCACGAGTATCGCGAGATTACTCGGTCCCCGCCGAGTAGACCGAGTACAGTGATACTCGTGCGAGTACCGAGTAGTAACAAGCATGCTCGCTCATCACTACTCGTTACATATGATAAATATTGCATATTTGCAGTTACATGACTGCATGGTCTCACCGGCACCAGAGAATCCTCATAGCGCGCGATGCAAGGATTCAAAAGTCTGCAGTCACATAGGTGACTTGTACCTATGATCATCCGATCTCATGTGTTATGTACTGTAATAGCACAGTATTGCAGTATGTAGTAAAAATCACAGTCTCCTATGAACAACAGCCACAAGCATCTTCAAGAGATCCTTGGCCAGTGCCCCACGATCACATCGCTGGAGGACCTATGGGCAAGTGGAACAGGTGCTCTCTTCCTCCCCTGGTCCATGTGATGTAAAAGGCCACTGTTAGATATTGACAAATACATCTGCGCAGTTAGTAGCAGCAGTCGGAGCTCTGCTCCACCAGTTGCTGTTAGCGGCGCATCATTTTTGAGCATCTGACTGAATAATCATTTTCACAGTACAATCAATTTTTTTCTCAGACATCTGTTGCTTTTTATTAGATTTAGTGGAGCCAGAAATAGTTGTCAACAGTGCCAATTTTGACAGTCCCAGGAACTTGATTATGTGAACATCGCCCTAAAGTGAGTTTTTCTTTGTATTTTGGGTGGTATGTGAGTTTATCGATTTTGCACATGTACAATATTAGTAAGGGTGGTTTCATAAGACCATTTTTTCTCCTTCCAAGAAAATTCATTAGATACTCTAAATCAGAGTGTTTCTTGGATGTGGTGAATAAAAAAATTAAAATAAAAAAAGTTCCATCTTCTCTATTCTGTCAGTCTGTGAAACTCGAACCAATGACATCTGAGTGCAGTCCCATATTTATTTATTTTTTTAATAGACCCATAGACTTAAATGGCTGAGTGCAATCCAATTCTTGGAGGCAAATTGTACCTGCTGCAATTTTATTCCGTGACTCACTCGCTCCGATAAAAAAAAAATCAGACTTCTGCACTGCCTCATTGAATATCATTAGTCCTAATGCAATGTCTTGTTGGATAGCACTTGGACCAAAAATACCGTCGTCTACATGAGCCCTAACCATGAGAGGTGGCTAACTCTCTGCTCACATTGCATTTGTACATTTTGCATAATGTCTTAACAACCAGTATGGTATAATTTTTTTTTATTCATTTCTGCATATTTAAAAGCAAATATTTTGATTACTACCAGAATGTAATATGCAAATTACCTTTTCAGAGAGGAAGAGGACTTGAACTCTTGTGCCACCTCTTGGAAGTAGAATTCCTAAAAGTCAATATTGACCCTTGACATTGACTTAGGATAAAAAAAGAGATGAGTGGAGCTGTTGCAGTTTGGGTTTGGTGACTTCAGCTGGACTTTATATAAAGTTCTGTTCTGGATCTGGACTTCACCTGAACCCCAATGGAAGTCACTCATTGGGCAGTTCAGCCCTCCGCCCAAATACAGTCATCTATATACAAAACACTTCTGGGGAGGAAGGTTGGATTTTTTTCTTTTCGAACACCCTACATCCGATAGTGCTGATTTTACCCCCAGTTAGAACCAAACACTGCAAGCGTTGGGCTGATCACTGAGTGTACCCGAGCAGAGTGATGCTTGCTTGAGTGGTCAGCATGCATAAAACACCAGAACTCTGAACATGAACACTGATTTTTTTTTTTTTTTTAAAAAGGTCTGTGTTCTGTATGAACACTGAACTTTTCTGTTTGGGTCTGCTTAGCTCTACTTCAGGTATGAGCTAAACCAAAATCTGAATTTGCTGTCATTGTGTTGCGGGGTATTGCCCCTCATCAGTGCAAAGTATGAGATCTCATTTGGCTCGGTGAGATGCTAAGACTGGGCTCTAAGGTATAAGAGGCATGTCACCCTTCATAAGAAGAAACCTTACCCCTTAGATACCAGAATGTATTGACTTACTGGATTACCAGTAAAAAATGTAAGGATGTTACTGTATCTATATATATATATCTCGATATATACGTATATAGATATAAATAGTTCTTCACATGACATAACTTTCATGCTATACAATATTGTGATCAAAATATTGCATCACTCCAGAAAAATAAAAATAACCTTACTACCCTATTATAAACTGCTAAATCATTGATATCTGCATATATGAGTTGTGTATTCCTTTGATACATCCATTTCCAATTTTGGAAGGGTATTGATTGTAAACTACAGTACGACCACTGAGCCTGCAATTTCTAACTGCGCCGCATTCCATAAATTAAAATATCAATTCAATAATGCTTTCTAATTCATAGCACAGAGTGTAAACTATAGCATACACAATACTGTATAATGACGTAAGCCTCTAATCTGTCATCTATGGACGCTCGTTTGTAAATTTTCCATTTCTTTTCTGTCCAGATAAATATTTTACCACCTTTCATCTATTCACTTGGTCTGTGTATAACAGGTATTGTGCCTGATTTTATAAACTGTTGCCTATGAATATTTCATCACCTATCTCTATTTTTGTCAGGATTGTAATGCCCTCTCGTTTTTTTATTGAGTATGATTAATATTTCATTGTCATATCTTAGCTGCAGGTTGGTTTGCTTTTGTGTCTGCCTTCATTCCTATTCAAGTATTTAATGCTTAATCCATAAAAAAAATGTGGCTCATCAGATTGGTTCTAGAAATTGTGATCACAATAACTTTTACAGTGCTTTCGCAATGATACATTTTACAGCTGCACTTCAATGCAAGTAGCGTACGACCCCGATTTTAATGGTGGCGGATTATAAATATATGATGAGTACAATGCGCTGAGCATATATGAGTAGTAACTGCTTACCTCTCTGTGCTTCGAGTGGTCATAGAAGGACACATGAATTTGTCTTTTTTTGTGTATATAAAAAATATATATATATTTTGAGTGTATTTAGATCAGAAGGAGTGGAACAGATTGATAAATAGTTTTAGAAAAGATTCAGTATATTCTGTGTTTATCATGTAAACCTCTGCTCTTTCTGGGATTTTCAGTCCAGTAGGCGGTCCCATCAGTGATTGACAGTTCTCTTTGTATGCACACATGTAAAGACTGCTGTCAGTTACTGATAGGGCTGCCCACTGGACTGAAAACCCCAGAAAGTACAAAGGATTAAATGATGAAAACACAGATTTTACTAAAGCTTTTCTCATAAAATTGTATACCACAGCTCCATCACAGAATGCCTACAGATTGTACACAACTTTCATGATAACAGGTTACCTGTAAATATGAAAATTAAAAATATTGCATTTTTTTTATACTGGCGACTAAGGCTTCTTTAGGCTTTAAGCCGCTAATTCATCAAAGCTTTCACATCATAGTTCTGTCATACAAGCCTTCAAATAAAAAAAAAAAGGAAATCACAAAATGTAGGCAAAGCTCCGAGATGCACTTAAATTTGAAACTTTTGATGTCTTTTGATCCGGATTTTGGCTATAGAATGGGGAAAAAAAAAATCCGCATCAAAATCCGCGGCAAATAATAGGTTCGGATTTGCAGCGAAAGTCGCGGATTTTCATGCAGAAAAATCTGCAGCAACATTCTACCGTGGACACATAGCCTAAGGCTGGAGTCACATTAGCCTATGGCACCGAATGCGAGAGCAACGGATGCGATATGCTAATGACCCCCGGCTCAAGCTCTGCAGCGAGCGCGAGCCGTGTGTCATGCGACCGTGACCCGATCTTGCCATTGGGTCACAGCTGCGAAGGGGAGGGTGGGCGCTGCGGAGGAGAGGGTGGGGTTAATCACCCCATCTCCTCCATTGTCAGTGTGCGTATATCGCACTGCACTTGGATAACATCCGCGTGCAGTCTGATGTTTCTCTCACGCCCATACACTTGTATGGGTGCGAGTGATACGGCTCTCGCAGACAATTGGAGCATGCTGCGATTTTTTCCTCGGTCTGTTTAGGGCTGAGGAAAAACACGCAGATCTGAGCTGCAGCATTGTCTAACATGGGGCTGAGTGCAATGCGAGATTTTCTCCCATTGCACTCGTGCGAGTCATACGCCAATGTGACTCTGCCCTAATTCTTGATAAGCAGTGGACCAGTTCCCGTCTCCAGAAACCTCAATCCCAGTCCAAGACTGGAGTGATATTTTTGTTGCAGCAGGAGGCGCATGTAACTTATCAGACGCTTGACTCCTAAGGCCATGTGTCCACGCTGTGGAAAATGCGCGGATTTTGCCGCGGATTTCTCGCGGAAAAGCCGCAGATTTTCCGAAAATCTGCAGCAGCGGCACTTCCAAGCCATTTCAATGGCATTTTGGAAATGCTGTGTCCATGCTGTGGATTTTACCGCGGCGGATTTGCCGCGGATTTTGATCCGGAAAAATCTGCAGCATGTCAATTATTGTTGCGGATTTTGATCCGGATTTTGGCTATAGAATGGGGGAAAAAAAAAAAATCCTCATCAAAATCCGCGGCAATTCCGCGGTAAATCCGCGGCAAATCCGCGGCAAAAAATAGGTGCGGATTTGCCGCGAAAGTCGCGGATTTTCATGCAGAAAAATCCGCAGCAACATTCTACCGTGGACACATAGCCTAAAGAGGCAGGTCCCTTCATCAAGACAAAACATGAACAATGCCAGTCTTGATGTATTGGGCCCCTACCTTCTTTTCCTTTTAGGAAAATCCACATGCACATTAGCAGCAAAGACTGTGACCTATTTTTTATATTAAAATAAGCAAAGGCAATTGTGAAGGGAGAGGGAGAAGGGTCAGTTTTGACATCACCCATTGTGACTGGTGGAATCTGTGTAATCGGCTGTTTTTAAAGGCACCACCTCTATATACAGCCAATTTTTGTTGCCATTTTATTTGCTGGAATCAAGGTCCCTGTCTCTACAATATCCTGCTCTCGGATGGGACAGATTCCATTTAAGGTTTCTTCTTTATTCATGTGAATCTGACAATTTTGCTAGATTTTTACTACCATAGAACAGTATATTGAGGGAGCTCAGATGACAGTTAAATAGGATTGAGGCATTAGCTCTCATGTATCACAGTGTGCTGGAGCTACCATAAATGGTGTTTTTTTTAAGGTCAAAAAGTAGAATTTTGAAATCCACTATACAGTGGAACCTTGCTTAACGAGAACAATCCGTTCTGGGACTGTGCTTGATAACCAAGTTACTCGTTGAGCAATAGGAAATCATTGCAATGCAGACGATTCGTTCCACAACTTGTTAAATGTCCCATCCTGGTCCCCTATTCTGTCATTCCACACATGTACAAACGCACACAAACACGTACAAACTCACACAAACACGCATGCACACGCACATATTATATGCTCACCTTACCTTCCATTCCATCGCCGTTCTCCTGGGACTTACTGTTCTCCGGTACGGGCTGTGTATCGGGTGACCATAACGACGAGGGAGGAACTTCCGCTCCCAGCGCGCTGACGTCAAAGGCAGAGCCGCTTGCCTCTGGTTGGCCAGCGCGCTGCCTTTGAGTAGCGGTGACAGGAAGTTCCTGCTTTGTCGCTATGGATGCCGATGCACAGCCTGGAGTGGAGCGGAGCGGCGAAGTACAGGACCCATGAGGCCGGCGATGAAACGGAAGGTACACATATTATATGCTCACCTTACCTTCCATTCCACCGCCGGCCTCATGGTGCTTGTAGTTCGCCGCGAGGACGTCACGATGTTCCCGGGAACTACAAGAACCATGAGACCTGTGGTGGAACGGAAGGTAAGGTGAGCATAATACTGTATGTGTGTGCATGCGTGTGTGTTTGTGCGTACATGTGTGTGTTTGTGTGGACTGCAAGTGCGGGTCAGAGCGCGGTGGATGTACAGAACCGGAAGTGTGTGCGGTGAGAATTTTGCTCGCATAGCAAAGCCTTCTCGTAAACCGGGTTACAAATTTACAGAAAGCTTTGCTTGTTAAGTGAAATTCTCGTTAAGTGGGTTACTCGTTAAGCGAGGTACCACTGTACAGTGTGTACACCCATATCCTGTCCACCGCCATTACCTTGAGAATGGCAGCATCTATAGGCATAGAAGTGGTGTCTAGGTATAGTAAAGTAGCCATGCGCTACGCAATGAAACCACCTATAGCGCCACCTGGTGGAAAACAACGGAGTTAGCATTTTTATCTCGAAAACGGAACAAGATACTACTTTACTATACCTAGACACCACTTCTATGCCTATAGCTGCCGCCGTTCTCAAGTTAATGGCGGTGGACAGGATATGGGTGGACACACTGTATATGCAGTTAGATCTATTGTATACTTGTGTGGCAGTCTATTGAGGTTATGTAATTTTATTGATGATTGATGCCATTCTCATTTAAGTAATGGAGATTCTACCGTTCACGGAATTGTAGTCAGACAGATTATTAAATCTAAATAGTGAAACTAATATTTCAGTACAAGTAAAACACAATTAGAATCAGTGACTGTCACATTCATCACCGGATGCCGCTCGGATCCTTCTATTTGCTGCTGCTCACTGCGTTTGCCGTACGGGCACAGCTCTTACGCCCACAACATGTATCCGGACCAGTTCCATGATGGCTCTGTCATGGGACGTAAAAGTGTTCCTCAACTCCAGTCCTCAAGGCCAACTAACAGATCATGTTCTCAGATTTCCTTGGTATTGCACAGGTGATAATTTCACCGCATGTGCAACATGGATATCCTAAAAAACATGATCTGTTGGTGAACCTCGAGAAATAGCGTTCAGGAACACGACGTTAATGATAACAGCATCATTCTATGTGCATGTAAACTATAGTGTCTGGGTTTTCTTTTCCATATTTTTTACATCCGGAGTCCTTTTTCCTACTAAAGGTAATAAGGAAGTAAAATATGCTAAAATACTTTTTTTTCCTTTGCCTTAGTAATAACTAATATAATATATTTCTATTACCTACTAAAGCAGAAAGTTTGCATATATTTGCATACCCTGAAACACAAGTTGCTAAAAGCAAAGTTAAACCGAACTATGACATGAGTTACCTGTTATCAGACTGACGTAATTATACTTCTGTAAATCGCACGTACACTAGCCAATAGTGACTTGCTAGTTTATGGCATTGGCAACAGTTGCATTATATAAAATGGATGAAGATTGAAGACTTTCCATATTAATTCTAGCATATAATATAGACAAGAATGTAATTTATTAATCCTTGATGATGGTGAAAAGATTACATGCAATTAAAAATGGATGCTATGCTATATTCTATATAGAGTGGGGGGGTCTTCAGGATCATTGCCTTTGGTGGGTCCCATGAATTCTAGTCTGACAGTGCTCGACCACATTATAATTAGTGATGTCTGTGTGTAAGATTCATGTTAGAGGGCTACTGAACACATTCTACATACATAAGATAATGAGAAAACCTACAAAATAGAAAAATGGGCCAATTGTAGTAAATGGTAAAATAGAGAACCCATCTCAAATTATACACAAAAAGCAGATAGCAAACAATTATAATAAATAGTAATTTTAGTAAATATTGTTTCATAAAAGACATTATAAAACAAACATCTGTAAGAAGGTGGGAAAAGTCAAACCTACCCCTTCCCACACACACACACACACAAAACAGAGAACCAGTGGTTAGATTATATAGAATATACTATATAGGATACAGAAAAGTTACAATACTAAATTGGTCAGACATGAAGGCACAAGCCAAATGCAAAGAGCAAAAATATATAAAACAACCAAGTGGCAAGTGCATATATCAATAACGATAAAGTACCAACCCAACAGACTCTCTCAATCCTGACATACATTTTACCTGCATGTCTAATAGGGGGATAAATCTATGTATAGGACTCATTTTACAGGGTTACTAAATGCTTACTCCATATGATAGCTAAGGGTTACTTTATCCGCGGGATGAAAGGGTTTGTTGAGCACTTTGATTCTCAGAATAGGTGGGGGTCCAGCACCCAGCACCCCTACCGATCAGCTGTCAGCAGGTCTCATGCTATGGAAAAAAAATATATATGGAGCCAGAACACCACAACTCTGTAGTGGCCGATATTGGGTACTGCTACTCAACCATCGAGCAATTCCACTACTCAATGTGCAAAGCTGTTGTGTTCCAGCCGCGTACATGGTTTACATCCTACCACTGTTAGAGCTCATTATTATTATAGCTCCATTTATTCCATGGCGCTTTACAAGTGAAAGAGGGTATATGTACAACAATCATTAACAGTACAAAACAGACTGGTATAGGAAGAGAGAGGACCCTGCCCGCGAGGGCTCACAGTCTACAGGGAATGGGTGATGGTACAATAGGTGAGGACAGAGCTGGTTGCGCAGTGGTCTACTGGACTGAGGGCTATTGTAGGTTGTAGGCTTGATAACAGTTGATCTATTGAACCTGCCAAATGTTCAGACCCCACCATTCAGATATTGCAGAGCCTGAATATCAAAGTCCTGGACAATATCTTAAATATGTCTGTCATTACTTAAAAAAAAAAAAAAAAATATGCACTCATGACATTCATTGAGAATTTACATACAGAATAATCTCTACAATATATCAGATTATATGCAACATGCCAAATCCTAACAATGTGTATTATACACTGTTAGGATTCAGCTCTGCTTGCCGGCTCTAGCGATTATAATCATATGTTGGCAAGTGTACAACTTGCATACATACCTGGCGTCACCTGGCTTCCCAACCACTTCTCTCTATAGAACATTGAGGAAAGTGGATGGCATGAGATTCTTTCCAGCTGGGCTGTACTTTGGTTATGAAAGGTATATTTTTTCCCCAGTTACAGTATATATGGCTATAGAGTAAAGCAATTTTGTATATATGTCAACTACAGGAGATATTCAGTTTCAGCCAAGCGATATGGGAGTGAGTAGTCCTCTTTAAAGGTCTGTAGAACATCTTTTTCAAGCAGATTCCACCTTAAAAGACACTAAAAAGAATTACCATATGCAATGCAATGTCAAAACAACTGATCAACTTTTCAGTCTTTTTGTCTTTTTGAGCTTAGGATATACAGTTAGGTCCAGAAATATTTGGACAGTGACAAAATTTTCGCGAGTTGGGCTCTGCATGCCACCACATTGGATTTGAAATGAAACCTCTACAACAGAATTCAAGTGCAGATTGTAACGTTTAATTTGAAGGTTTTAACAAAAATATCTGATAGAAATTGTAGGAATTGTACACATTTCTTTACAAACACTCCACATTTTAGGAGGTCAAAAGTAATTGGACAAATAAACCAAACCCAAACAAAATATTTTTATTTTCAATATTTTGTTGCGAATCCTTTGGAGGCAATCACTGCCTTAAGTCTGGAACCCATGGACATCACCAAACGCTGGGTTTCCTCCTTCTTAATGCTTTGCCAGGCCTTTACAGCCGCAGCCTTCAGGTCTTGCTTGTTTGTGGGTCTTTCCGTCTTAAGTCTGGATTTGAGCAAGTGAAATGCATGCTCAATTTTGTTAAGATCTGGTGATTGACTTGGCCATTGCAGAATGTTCCACTTTTTTGCACTCATGAACTCCTGGGTAGCTTTGGCTGTATGCTTTGGGTCATTGTCCATCTGTACTATGAAGCGCCGTCCGATCAACTTTGCGGCATTTGGCTGAATCTGGGCTGAAAGTATATCCCGGTACACTTCAGAATTCATCCGGCTACTCTTGTCTGCTGTTATGTCATCAATAAACACAAGTGACCCAGTGCCATTGAAAGCCATGCATGCCCATGCCATCACGTTGCCTCCACCATATTTTACAGAGGATGTGGTGTGCCTTGGATCATGTGCCGTTCCCTTTCTTCTCCAAACTTTTTTCTTCCCATCATTCTGGTACAGGTTGATCTTTGTCTCATCTGTCCATAGATTACTTTTCCAGAACTGAGCTGGCTTCATGAGGTGTTTTTCAGCAAATTTAACTCTGGCCTGTCTATTTTTGGAATTGATGAATGGTTTGCATCTAGATGTGAACCCTTTGTATTTACTTTCATGGAGTCTTCTCTTTACTGTTGACTTAGAGACAGATACACCTACTTCACTGAGAGTGTTCTGGACTTCAGTTGATGTTGTGAACGGGTTCTTCTTCACCAAAGAAAGTATGCGGCGATCATCCACCACTGTTGTCATCCGTGGACGCCCAGGCCTTTTTAAGTTCCCAAGCTCACCAGTCAATTCCTTTTTTCTCAGAATGTACCCGACTGTTGATTTTGCTACTCCAAGCATGTCTGCTATCTCTCTGATGGATTTTTTCTTTTTTTTCAGCCTCAGGATGTTCTGCTTCACCTCAATTGAGAGTTCCTTAGACCGCATGTTGTCTGGTCACAGCAACAACTTCCAAATGCAAAACCACACACCTGTAATCAACCCCAGACCTTTTAACTACTTCATTGATTACAGGTTAATGAGGGAGACGCCTTCAGAGTTAATTGCAGCCCTTAGAGTCCCTTATCCAATTACTTTTGGTCCCTTGAAAAAGAGGAGGCTATGCATTACAGAGCTATGATTCCTAAACCCTTTCTCCAATTTGGATGTGAAAACTCTCATATTGCAGCTGGGAGTGTGCACTTTCAGCCCATATTATATATATAATTGTATTTCTGAACATGTTTTTGTAAACAGCTAAAATAACAAAACTTGTGTCACTGTCCAAATATTTCTGGACCTAACTGTACAAGATACACCCACACAAGAGTCGCCATTACCTGATCCGAGTTGTCAGGCATTGTTGAGCCTCTTCCACTAGCAGCAGTTACATCATCAGCTTCTCCAGAGCAAAAAAAAAAAGCATGTCTGCTGCTAGAAGTTTTTTTGCCCAAATCTGTTATGTCCCCATATGCTATTAACCTGGATATATGGGATTAATCTTCAGGTTAATAGCATTCTAATCTTTACTCCTCCCGGCAGTCTTAGTCTTTCAGACATAGAAGCATGGCTTCAGTGAGCAGTGGCCGTTTCCATGCCCCCGGCACTGACTGACAGCCAGTTCAGCAGTACACTAGTGCTGATACGGCTGTCTATCAGTGCTGGGGCATGGAAAGAGCCACTGCTGACTGAAGCCATGCTTCTATGTCTGAAAGACTAAAGGCCCTGTCACACACAGAGATAAATCTGCGGCAGATCTGTGGTTGCAGTGAAATTGTGGACAATCAGTGCCAGGTTTGTGGCTGTGTACAAATGGAACAACATGTCCATGATTTCACTGCAACCACAGATCTGCCAAACACTTATCTGTGTGTGTGACAGGGCCTTAAGACTGCTCACTGTGTACTGATCAGTGCCTGAAGCCGTGCAGGTCACGGTTGTGTCACGCTTGACAGACAGTCCTGTAGTTTCTGGCTGAAGAAGGACGCAGTGTTTGGGTACACGAGCTGCTCTGACTTTCCATTTATCCCTGCTTGGGGTTTATCCCGTTCTCTTTGGGACCCTGCGGATTTCCTCACCTTTTCAGCTGTTAATCTTCCGTACTTCAATTTGTGTATTTATATTCCCTCATTTTCCTTTACTGTGCTGATGATAGGTCAAATACCCTTAACAAGTCTTCAGTGTAAGCATGCAGCTTGTATTCTTCTGTTGTTGCAATTTCTCTACCGTTATCTGGAGATAGTTTGATTACTTTCCCCTGTATGTTACTTTCCCCTGCATGTTATTTAGAGTTTAGTGGCGTTGATCAAGCTCTCATCCCATCCGTTCCCTACCTAGGGCCTATTTCAGAGTCAGATGTCTGGCTGGGCACATAAGTTCTGCACCTATCTAAGGTGGTGAGGGAATCCAGGGACCAGCAGTAGGTTTGGTTAGGGGTCACCATCTCCCCCTTCCCTAGACACGGAGTTTCCCTTCCCTTTCACTGTTCATTTGGTATGTCCCCATACCTAGCGTGACAGCGCCTCTATGACAAAGCCGAAGACTGCCAGGAGCAGTAAAGACCACTTCCTCCTGGCAGCCAGGCTTTCAGTGTGGCAGCTGCACAGCTTTAGAACGCTAGTAACCTGCAGCTTAACCCCATGTCTGCATGTTAATAGCATTTTTGACATGTCACATTCCCTTTAACCGCTTCAGGCTATGTGTCCACGTTGCTTTTTACCTGCTTTTTACCTGCTTTTTTGCTGCTTTTTCAACTGCAGCATTTAATGGCAAAATAGATGTGCTCTGCTTTTCAAGCAAAGTCTATGGTAATTTGGGTTTCTTGTGCCCACTATGCAGTTCAAACTGCAGCCATTTTCTGGCAGAAATTTGGGCAAAAACTCTGCTTTGCAGTTCAAAACGCAAATGGCAAAAACAATTGACATGTCAATTGTTTTTGCCATTTGGGTTTTGCACTGCAAAGCTGAGTTTTTGTCCAAAGTTATGCCACAAAAAGGCTGCAGTTTGAACTGCATAGTGGGTACAAGAAACCCAAATTCCCATAGACTTTGCTTGAAAAGCAGAGCACATCTATTTTGCCATTAAACGCTGCAGTTGAAAAAGCAGCAAAAAAGCAGGTAAAAAGCAGGTAAAAAGCAACGTGGACACATAGCCTTAGACTTCAAAAGCTGTACAGCAAATATAAGTGACCGAAGCATTTTTCAGGTGGCTTCTAATTGTAAGCCATTTACTAGTTTATATATACAGTGGGGGAAATAAAAAAAAATATGCTGGTGGCAAAAAGTGACCAGAAAGATACAAAAGACACTTCAGGAAAAACAGTCAGCATTTTCCTGAAGTTTCACCTGCTTTAAAAATTCAGTGTGTATGCTGGTGTCTAAAATACACTGTGTGCACATACATATAGTTAACCCTAGAACGCGCAACCATAGAAATCTACCATAGAAAACAAGCGACCGAGCAGGCCTGTGAGGCCCCAGGTATGTGTTCTAGGGTTAATGAGAAGTTCCTAAAGGTAAGTCACAAGGCTCCATTTAAAGATGCCACATATTGTTCCCATCCTAATATAACTGCATGTCACATTGCGCAGCACTGACGTAGTGACTCTGATAGGTAAATAACGTAGGTGATGTTTGGTTCCGTCAGACCCAAATTATCGCTACGTACCACCATTCTTGGTCGTGTCGTAATAATTTACTTATGTAAAGGAATAGACCTTGTCAAGAAGCCAACTGTTATCACTCGGCGCTCTCCTGATTAATTTTCAGTTTGGGTACAGTAAGCCATTAGAGCAGCAGGGGGCCAAGAAAATGTAAAATCATGTTTTGAGCAACAGATACATAAATGTCAACAAACTGCAATTAATCGTATTCCTCAGCGTAGATCTCCTTTCATACGTAATGTGAAGAACTTTCCTCCTTCAGATCCAGACCCACCATTGATCACATGACTGTAATGTTTCGTCTGCGAGGTGACTTTTTTTGGAAGATACCTGTCCTTATTTGAACTTCTGTATATAGATCTCGCTCTCGGAAAAAGCCTCTAGTTTCATTTTGCTTTCAAGTGCAATCTGTAATCTGCAGGTGCATGACTGCCCACGTCTCCAAAACCTACGTGACATCCCCGATCTGACAGGTATGCAGCTGTTACTGAGGACATCTCCGCAGTTTTCCTAATCATGTACCCTCTTAATAAGAATCACATTACAGCACCACAAATAAAGGTGTGATGGATAACATGCCGCCTTCATTTAGGAGATATTTATAGTATCAGTAATATGAAGACATTTTTAATTGTGAAGAAGTCGGCACCAGCGGGAGCGGCTCTCCGAATAAACAAAGTGTTTACTACTATTAGATGTGGACACCGGCACCTGTCACATTACAAATATTCCTGCAAAGCAACAATATTAATTACATTATTAATTATCTACCGTGCATTTCAGTAAATGTAACAATTATCTAGTGTAATTACTGTAAATGCAGCAAATCTGAGTTATTTCAAAATGCACTTTGCACAGTATGAAAACTAATAAAAGTTGTCAGGAAGCGTGCTTTATTTTCATTTCTCTGAACTGAGCGTGAACGGTAGAGATTTCTGCAGAATAGCTGTGAACCACGATAACCTGTTACTCTGAAGGGCTTGTACTCTATAAAAAAACAAAAAAAAAGAGGTGAAAATTGAAAAATAAAAAAAAAAAAAAAAAAAAAAAAAAGGGCAAAAAATACCTTCATCTCTTTCAGGATTGCCTCGAAATGTATTTTTCTAGCCAGATATCCTCTCCCTACTATGCTTGTTATAAGGAAGGCTGTTGGCTAGGCTTTGTGCTTCTCGTGTGACTTGCGCCCTATTACAAGCCCCATTCATGTGCCATTCTACTACTAGCCAACCCCTCCCCAGAGAGTTGTGAGTGGTTGTTTCATCAGTGTTTTGCACCTTTGTTACCTCCTTTATTAAGGGGGACTGCTGCATTCTATCTGTGCTTTTGTTTCTATGACCGTCGCTGGTAAATACCATTGCCTTTTTGTTCTATGTTTATTAGTGAATTATTTGGGAACTTATTCCTTTTATATCTTTAGCTATACTTTTTCTCGTACCTTTCATAGTTATCCTACTTGTGTTGTGCCATCAACGTAATGACCGCAATGAAAAAGATGGTGCAAAGTGGAAAAGGACACAGCACAAACAGACCACAGAAAGACTTCAGTAAATGAGTTTTAATATGGTTCTCTGCTCTCAAAAAAGTGAAAAACGTTCAAGACATGTTTATATTCTCCAACCTTGAGATAGGTCACACAAGAAGATACAGATGTTAGAGGTTCATGGGCTGAAACCATAAAACTGTATATATATATATTATACACACACACACAGTGGAACCTTGGATTACGAGCATAATTGGTTCCAGGAGTGCGCTCTTAAACCAAGTTAATCTTATATCAAAGCACATTTTCCCATAGAAAATAATTGAAATGCAGACAATTCGTTCCACGGCCAAAAAATATTTACTGTATTTATACAAACTTCTTACAGTAATACAATATAATGTATTCATATAAAATTATAGTACACAAATTCAAAATACCGTACTGTACAGTAACAGCATATAAAACAAATTAGACTGCACATTAGCTTACAATAGAATTGTTGATGTGCGGGAGGTACTATAGAGAGAAAAAATGATGTATAAATATGACAACCTTTATTCTAGTACAATGCACAAAAAAAAACAAACCACACCCCAAATCTATTCTCCCCAAATGTGGGGTGGGAATACTGCCCAGGCAATTAGATTATAGTACAAGCAATGTGCTGTACTGGTTAGCAGAAAGAGAGTACAATACTGTATCCACAAATACAAAGTGATAGACATGCTATATAGTATATAATGGACTGTACAATGGAATACAGTATACAGTATATATGTAAAGAAAGTTACCTCCAGAGCGGGTCAGGGCGTCGTGAAAGGACAGAACCAGACGTGTGCACAGTGAGTATTTGCTCTTATTGCAAAGCATTGCTCTTAAACCAAGTTACAAATTTTTAAAAAGCTTTGCTTGTCTTACAAAACGCTCTCAAACCAAGTTACTCTTAAACCAAGGTTCTACTGTATATATAATTATATATGAGCTTTGTATCATAAATCTGCATGCATTTACATTCAGATGTTCCACATTGCCTTTCAGTACTATGTATGAGATCTGCACCCTTCCTTTAAGGCTATGTTCACATATGACATCTTTGTGTCAGTACATCTTGAGTGCATAAAAAAATGCACCAAAAATGCACTGCGGCAAAAACACACTGTGTTTTTACCGCATTTTACCCAAAGCGTTTTTAAGTCAAATCTATTACCTGGAAGGGCTAAAAAACGCTGGAAAAACGCAGAAATAATTGACATGCTGCATCTTCAAAAACGCAGCCAAGATGCAGCCAACAAAAGATGCCCAGTCTGGACAGCAAAATCCAAATCTCAGACTTTGCTGTATCTTTGTGACCTCAAAAACACACCAAAAATGCAGCAAAAGACGCTCTGTGTGAACTTAGCCTAAGAGAAATCCACAAGGAGCATGCTTCAGTCCAAAGAAGAAGGCCCCTGTCCATTCCTCATTAGGGTACACAGTCATACAGGGGTCGCCTATTAGGAGGCAGAATGGAGCGATCCTCTGCACAATCTGCTTTAGTTTTGTAAAATTTAAGCCGTTGCACGGTAAATGTCTGTCTGGCTGCAGTTTTTACTGCTAAAATCTGCTATAAGGTGGAGGGGTTAGGTGGAGGGGTTAGCTGACGGGAACTGGACGACCAACTGCTAAGACAATGCTTTAGCCTCGAGACATGAGCTTAAATTAACTTGTATGGAATACTCTTTAATCATTTACATTTACTCTGGCTATTCTTATTTCCAGATCTGTACTGAAACGACCAGTACGAGATATGCTGTGCGTCTCAGGTAGCACTACTCCCAATCTGTATAGGGTGCCAGGGTAAGAGTTCCAGGGGGATGACCACTTGGTGATCAGGAATCATACAAATATATAATAAAGTAACACCATCACAGTTGCAGCTGGTACTCAAAGTATTAGTTGGAAGTCCAAATCCAATTGTGAACACCACAAAACAATGTTGCAAATTACTAAATATTGAGATCAAGGTGATATTTTGGGCAACAAACCCTTCATCAGATAGCAGTCAAGGTGAGCTGGCTCTTGAAAGAGGCAAGTAATCCGGAGTAGTAGTCATAATTATTTAGCACTATATCTTGTAATGTATGTGTACATCCTGCTACACATTGCCATGTACATAGAAGGCCTTGGGCCCCAAGTGTTAGGATGTAAACGGTCCACAGCCGACGCATTCTCATAATGGCGTCATTAGGGCACCTCCAACTACTAAAATGACATGATGCAGTTGCCAGAGGGTTTTTGATGTGTAAAAGGACAATCGTATGTATACTATACAGTGGCTGTCAAAACACTTGGGCAAGAAACAGTCATTTGGCATTGCTGACAACTCAGGGGTTCCATAGCACCTACGTGACCCTCCGCCATGCCAGTAGGCCACTGACTGTCTTCTGTACATGTTATAATATAGAGTGTAAAATTTCACAATAGTAGATAAATATATTAATATATCTGACTGAAACAATGAATGTATTTCTTTGAGGTGTTTACACAAATGGTGGTAATAGTGCAGACCCATCCGAGTGTTGGAGGGTAAAACCTCAAATAACAGGATTGTCAATAAAAGTATTTGGCACTGAATATTTTTTTTATTTTTTTTTTTACATGTCAAAGTGTGTGTTATCAGAGTTTTCACTTCTCTCCTTATGATGCTGAACAATAAGCAGCAAGCAACACTGAAAGAAAAGAACAAGTCCCCACTATAGTCCAGAGCAGATTTCTCAATGTGCGAGATGTAATAATACAGCCCTGATCTCCTGGTCTAACCTCCTGCATGAGTCAGTGATGGAGGGGCAGTGCAGCTGAGTTTAGCTGTGTCACATTACAAACCCTTCTATCAGTTCTCCTCCTCTCATAGCACTGTCAGCTCTGCTGTACTGTCCTTCCTCAGCACAGTCTATCCAGAGATGTGTCAGTATCACTATTACGTCTGTTGTGCCCAACTTGTAATCACTCTACAGCGATATCAGAGCTGTCATTACTTTTCACACAGAAGTAACCTGCCTCTTCTGGACTACTCTTGTATAAAATATGAAACTCTGCTCTCATTGCAGAGCGACTACAAGCTGAGCACTGCAGACTTCAGTGTGATATGGACACATCTCTGGACTGGCAGTGAGGGGGCAGTGCAGCAGAGCTGACAGGGTTAGCAAAGCTGATAAAAGGGATTGTAATGTAACAGCGAACCTCTTAACGACTGACGATACGCAGATAAACAGCTGTTATTCAGGAGCCTCGTCCCTCATCAACGGTTTAAAACGGTGATCAGGAATATGGGGATAGTGCCCCAGAAAATCCCACAGGTGACAGCTGTATATGACAGCTGACACCCGCGGGCATAGGCTACGACCGGTTTTGGAACCAGTTGGGGCCGATTAACCAGTTAAATACCACTATCAATAGAGACAGCTGTATCTAAATGGTTAAAATGGTTTAAAAGACCCCCTTTAGCAGGATCAGCCTTCCATGATTGTACTTGCGGGTACCGATTGTTGCTATTGGTACTCTGAGGTCATCTGTGCTATTGAGCAGTGAGTGGTGCAGTTTTTAGAATGGTGTCACTTTTGGGTATTTTTTGTCACCTAGGCCTCTCAAAGTCACCCTGTAAATAAAAAAAAATAATAAAATGTGGTTTTGTAAATTTTGAACCCTTCTAACTTAGAGAGAAAAAAATAAATAAACAATTGTTAGGTTTCAAAAACTATTCTGATGTAAAATACCGTAGTCATGTGGGAAATGTTATTAACTATTTTATGTGATATAACTCTCTGGATTAATGGCATAAAAATTCAACGTTTGAAAGTTGCAAAATTTTCACCACACTCTTGATTTTTTTTTCACAAATAAACACAAAAATATCATCCTAAACTAACGATTAACCTGAAGTACAATGTTTCAAAACAGAAAAAAACAAAACAATAAAAAAAACACCTCTGAGAATCACTGGGATCCATTAAAGCGTTCCAGAGTCATTACATCATAAAGTGACACTGGTCAGAAATGTAAAATTTTGCCTGGTCATTAAGGGGTTGAAGACGTTGTCCGGTCTAAAATGACAAGTCTACAGTCACTATGACTTTAGCCTTGTGAATCCTCATATCACACGTACTGTGCACTGTGATGATTCTCTGTTGTCAGAGCCGGGAATGGCGGTCATGTGGCCAAGAATGTGAGGTATTCATACTCCTGGAAATCAACTAGATGGAATCGGCTGTGCTCAATGCAAGTGTATTGTCTGAGGCCACGCGATTTTTGCGGGGAGTATGTATATTGTATATTCATGACCGCCGTTCCCAGCTCTCAGAATCCTCACAGTGCACGAGATGCAAAGATTCACAAGTCCGCAGACACAGAGTGTCATTTTAGACAGGGAAACCCATTAAACTCAGCTGAGCTGCCGCTTTCCACCCGGAACCTATTTTGAAGAGGTGGCCCACTACAAGGCGTAGTGGCCACATTGATATAAAGCTGAGACAGGAGGCTTTTCTAAATACCTTCTGTTGTCAATTTTGCCTGTGAGCAGCGTGTTCACTGTCCACTCATCCCCCATCACGTGATCCCCAGTTGTAGTTACCTCTGATGTCCGGTGAGGTCACGTCAACTTACGGGATTGGAAGTCGACCCGGCATCACCGAGCGAGACTAAAGCGGGCTTTACACGCTACGATATCGTTAATGAATTATCGTCGGGGTCACATTGTTTGTGAAGCACATCCGGCGTCATTAACGATATCGCAGCGTGTAAACGATCGCAAAAGAGGGCAAAATCGTTTGCCGTGGAGAGGTCGTCCTGAAATCGTTTTCAGGATGTTAGCGATGTTGATCCTCGTTCCTGCGGCAGCACACATCGCTGTGTGTGACACCGCAGGAGCGACGAACATCTCCTTACCTGCCTCCATCGGCTATGCGGAAGGAAGGAGGTGGGCGGGATGTTTACGTCCCACTCAACTCCGCCCCTCCGCTTATATTGGACGCCTACCGTGTGATGTCACTGTGACGCCGCACGACCCGCCCCCTTAGGAAGGAGGCGGTTCGCCGACCAGAGCGACATCGCAGGGCAGGTAAGTCCGTGTGATGGGGGTAAGTGATGTTGTGCGACACGGGCAACGATATGCCCGTGTCGTACAACCGATGGGGGCGGGTACGATCGCTTGCGATCTCGCTTGCGAGATCGCAGCGTGTAAAGCCCGCTTAAGTCTTTTCAGATTTTTTTTTTTCCTTTTGCCGAATACAGCTGAGGGGAAAAAAATGCAGCTCAGCACTGCCTCATTGCATAACATTAGTTTGCGTGTAATGGATATTTTTCCTTTTCACACTGTACCTGTCCGTTTTATATGATAGCTTGAGTCAACCCTAAGGCTGGGGCTTACTGCGATCCCCTCGCATGACACTCGGCTCATGCTGGCAGTACAGTACAGCCGGAGCCGAGTGTCATGAGAGTGTCCCTGCGACTGAGGTTCGTTCTTGCGAGCGGACCTCAGCTGTGGGGGGCGGGCCGGCACTGAGGAGGGGCGGACCAGCACTGCGGAAGGGAGGACCGGCACGGAGGAGGGGAGGAATTTATCTCCCTCTCTCTCCGTAGCCGGCGATTGCCAGTCTCGCACTGCACTCGTGGTATATCTGTGTACCACGAGTGCAGTGCGATTTTTCTCTCGCCCCATAGACTTGAATGGGTGCGAGAGAAACAATGATCGCATTACACTCACAGCATGCTGCGATTGTTTTCTCAGTCCGATTAGGGCTGAGAAAATAATCGCTCATGGGTGCTGACACACAGGCTAATATTGGTCCAAGTGGAATGCAATTTTTTTATCGCACTCCACTCGCACCGTTTTTCTCGCCGTGTGTCTTAGGCCTAAAGGTGATACTCATCTGTGTATGCTAATCATGTAGGTTAGACCAGGAGATCAAGGCTGTCTGTCATTTCACACACAGATATCTGCTCTTACATATTCTAGGACATGTTCTTCTTTCCTTTGAGGGTTGTTACTTATGATTGGTCACCATCATACAGGGGGAAACACACGCCCCAGTGAAAACTGTACGTTAATATCCATTTTGATGTAAAAAATAAACCAACAGTGAAAATCCTTTTCCAAGGTTATAAAGCTTTTTAATGCTCTTAACATGATCCCCATATTGTAGTTGGAAGACTGCAACAACATATCCCACAGTATATATGGTATATACTCTCAGTGGGATATGTTGCTAGAAGGGACCATTTGCAAGAAACCCCCCCCCAAAAAAACAAAACAAACAAACAAGTGTCTCATGTGGGACACTTTTCATGTTACACACCGTTCGTATTAAGTTGTGTAGTCTATTATACTAAAATATACAAAGACTTTTGTATACTTTATTAAATTTTAAGGGGCTTACAATAACAAGGGAGGGGGTAATTGAAGTATTTAAATGCATTCTTAAAAATACTGTTGAAAGAACAAAGAAGGGGAAGAGGAAGGGAAGAAAGGGTAGGCTAAAAGTGGATGGGGAAGGGGTATTGGAGGGGAAGTGGGAATGGAAGGAGTTAGGGAATATAGAGGGTGAGGGGAAAGGGAAGGAGGAAGACGTTGAGGCAATTAGTTAAGTTTCAAAGTCAAGCAAGATTATAAACTCATATTCATTTAGCACAGTAAATAAACACATTTGGAAATAACATGCTACATTTATATTATTTAGAAAATGTCAAGGAACTAAGTCAAAACAAGGTTTGGCATGTACTTCTGGGACCAAAGAGACCATCTTATTTTATATCTTTGATAGTTTTCTTCTTTTAACGCAATATTATACTCATATAAATTATGAGCTGAAACCCTGTTTGTAACTTCTGACATAGATGGGATTCTTTCTTCTCTACAGTTGGCTGCTAATAAATAATAATAACTAAGAAAACGTGACAGACAATGCATCTATATTTTTTCTCGTATTCTTCTAACCCTATGGAAAGAATAATCAATTGTGGAGTAAGAATTATATCTTTTGTAGTTATTTGCTTTGAGAGGTCTCTGACTTCCTTCCATAAGGGTTTAAGTAAAGGACATCCCCAGAAAATGTGGATAAAGGAACCATTTTTTCCACAACCTCTCCAACATAGTGGTGAGTTTTTAGCAGGAAACTTGCACAACTTTAGAGGGGTATAGTACCATCTGGAATACACTTTATAATATGTCTCCTGAAGAGAAGCGCAGGTTGCAGTTGCATAAGTTGTTTCAAGAGCCTGTTTCCATGGACTTATAGGGAATTCCTTGTGCAAGTTTTTCAAAAGATGAGGATGTCCAGCTCTTCAGGCAAAAAAATCACGTCTTTATTTTATCATGCAGACACAAAGAATGACATGACCAGCACAAGTATCCAATGTGCCTTGATGTTTGTTAATAAAATGTTTTGATAACTGAGATGTGCCCCCAGAGGTTTTTTTATGTATTACATCATATATATGTTCTTTTATGCGTGTGTGCAGTTCTCGTTTTGTACTTCCAATATATTTTAGTTTGCAAGTTATGCATTCTGCCAAATACACTATATATGAACTTCTACAATTTATAAAAGTTTTTATCGCATAGCTACTGCTAGCATCACTGTTTTCAAAAGATGTGATCTTTTTAGGAGTCAATGGGCACATTTTACACTGTTTTCTCGCACAATGGTAAAAACCCTTTAAAGACAGCCAGTTGGTGCCTAGAAGATTCGATTGTTTATTTTTATTTTTGATGTCACTTGGAGATAACTTATCTCCCAGTGACATTGCTTTTTTGGCAACTACTCTACAATTATTATTGAGAATTTTTTTCAAGGTTGTGTCTGTTTTTAATATAGTTAGATTGCGGAAAAAAATCTTTCGTATGTCCGCAAATTTCAAATTTTGATAACGAAAAAATTTCCTTCATAGTAGAAGCTATCAGGTTTCTTATGGCGAACAATTATTTTTTGTTTGATTCCCAATTTTTTATTCAAAAAACTGGAGTTTCTATGGGTGCTAAGTATTCCCCGTCAGTCGCTAATTTAGTTATGAGCTGGTGGGAAGAGGTATATATCTATTGTGACAACAATCCATTTGTGGGATGTGTGGTCTGGTACGGGAGATTCATCGATGATGTCATCATGGTATGGGCGGGCGGTGGGTCTCTCGTATCTGACCTCACTATGTACATAAATAATAATCCTTTCAATCTAAAATTTAAGGTGGATTTTCAACAACACACTGTGAATTTTTTGGACTTACGAATGACGGGTCTTAACACTGGGTTAATAGAAACATGCACCCATAGAAAACAAGTATCAGGAAATACAAGGCCATACCAGTAGGAGAAATGCAACGAGCACATAGAAATTGCAACTCTCAAAAAAACCTCCAAACTGAAGTAGACACCATTAGTATAAGACTCAAAAAAGAGGTTACAAAGAATGGATGTTAAATAGAGCACAAAAGGTTGTAAAATCAAAAATTAATTCTACGAAAACCACCACTCAGACCATGACTAAAAAACAACCAATTGCTAATTCAGCCATCACTTTAGCCTTACGATATAGTAATCAGTTTGCGGACATACGAAAGATTTTTTTTCCGCAATCTAACTATATTAAAAACAGACACAACCTTGAAAAAAATTCTCAATAATAATTGTAGAGTAGTTGCCAAAAAAGCAATGTCACTGGGAGATAAGTTATCTCCAAGTGACATCAAAAATAAAAATAAACAATCGAATCTTCTAGGCACCAACTGGCTGTCTTTAAAGGGTTTTTACCATTGTGCGAGAAAACAGTGTAAAATGTGCCCATTGACTCCTAAAAAGATCACATCTTTTGAAAACAGTGATGCTAGCAGTAGCTATGCGATAAATCTTTTATAAATTGTAGAAGTTCATATATAGTGTATTTGGCAGAATGCATAACTTGCAAACTAAAATATATTGGAAGTACAAAACGAGAACTGCACACACGCATAAAAGAACATATATATGATGTAATACATAAAAAAACCTCTGGGGGCACATCTCAGTTATCAAAACATTTTATTAACAAACATCAAGGCACATTGGATACTTGTGCTGGTCATGTCATTCTTTGTGTCTGCATGATAAAATAAAGACGTGATTTTTTTGCCTGAAGAGCTGGACATCCTCATCTTTTGCATTATTTTGGGCTGTGGCAGTGCCTGTCCGTGCTCCAGGACGAAATCAAGACTGAGCTTTTTCCACGGTGAGCTGATTCACACTATTGAGCAAATTTTTCACCCAATTCTTTAGGTTTAGCTTTTTCTCAAAATTCATAATCTTCATTTAGCAAGTAATATATATTACTGGTTTTCCAAATAATTTGGTTTAGTGGATTATTCAATAAATTTATTTGGGGTTTAGGAAGCTGAAATCTAGGTTTTTTGTTTGTAAGAAAATTTTCTATACGGTAACAAATTTTTTTCTCTTTATTTGGGATATTGAATTTACTTTGTATGTTTTTGAAGGGCAAGACTTTGTTATTTTCTATTAGGTCGAGAAAATTGTTTATGTTGTATTGTTTCCATTTTATTATGTTCACTAGCTGTAGTACCCTGGCGTTGCCCGGGATAGTAACTGTCTCTCTGTCTCTCTCCCAGTCTCTGTCTGCGTGTCGCTGTCTGTCTGTCTCTCTGTCTGTGTCTTTCTTTGTCTGTCTGTTTCTATGTCTGTCTGTCTGTTTCTATCTCTCTGTCTGTATTTGTATCAGTCTGTCTCCATCTCTCTCTGTCTCTCTCTATGTGTGTGTCTGACTCTCTTTCCCCATCTATTTCCCTGTCTGTCTTTGTCTCTTTGCCCGGCTGTCTCTTTGCCCGGGCTGTCTCTTTGCCCGGGCTGTCTCTTTGCCCGGGCTGTCTCTGTCTGTCTTTTTCCACGTTTGTCTGTCTTTCTCTCTGTGTCTGTCTGTCTCTATCCGTCTCCCCACCGACATCTCATTTACCTCACACATAAGCTTCTTATACTAACAGTTTATTTTGTTCCTATAGCAACCACTGACAATTGCTATTAATAGCCAGTAGCTCCCACCTCCATTCAGTTAAATGAAGACAGGATTTTGGTGAATAACTGTAAAGCGCGGGGTTAAATTTTCCCATCACAACATAGTCTATGACGTTCCCTGAGTCACATGGGGCGTCTGTGCAAACTTTCGTGATTGTAAGGCTATGTGCCCACGCTAGAATGTCCCTGCGGATTTTTTTGCCTGAAAATCCGCGACTTTCGCGGCAAATCCGCACCCGCGGATTTGCCGCGGATTTGCCGCGGATTTTGATGCGGATTTTTTTTTTTTGTTTTCCCCATTCAAAGCCAAAAATCCGCACCAAATCTGCACCAAACAATTGACATGCTGCAGATTTTTCCGGATCAAAATCCGCGGCAAATCCGCCGCGGAAAAATCCGCAGCATGGGCACAGCATTTCCAAAATGCCATTGAAATGGCTTGGAAGTGCTGCTGCTGCAGATTTTCGGCAAATCCGCGGTAAATCCGCGGCAAAATCCGCGGTAAATCCTGTAGCGTGGGCACATAGCCTAAATGCGACGGTGCGGATTCCCTTAGCGGACATACACATATACACACACACATACATACACTGAGCTTTATATATTAGATTTTGGGAGTCAGAATTTGTATCGTTTCCATTGGGCAACATTTAATATCCTCCAAAAGGTACATTATCCTTCATCAATGTTTTTAATAGGGATTTCCATGCCCATAGTTCTGCTTTACTTGTTTGAAATGTAGTTAATGTTTTTTGTGTGCTTAAAAGTTGGGCCAAAATTATATTTGATTTGGGAATGTTTCGATTATAATGTTTTTCTATATGTACCCAACTATTTTTAAATTCTGTAATTAGACTATTTTGGGTCTGTTTAATGAGACTAGTTAAATAATAAGCGTAAATATTCAGTAAACCTAGGCCTCCATTCCTCTTATGTTTACATAAATTTTTTTGGGAAATTCTAGGTTTCTTATTTAGCCAGATGAACAGTGATAACTGAGATTTTAGTTTCTGGATCCAGGGCTTAGGAATTGTTGTTGTTAAACATCGGAATAGGTATAGAATTTTCGGCAAAATAACAGATTTATATGATATGACCTTTCCCATCCATGAAACTTCAGTCATCTTTAAATTTTTCAATTCATTTTGGATGTTGTTTAATAATGGGGTAATGTTCATAGATACAATTTTTTTGGTTGGGTTTGTGATGTATATCCCTAAATATTTCAATTTTTCAGTTTCCTACTTGAAGGCAAATTCCTTCTGAATACAATCTTTTAAACAAGGGTCTATGTTATAACCCAACATTTGGGACTTAGGATAATTTATTTTATAATATGATAAAGCTGAGAAATCATCCAGAATATTAATTGTATTTCTAAGGCTGCTTTCGCACTACGTTTTTTTTACATGCGTCATGAACTTTTTTTTGCTGTAAAAGTGAATCCTGTTTTTACAAAGAAAACTCGCATGCAAACGCAAGTGTTATTTTGCAGGATCCTGTCACTTGCAGTTTATGGGCGGGCATTGAAGTCATGTGATCGGGAGTGAGGGGAACTGAACGTGAGACTGGGAGCCGGCATCTGACAACTGCAGACGCTGGTCACCAAGGTAAACATTGGGTAACTAAGCGAAGTGCTTTGCTTGGATACCCAATATTTACCTTGGTTATGAGCGTCCGTAGCTGCTAGGAGCTGGGCTGCCTGCTCCCTGCACACATAACCAAGGTAAACATCGGGTAACTAAGCAAAGCGCTTTGCTTGATTACCCAATATTTACCTTGGTTACGAGTGTCCGCCGCTCTCATGTGGGGGAGAGAGAGAGGAGAGAGAGGGAGGGGGACAGAGAGAGAGGGAGGGGGAGAGAGAGAGAGGGAGGGGGGGGAGAGAGAGGGAGGGGGGGTGAGAGAGAGGGAGGAGGAGAGAGAGAGGTAGGGGGAGAGGGAGGGGGAGAGAGAGAGGGAGGGGGAGAGAGAGAGGGAGGGGGAGAGAGAGAGAGGGAGGGGGAGAGAGAGAGAGGGGGAGAGAGAGAGGGAGGGGGAGAGAGAGAGGGAGGGGGGAGAGAGAGAGAGGGAGGGGGAGAGAGAGAGGGAGGGGGAGAGAGAGAGGGAGGGGGAGAGAGAGAGGGAGGGGGGAGAGAGGAAGGGGGAGAGGGAGACTGATCACGCCAGGCTGGTTTCTGGGCATGCTCAGTAGAGCAAGCAGGATCCTGTCTATCAGCATGCCAGTGTTCACATGCGTTTGCGTGCAGTATAGTCAGAATCCAGCAATTTGCAGTATTTGGATGCAGCTCAAAAACACTACAAGTAACGTTTTTGAAAAAAGTAAAAAAACTGCAAGTTGCTGGATCCTCACTATAACGCACACAAACGCATGTGAACGCATGTTGACGCGAGTCCATTACAAATGCATTGAAATGAAAACGCATTTGCACTGGATCCGTTTTTGCGTTAAAAAAACGTTCATGACGGATGTTAAAAAAACGTAGTGTGAAAGCAGCCTAAGTGACTCTAGTGGGTCCGTTATACTAAGAATTACATCATCAGCATATAGTGTGCTTTTATACTGTTTGTGATTTGTGGAAATACCTTTTATATTTTCTCTTACTCTAATTTTTTCAGCTAGGGGTTCCATCATTATGGCAAATAATAAAGGAGAGAGTGGGCAGCCCTGTCTGGTTCCAATACAAAGACTTTTGGACTTTTCTTTCTATACTTAAAGCACCACTCCAGTTTTGTTTTAGCGCTCGAATGATGCTTTTAACCTGATGTCCCAGCCCCTAGTATTATACTCAATTATATTCACCCTCTATAACGTCTTCACTTTTTTCAGATATGCTCCAGTCCCGCGACGCCATCTTGTGACAGTAACTTCTGATTGGCCAAAACTCAAAAGTAAGGTCACAAGCTCCCAACCCATCTCTGAGAGCCAGAACGAGGCCAGAACAAGGCTCTCATAGACTTATATTGAGTTGTGACTTCCGGAATGCTCCCTGAAATACTATATGTAATCCACTTCATTGTTTATATGAGGTGTTTGTTTTTATTTTACTGAAGAGCTTTTGAAAAACGCCTGTGGGTCCATGTATCGGGATTGCAATCACTTGTGATGGACTGGGATGTGGTACATGCAGATTGTGTTGCGGATTTACTGCAGACGATGAAGTGTGCATAAATTCCGCACAAAGAATTGATATGCTGCCCATTGTAAAAGCCATAAAAAAGTGTGCAACGTGTAGATGACATTTTTGATTTCTCAGTAACTTAGTTGGTACTGTTTTAGGGCAGAGTCACAAAACCATAGATCCTCAGTCACGAAAATCAGGTCGATTATGTAATGACACTAATCCATCTCTGATTAGAGGGTCAGCTTAGTGTAATCAGATTCTCACGGATGGAGAATAACATGTCTCCATCTTCTCCATTAGGTGTGTAGGCGGAAATCAGACTGCATTCAGCTGACGTTCAAGTGCAGTCCGCTGTTTTCCACTCACCCATAGAATGGAATGGGTAGTGGCATCTGATTTCAGAGAGGGATCGAAGCATGCTTTGATTTTTCTCACGAAAAGTAATTAGCACTGCCCTATTGAATATCATTGGTCCACGTTCTACCCGATAAAAAAAACCCAAAATGAGTCTAATTTGCACAGAGCAGTGTGTGTGTGCCCCGCACATAGCAGTGTATGTGTGCCCCGCACAGAGCAGTGTGTGTGTGCCCCGCACAGAGCAGTGTGTGTGTGCCCCGCACACAGCAGTATGTGTGTGCCCCGCACAGAGCAGTGTGTGTGTGCCCCGCACAGAGCAGTGTGTGTGTGCCCCGCACAGAGCAGTGTGTGTGTGCCCCGCACAGAGCAGTGTGTGTGTGCCCCGCACAGGGCAGAGTGTGTGCACCCCGCACAGAGCTGAGTGTGTGCCCCGCACAGGGCAGAGTGTGTGTAATCTGGAGATTAATGAATCTGTACCCCGCACAGAGCTGAGTGTGTACCCCACACAGAGCTGAGTGTATACCCCGCACAGTGATGAGTGTGTGTCCCGCACAGAGCTGAGTGTGTACCCCACACAGAGCTGAGTGTATACCCCGCACAGAGCTGAGTGTATACCCCGCACAGAGCTGAGTGTATACCCCGCACAGAGCTGAGTGTATACCCCGCACAGAGCTGAGTGTATACCCCGCACAGAGCTGAGTGTATACCCCGCACAGAGCTGAGTGTGTACCCCGCACAGAGCTGAGTGTGTACCCCGCACAGAGCTGAGTGTGTACCCCGCACAGAGCTGAGTGTGTACCCCGCACAGAGCTGAGTGTGTACCCCGCACAGAGCTGAGTGTGTACCCCGCACAGAGCTGAGTGTATACCCCGCACAGGGCTGAGTGTATACCCTGCACAAAACTGAGTGTATACCCCGCACAGAGATGATTGTATACCCCGCACAGAGCTGAGTGTCTGTCCCGCACAGAGCTGAGTGTATACCCCGCACAGAGCAGTGTGTGTGTGCCCCGCACAGAGCAGTGTGTGTGTGCCCCGCACAGAGCAGTGTGTGTGTGCCCCGCACAGAGCAGTGTGTGTGTGCCCCGCACAGAGCAGTGTGTGTGTGCCCCGCACAGAGCAGTGTGTGTGTGCCCCGCACAGGGCAGAGTGTGTGTGCCCCGCACAGGGCAGAGTGTGTGCGCCCCGCACAGAGCTGAGTGTGTGTGTGCCCCGCACAGGGCAGAGTGTGTGTAATCTGGAGATTAATGAATCTGTACCCCGCACAGAGCTGAGTGTGTACCCCACACAGAGCTGAGTGTATACCCCGCACAGTGCTGAGTGTGTGTCCCGCACAGAGCTGAGTGTGTGCCCCACACAGAGCTGAGTGTGTGTCCCGCACAGAGCTGAGTGTATACCCCGCACAGAGCTGAGTGTATACCCCGCACAGAGCTGAGTGTATACCCCGCACAGAGCTGAGTGTATACCCCGCACAGAGCTGAGTGTATACCCCGCACAGAGCTGAGTGTATACCCCCCACAGAGCTGAGTGTGTCCCCCCACAGAGCTGAGTGTGTACCCCGCACAGAGCTGAGTGTGTACCCCGCACAGAGCTGAGTGTGTACCCCGCACAGGGCTGAGTGTATACCCTGCACAAAGCTGAGTGTATACCCCGCACAGAGAGATTGTATACCCCGCACAGAGCTGAGTGTATACCCCGCACAGAGCTGAGTGTATACCCCGCACAGAGCTGAGTGTATACCCCGCACAGAGCTGAGTGTGTACCCCGCACAGAGCTGAGTGTGTACCCCGCACAGAGCTGAGTGTGTACCCCGCACAGAGCTGAGTGTGTGTCCCGCACAGAGCTGAGTGTGTGTCCCGCACAGAGTGAGTGTATACCCCGCATAGGGCAGAGTGTATACCCCGCACAGGGCAGAGTGAGTGTATACCCCACACAGAGCTGAGTGTGTGTCCCGCACAGAGCTGAGTGTGAGTCCCGCACAGAGCTGAGTGTATACCCCGCACAGAGCAGTGAGTGTATACCCCGCACAGGGCAGAGTGTATACCCCGCACAGGGCAGAGTGAGTGTATACCCCGCACAGAGCAGAGTGAGTGTATACCCCGCACAGAGCTGAGTGTAGACCCCGCACAGAGCAGAGTGAGTGTATACCCCGCACAGGGCAGAGTGAGTGTATACCCCGCACAGAGCAGAGTGTATACCCCGCACAGAGCAGAGTGTATACCCCGCACAGAGCAGAGTGTATACCCCGCACAGAGCAGAGTGGGTGTATACCCCGCACAGGGCAGAGTGAGTGTATACCCCGCACAGAGCTGAGTGTATACCCCGCACAGAGCTGAGTGTATACCCCGCACAGAGCTGAGTGTATACCCCGCACAGAGCTGAGTGTATACCCCGCACAGAGCTGAGTGTATACCCCGCACAGAGCTGAGTGTATACCCCGCACAGAGCTGAGTGTATACCCCGCACAGAGCTGAGTGTATACCCCGCACAGAGCTGAGTGTATACCCCGCACAGAGCTGAGTGTATACCCCGCACAGAGCTGAGTGTGTACCCCGCACAGAGCTGAGTGTGTACCCCGCACAGAGCTGAGTGTGTACCCCGCACAGAGCTGAGTGTGTACCCCGCACAGAGCTGAGTGTGTACCCCGCACAGAGCTGAGTGTATACCCCGCACAGGGCTGAGTGTATACCCTGCACAAAACTGAGTGTATACCCCGCACAGAGATGATTGTATACCCCGCACAGAGCTGAGTGTCTGTCCCGCACAGAGCTGAGTGTATACCCCGCACAGAGCAGTGTGTGTGTGCCCCGCACAGAGCAGTGTGTGTGTGCCCCGCACAGAGCAGTGTGTGTGTGCCCCGCACAGGGCAGAGTGTGTGCGCCCCGCACAGAGCTGAGTGTGTGTGTGCCCCGCACAGGGCAGAGTGTGTGTAATCTGGAGATTAATGAATCTGTACCCCGCACAGAGCTGAGTGTGTACCCCACACAGAGCTGAGTGTATACCCCGCACAGTGCTGAGTGTGTGTCCCGCACAGAGCTGAGTGTGTGCCCCACACAGAGCTGAGTGTGTGTCCCGCACAGAGCTGAGTGTGTGTCCCGCACAGAGCTGAGTGTGTACCCCACACAGAGCTGAGTGTATACCCCGCACAGTGCTGAGTGTGTGTCCCGCACAGAGCTGAGTGTGTGCCCCACACAGAGCTGAGTGTGTGTCCCGCACAGAGCTGAGTGTATACCCCGCACAGAGCTGAGTGTATACCCCGCACAGAGCTGAGTGTATACCCCGCACAGAGCTGAGTGTATACCCCGCACAGAGCTGAGTGTATACCCCGCACAGAGCTGAGTGTATACCCCCCACAGAGCTGAGTGTGTCCCCCCACAGAGCTGAGTGTGTACCCCGCACAGAGCTGAGTGTGTACCCCGCACAGAGCTGAGTGTGTACCCCGCACAGGGCTGAGTGTATACCCTGCACAAAGCTGAGTGTATACCCCGCACAGAGAGATTGTATACCCCGCACAGAGCTGAGTGTCTATCCCGCACAGAGCTGAGTGTATACCCCGCACAGAGCTGAGTGTATACCCCGCACAGAGCTGAGTGTATACCCCGCACAGAGCTGAGTGTGTACCCCGCACAGAGCTGAGTGTGTACCCCGCACAGAGCTGAGTGTGTGTCCCGCACAGAGCTGAGTGTGTGTCCCGCACAGAGTGAGTGTATACCCCGCATAGGGCAGAGTGTATACCCCGCACAGGGCAGAGTGAGTGTATACCCCACACAGAGCTGAGTGTGTGTCCCGCACAGAGCTGAGTGTGTGTCCCGCACAGAGCTGAGTGTATACCCCGCACAGAGCAGTGAGTGTATACCCCGCACAGGGCAGAGTGTATACCCCGCACAGGGCAGAGTGAGTGTATACCCCGCACAGAGCTGAGTGTAGACCCCGCACAGAGCAGAGTGAGTGTATACCCCGCACAGGGCAGAGTGAGTGTATACCCCGCACAGAGCTGAGTGTATACCCCGCACAGAGCAGAGTGTATACCCCGCACAGAGCAGAGTGTATACCCCGCACAGAGCAGAGTGTATACCCCGCACAGAGCAGAGTGGGTGTATACCCCGCACAGGGCAGAGTGGGTGTATACCCCGCACAGAGCTGAGTGTATACCCCGCACAGAGCTGAGTGTATACCCCGCACAGAGCTGAGTGTATACCCCGCACAGAGCTGAGTGTATACCCCGCACAGAGCTGAGTGTATACCCCGCACAGAGCTGAGTATATACCCCGCACAGAGCTGAGTGTATACCCCGCACAGAGCTGAGTGTATACCCCGCACAGAGCTGAGTGTGTACCCCGCACAGAGCTGAGTGTGTACCCCGCACAGAGCTGAGTGTGTACCCCGCACAGAGCTGAGTGTGTACCCCGCACAGAGCTGAGTGTATACCCCGCACAGGGCTGAGTGTATACCCTGCACAAAACTGAGTGTATACCCCGCACAGAGATGATTGTATACCCCGCACAGAGCTGAGTGTCTGTCCCGCACAGAGCTGAGTGTATACCCCGCACAGAGCAGTGTGTGTGTGCCCCGCACAGAGCAGTGTGTGTGTGCCCCGCACAGAGCAGTGTGTGTGTGCCCCGCACAGGGCAGAGTGTGTGCGCCCCGCACAGAGCTGAGTGTGTGTGTGCCCCGCACAGGGCAGAGTGTGTGTAATCTGGAGATTAATGAATCTGTACCCCGCACAGAGCTGAGTGTGTACCCCACACAGAGCTGAGTGTATACCCCGCACAGTGCTGAGTGTGTGTCCCGCACAGAGCTGAGTGTGTGCCCCACACAGAGCTGAGTGTGTGTCCCGCACAGAGCTGAGTGTATACCCCGCACAGAGCTGAGTGTATACCCCGCACAGAGCTGAGTGTATACCCCGCACAGAGCTGAGTGTATACCCCGCACAGAGCTGAGTGTATACCCCGCACAGAGCTGAGTGTATACCCCGCACAGAGCTGAGTGTATACCCCGCACAGAGCTGAGTGTATACCCCCCACAGAGCTGAGTGTGTACCCCGCACAGAGCTGAGTGTGTACCCCGCACAGAGCTGAGTGTGTACCCCGCACAGGGCTGAGTGTATACCCTGCACAAAGCTGAGTGTATACCCCGCACAGAGAGATTGTATACCCCGCACAGAGCTGAGTGTCTATCCCGCACAGAGCTGAGTGTATACCCCGCACAGAGCTGAGTGTATACCCCGCACAGAGCTGAGTGTATACCCCGCACAGAGCTGAGTGTGTACCCCGCACAGAGCTGAGTGTGTGTCCCGCACAGAGCTGAGTGTGTGTCCCGCACAGAGCTGAGTGTGTGTCCCGCACAGAGTGAGTGTATACCCCGCATAGGGCAGAGTGTATACCCCGCACAGGGCAGAGTGAGTGTATACCCCACACAGAGCTGAGTGTGTGTCCCGCACAGAGCTGAGTGTGTGTCCCGCACAGAGCTGAGTGTATACCCCGCACAGAGCAGTGAGTGTATACCCCGCACAGGGCAGAGTGTATACCCCGCACAGGGCAGAGTGAGTGTATACCCCGCACAGAGCAGAGTGAGTGTATACCCCGCACAGAGCAGAGTGAGTGTATACCCCGCACAGGGCAGAGTGAGTGTATACCCCGCACAGAGCTGAGTGTATACCCCGCACAGAGCAGAGTGTATACCCCGCACAGAGCAGAGTGTATACCCCGCACAGAGCAGAGTGTATACCCCGCACAGAGCAGAGTGTATACCCCGCACAGAGCAGAGTGTATACCCCGCACAGAGCAGAGTGGGTGTATACCCCGCACAGGGCAGAGTGAGTGTATACCCCGCACAGAGCAGAGTGAGTGTATACCCCGCACAGAGCAGAGTGAGTATATACCCCGCACAGAGCAGAGTGAGTGTATACCCCGCACAGAGCAGAGTGAGTGTATACCCCGCACAGAGCAGAGTGAGTGTATACCCCGCACAGAGCAGAGTGAGTGTATACTCCGCACAGGGCAGAGTGAGTGTATACCCCACACAGAGCAGAGTGAGTGTATACCCCGCACAGGGCAGAGTGAGTGTATACCCCGCACAGGGCAGAGTGAGTGCATACCCCGCAAAGGGCAGAGTGAGTGTATACCCCGCACAGAGCAGAGTGAGTGTATACCCCGCACAGGGCAGAGTGAGTGTATACCCCGCACAGAGCAGAGTGAGTGTATACCCCGCACAGAGCAGAGTGAGTGTATACCCCGCACAGAGCAGAGTGAGTGTATACCCCGCACAGAGCAGAGTGAGTGTATACCCCGCACAGAGCAGAGTGAGTGTATACCCCGCACAGAGCAGAGTGAGTGTATACTCCGCACAGGGCAGAGTGAGTGTATACCCCGCACAGAGCAGAGTGAGTGTATACCCCGCACAGAGCAGAGTGAGTGTATACCCCGCACAGAGCAGAGTGAGTGTATACCCCGCACAGAGCAGAGTGAGTGTATACCCCGCACAGGGCAGAGTGAGTGTATACCCCGCACAGAGCAGAGTGAGTGTATACCCCGCACAGAGCAGAGTGAGTGTATACCCCGCACAGGGCAGAGTGAGTGTATACCCCGCACAGGGCAGAGTGAGTGTATACCCCGCACAGGGCAGAGTGAGTGTATACCCTGCACAGAGCAGAGTGAGTGTATACCCCGCACAGGGCAGAGTGAGTGTATACCCCGTACAGGGCAGAGTGAGTGTATACCCCGCACAGGGCAGAGTGAGTGTATACCCCGCACAGGGCAGAGTGAGTGTATACCCCGCACAGGGCAGAGTGTGTATACCCCGCACAGAGCAGAGTGAGTGTATACCCTGCACAGGGCAGAGTGAGTGTATACCCCGCACAGAGCAGAGTGAGTGTATACCCCGCACAGGGCAGAGTGAGTGTATACCCCGCACAGGGCAGAGTGAGTGTATACCCCGCACAGGGCAGAGTGAGTGTATACCCCGCACAGGGCAGAGTGAGTGTATACCCCGCACAGAGCAGAGTGAGTGTATACCCCGCACAGGGCAGAGTGAGTGTCTACCCCGCACAGGGCAGAGTGTATACCCAGCACAGGGCAGAGTGAGTGTATACCCCACACAGAGCTGAGTGTGTGTCCCGCACAGAGTGAGTGTATACCCCGCACAGGGCAGAGTGTATACCCCGCACAGGGCAGAGTGAGTGTCTACCCCGCACAGAGCAGAGTGAGTGTCTACCCCGCACAGGGCAGAGTGTATACCCCGCACAGGGCAGAGTGAGTGTATACCCCGCACAGGGCAGAGTGAGTGTATACCCCGCACAGGGCAGAGTGTATACCCCGCACAGGGCAGAGTGTATACCCCGCACAGGGCAGAGTGAGTGTATACCCCGCACAGAGCAGAGTGAGTGTATACCCCGCACAGAGCAGAGTGAGTGTATACCCTGCACAGGGCAGAGTGAGTGTCTACCCCGCACAGGGCAGAGTGAGTGTATACCCCGCACAGGGCAGAGTGAGTGTATACCCCGCACAGGGCAGAGTGTATACCCCGCACAGGGCAGAGTGTATACCCCGCACAGGGCAGAGTGAGTGTATACCCCGCACAGAGCAGAGTGAGTGTATACCCCGCACAGGGCAGAGTGAGTGTATACCCCGCACAGGGCAGAGTGAGTGTCTACCCCGCACAGGGCAGAGTGTATACCCCGCACAGGGCAGAGTGAGTGTATACCCCGCACAGGGCAGAGTGAGTGTATACCCTGCACAGGGCAGAGTGAGTGTATACCCTGCACAGAGCTGAGTGAGTGTATACCCCGCACAGGGCAGAGTGAGTGTATACCCCGCACAGCACATAACTTTGTCACCTGCTCCCGGGGCCAGTCCTGTGTATACTGTATAGCGGCAGTGCTGACTCCGCCGGCTCCTCCCTCACATGTGACCGTCCTGACATCATGGAGGTCCCGTGTCCGCTCGGATTCGGCCTGTGATGTCGCCTCTCTCCGCCTCCTTGTTGTGCTGTGTGTCAGTCCTCCCCGGCCATGATGCCTCCGCCCTCACTGCTCCCTGTTATTCCGGCTATTGTGTATAATCTGCGCGCAGCCGCCTCACACTAATCAGGAAGATTACAGATTCCTGCGCGTCCGGAAATCCCAATCCCCCCATTATCTCCTGCCCCCTCATAATTACCCTCCTCCTCCTCCTGCACCGATGCCCCGGACTTCCCCGTATATCCCCCATCCTGAGCCCATTTATCCCAGCCTGCTGCTCTCCTCCCCCTCTCATCATGTCTCTCCTCCTCCTCTGTGTCTCTCCCAGGACGTCGGCTGATCCGGGGCCGCCAGGGAAGGGCTTGGGGCTGCAGGCAGGGAGCGGGAGCTCCGGCGGTGGCCTGGCTGCGCTCATTTTGTATTAAAATGAGGAGGAGGAAGAAGAAGCTGCAGCAGCAACAGCCCCGACATCTTCCCGGAGAGCAGCGGCGGCGGCGGCACTAGGGCAGAGATCGGCAGAGGAGAGATCGGCAGCAGCTCTAGCACAGAGCACAGATCGGCAGAGCAGTGATCGGCAGCAGCTGTAGCACAGAGCACAGATCGGCAGCAGCACTAGCACAGAGCAGGATCGGCGGCGGCAGGAGGAGGAGGGATGAGTCAATACAACTAATAATTTAATGGGGACAGAGAGGAGCAGAGCAGCTGTGGACGGCGCACACTCCGGCAGCACAACTCCCATCCTCTGCCCATTGTGAGACTCTCCCATCTTCCTGCATTGTGAGAAACTACTGATCTTCCCTGTCCCCCTCCCCCTGACAGGCTCCAGCTGCTGCTCTCACTTTCCTCACTTGTCTTTCCTTCCATTTATTGTTATTATTTATTTATTTCCCGACTACTCCCCCCTCCATCCTCTGATACCTCCCATCTACTTATACATCCACCTGTCAACTACTCCCATCCTCATATCCTGGAAGAAAAACTTTGCTGCTCTTATTTATTATTGGACTGAATGGACCTGAGTGGAAGGCGGCAGCGTCTGCTCTCTGTTATCTGCCACCCCCTCTATCCCTGATCTCCATCCCCTCCTGTCACTATGCGGGGGCTCCATTTGATCGCAAGCTCTTTGGACACGTCTCCAGACTGAGTGACAGCTCCTTCCTCTTCTGATCATCTCTGAGTATTACAGACTTTTTTTAATCTCGCTCGTCCTTCCTTTGCACATTATTTTTTTTCTAGATCTTTTATTTAATTTCCTCCATTTTGGGGGAAGCAGATTGGTCCAGGAGAGCGGCTCCGTGGTGCTGTCAGTGGACGCCCTCCGTTTCTGTGGAGTGGTGAGTATGCTGCCCTGTCAGATTGGGAGCACTTTGCTTCTTTGTCTCTTTAAAAGGTCAAAGTGAAATCCTGGCCGGGATTGTGGACGGGAGGCTGCAGCGCCTCGTCTGTGACCTGCCGGGGTCTTGTGTGTCCATGTCCTGCCTGGGGTCTTGTGTGTGACCTGCCGGGGTCTTGTGTGTCCATGTCCTGCCTGGGGTCTTGTGTGTGTGACCTGCCGGGGTCTTGTGTGTCCATGTCCTGCCTGGGGTCTTGTGTGTGTGACCTGCCGGGGTCTTGTGTGTCCATGTCCTGCCCGGGGTCTTGTGTTTGTGACCTGCCCGGGGTCTTGTGTGTGTGATCTGAAGGGGTCTTGTGTGTCTGTCTCTGACCTACCCAGGGTCTTGTGTGTGTGTGTGTGTGTGAAACCTGCCCGGGGTCTTGTTTGTGACCTGCCCGGGGTCTTGTTTGTGACCTGCCCGGGGGTCTTGTTTGTGACCTGCCCGGGGTCTTGTTTGTGACCTGCCTGGGGTCTCGTTTGTGACCTGCCTGGGGTCTTGTGTGTCTGTGACCTGCCCTGGGTCTTGTGTGTGTGTGTGTGTGTGTGTGTGTGTGACCTGCCCGGGGTCTTGTATGTGTGTGTCTGACCGGTCTGGGGTCTTGTCTGTGACCTACCCAGCATCTTGTATGTGTGATCTGTCCGCTACCTCGTCTGTGTCCTGCCCCGGGTCTCCTGGGACGCTGGCGATGATGCCCTGTCATTGCCATACGTGGGGTGATGGCGGTGAGGAAACTTTTCCCTGCTCCCGCCATGCACTTTCCTCCAGAATGTAATTCTTCCTACAATCAGGAGTGATTTCCATGTATTTTTGGTGCCATACGTGTCTTGTGTACATACACACCCCTTCTGTATATACACGGGGTAATTATATACCTGCGTACGCTGATTCATATACACTTCCCTGGTCATTAACTCTGTGTGTCATCCTCATGTTTGACCCTTAAACGCCCCATATCCCCTCCATTGTAGACCCCTTTCTTATCATTAATCTTAAAATTAGACCATTTCTTTTTGATTACTGTGAAAACTTCCCCAGGTGCTCGGAGTGTGAGGAAACGCTTCTTGAGAACTTTTATAACCATTATTAGATATGACTTAACAATCATAAGGACATAGTCCTCCATGAACGGTTTGTCTGTGGAGCGGTGATGTGTTCTGGCTTCTTCTCCTCCTCGCGATGGTTTTATTTGTATTAGTTCTGTTGGATTTTGCTGTTTGTTGTCATCAGGGTTATAAATCTCAGCCCCCATCCTCCGCACGTGCCATGAATGGGTTAATAAGAGCAGCTCTGGCTGCAGGGACAGCTCCAGATAGTCACCGCCTTGTGCTGTCATTGTGGGCACCGCTCTGCTTGTCATTATTTGTAAGGGATCTAGGTGAACTTTAGCCCTGAGCTCCGAGCTTTCGATGGGGGGGAAATTCAATGATTTCTGCTGGTTTGATCCAGATTTGGTGCTGATGTGGGGAGTGATGGATCCACCAGCTAAAAGTGGTGACTGATCGGTGTCACATCAGGTCCACACTATGACTGATCGTTATTGTCTGAGCTAAAACAGTCAAGATTTCAATATAATATATTAATAAATGCTTACTAATGACCAAGATAAGTGTTGTGTCTGGACCGGAGAAGTTGTAGCTTGGACTTTCTTGGCAGTGATAGAAGTTTGGAGATGACTCCACGCATGGCCCCATGTTGCATCTTCTAGTTTGGGCTTTGTTGTTATCTGTAAATCTATAAAGAGCTAGTCTCTCGGGTTTCTTCCGTCTATAGACGACTGTGTTACAAAAGTTTCCTTGATCTTCTGAGGGCCTTTCTCTTGAGACTTGGAGAGGTCCAGGTCAAGTTCTGTCCATGCTCAGCAGGAGGTCAATATATAGAGTTCCCTTGAGCCACTAAATCACACAGGTACACCTCCTCTGTCCCAGCTGACCCTTTCCTTAACCCCTAACTACATATATTTGACCCCAGACTTCAAGTGACAACTGCTAAACCGAAATGTCAGAAGTTCCTACTGGAACCAACATGTCGGAACTGATAAAAAGTAAAGTCCAAGATCCTCCTAGTTGTGTCTTTGACCGGTGCAGATGGTGACACACTTGTCATAGGTTCTTGACTCATTCTATACAATGATGAGACTTTATAAAAGATCCATCATGACCGTCTTATAGAAGACTGGGCGGTCTCTTCTCTCCAGGTCTACTAAAGTACTGCCATGTGTATTAATGTATGTCTATACAAGTAAAATTGGTTGTGGGCTTTTTTTTTCTTCTCCCCCCTCTTACAGACAGTACGCCTCGCTGATTTATAAATACTTCTGTTTTTTTTTTTAATTATGCCAGGTGATCCTTAGAGGCGGGACTGAGCATGGATCATTCGAACGAGACAACTCAGGGGATAGAACATTCAGAAATGTCTAACAATGTAAGCGATCCAAAAGGTCCGCCAGCCAAAATAGCCCGCCTTGAGCAGAATGGAAGTCCTCTAGGAAGAGGAAGACTTGGAAGCACAGGAGCAAAAATGCAAGGGGTGCCACTTAGACACTCTGCACACATGATGAGGACCAGTATCAGAAAAGGTAATCTGCTTTTCTCATCCTCAATCTTTAGGTGATGCAGAATCTGCTACTGAGTCCTATGATTGATTTTTCTATTTTTTTTTTTCCAAAACGAGAATTTGAGTTCCAACTTTACTTCCCCCACCCCCAAATTTTTTTTTCCCTTCACTTTTAGTCCCTTTATATTCCATTTCTTTTATTATAGTTGCTTTTGGATTTAATTCCATTTATATATATATATATATATATATATATATATATATATATATATATATATATATATATATATATATATATATATATATATATATATATATATATATAATTACTTCAATACTTACTAACCCTAAGTATGGTTAGAGGGAAAAAAAAGTCCATTAATATCCACAGTTTAAGATGATCTTCGGCTCATTTCGGTCTTTAAGAAGCATAATCTTTAGCATTTATTTGGCTTTTTTCCTTTTTTAATAGTAAATAATGCCTTATTTATAGTAGCTGTTCTGCTTCTTTTTTCCTTTCTAGAAGACAATGTCTTATTTTTCAGACCTCTGATCATTTTCAAGTTTTGGTCGTAGAAGGCAATGGAATTTCATTGTCCTCAAAGTGTAACATTTATCATACAATCATTCATTTTGCATTCAGTTTGGCGAAAACAAAGCAGATATTGATCCTCAGATGAACAGACACAGCAGTCGGTATTGTTAGATCTCTATCTATTAAAATGGAAAAACAGCACTTCAGCAAATTCTTTGGCCTCTGCTCATGATTACCCTATTTATTGATTGTTTGCCAAGAATGTATGCATCTTAAGAAAGCCAGGGTAGAAGAAGCATTAAAAAATATAATTTATTATGGCTTTTCAAGGCGAGCACATTAATATTGTACCGAGGAGCTGGCGCGAGACTCTATACGAGGACTTTCTGACGCCTGCAAACCTATAAGTTCTATAAATTCCTAAATAGGAGATTTCGGCCGTCTCTGGTACTGTGTGATATTTGGACGTTATTAGACAAGGGTACTACAGACTTTCATTGCTCCTTATGCAGACTTGTTGTTTACATAGTCATAAATGTTCAGCAAAAGCCCGAGCAGTGCCTTCAGGTTGGAATCATCTTGTATTTTTAGCACTTACCAAAGCTTTCCTCCTTTTTCTTTTTTTTTTTTTAAATGCTGGACAGTTATAAAGTTGCTGAGCCAAGTATTAGATCAGAAGGGAGCAGTGGTGTGACAGCGCCGCAGTGTAATGCTGATCACTGGTCATAGATATATGGGATGTGGAGCCCACCATGGGTGCTCTTCAGAGCGTCACTTCTTGTGTATAGGACGTGGAGGGTAACATGGGTGCTCTTCAGAGCGTCACTTCTTGTGTATATTACGGGGAGGGTAACATGGGTGCTCTTCAGAGCGTCACTTCTTGTGTATAGTACGTGGAGGGTAACATGGGTGCTCTTCAGAGCGTCACTTCTTGTGTATAGGATGTGGAGTGTAACATGGGTGCTCTTCAGAGCGTCACTTCTTGTGTATAGGGCGTGGAGGGTAACATGGGTGCTCTTCAGAGCGTCACTTCTTGTGTATAGGATGTGGAGTGTAACATGGGTGCTCTTCAGAGCGTCACTTCTTGTGTATAGGACGTGGAGGGTAACATGGGTGCTCTTCAGAGCGTCACTTCTTGTGTATAGGACGTGGAGGGTAACATAGGTGCTCTTCAGAGCGTCACTTCTTGTGTATAGGACGTGGAGGGTAACATGGGTGCTCTTCAGAGCATCACTTCTTGTGTATAGGACATGGAGGGTAACATGGGTGCTCTTCAGAGCGTTACTACTTATGTATGAGATATGAAGCCTAACATGGGTGGATATGAGATATGAAGCCTAACATGGGTGCTCTTGAGAGCATTACTAATTCTGTATGGGACATGAAGCCTAACATAACATTCTTCAGAACGTCACTTATATATGGGATGTGGAGCCTAACATAGGTGCTCTTCAGAGCATCACTACTTATATGTGGGATGTGGGGGGTACCATAGGTGCTCCTCAGAGCGTCACTACTTGTATATGGGATGTGGAGGGTTCCATAGGTGCTCTTCAGAGCGTCACTACTTATATCTGGGATGTGGAGCATAACATAGGTGCTCTTCAGAGCGTCACTACTTATATATGGGATGTGGAGCATAACATAGGTGCTCTTCAGAGCATCACTACTTATATATGGGATGTGGAGCATAACATAGGTGTTCTTCAGAGCGTCACTACTTATATATGGGATGTGGAGCATAACATAGGTGCTCTTCAGAGCGTCACTACTTATATATGGGATGTGGAGGGTTCCATAGGTGCTCTTCAGAGCGTCACTACTTCTATATGGGATATGGAGGGTACCATAGGTGCTCTTCAGAGCGTTACTACTTATATATGGGATGTGGATTGTAACATATGCTCTTCAGAGTGTCACTACTTCTATATGGGATGTGAAGCTTAACATAGGTGTTCTTCAGAGCCTCACTTCTTGTGTATGAGATGTGGAGGGTAACATAATTGCTTTTCAGAGCGTCACTTTTTATATATGGGGTGTGGAGGCTAACGTAGGTATTCTTCAGAGAATCACTTCTTGTATATGGGTCGTGGAGTGCCACTGTGTAATGCTGATCACTGGTCATAGGAGATATATGGGATGTGTTGCCCACCATGGGTGCTCTTCACATCGTCCATTCTTGTGTATAGGACGTGGAGGGTAACATGGGTGTTCTTCAGAGCGTTACTACTTATGTATGGGACATGATGCCTAACATAGGTACTCCAGAGCGTCACTACTAATAAATGGGATGTGGAGGGCAACATAGGGGCTCTTCAGAGCGCCACTTCTTATATATGGGACGGAAAGCCTAACATGGGTGCTCTTCAGAGCGTCACTTCTTAAAAGGTTGGATCCTCAATGCTTTTTTACATGTCGGAGAGGATCCGTTAATTAAAATCTGCCCATTCGTCAGTAAGCTCTTAATTGCTCCGAGCTGTGTAACATCTATATATTTCTCTGCAATGATCCAGCAGTTGTAAGTTGGGAGCGCAGGGAGCCTCTGCATTGAATAGATGGTAATCTACTCCTCTGTGCCAGGAGAGAACAAATGAGTGACTTGTATAAGGTCGCAAGGAGAGTTCACATAATGAATTGAGCTCCCCTCACCCACTTCAAAGACGGAGGAATCCCCACTTAGCTACTCCTTCAGAAGAGAATAGCTACAGTCTTCCTACACGTTGGAAGAATTTTCTAGATGTTAACCTATTCTGTACCAAACTGGACCACGGAGCGCAGCAGTATGTCGAGCCCTGGATTGCGTATGTGACTTTTATAGTATGCGACTGTGCAGTTTCTGTTGTGTAAATATTTTACATTCACCCATTCTATTGGGAAATGTGGCACCTACCTTTTTTAATTTGTAGGTAGCGTAACATGTCTCACTTGTCTATTATTGGATATCCTTGAGTTAAAAAGTCACTTTATGTGACATTATTCCATAGTTGACTTATAAGACCACATACCACAACCTGATCTCCTGCTCCAAGGTGTACAGGTGCCGTGTGCTGCCAGGTTGGCTGTGATATTTACTGTGACTCTTAGATTGTCGTTCACTCCAGTGTGGGTTTTTTTGTTTTTTTTTTTTAAATCACAGTGTAGCAAATTATTTATTTTTGATTTATATAAATATTTTTTAACTATTTTAATCAAAGGGTTAATAAGATGGGAATTTGAGGGGTGTGTTGTGTTTTTTTTACTTGATCCTTCAGAGATGACATATGTTCTGACCAACCTGCAGAGCTGAGCGGTTGGCACTTCTAGGCTGATGACGTGTATATTTTCATTCTTAGAAGTAGCGCTCTGTTTTCTTGCTATTCGGTCATCTCAAAGTCAGGCTGAACTTGCTTCTTGCTGTGTTTGGTCCCAATGATTTTTGTGTTTTTGGTTTGATTATCTGGTTATTGATACAAGCATTTTTTTTTTTATTTCTTCAACCACAGGAAATATGCTTCCAGTTTTCTGCGTCGTGGAGCACTATGAAAATTTCATCGAGTACGACTGCAAAGAAGAACATGCAGAATTCGTATTGGTTAGGAAGGACATGCTTTTCAACCAGTTGATCGAAATGGCTCTTCTCTCCCTCGGATATTCTCACAGTGCAGCTGCCCAGGCCAAAGGTGAATAGAACAGTGGAAGGAAAATATTATACTTTAAAAAAAAAAAAAAAAAAAATATATATATATATATTAAAAAATTATATATGAAAATTTTTTATTTATATATATATATATATATATATATATATATATATATATATATATATATATATATATATATATATATATATATATATATTAGATAATATATCTAATTTTTTTTTTTTTTTTTTTTTTTTTTTTTTATAAATTATATATTTCCTAACCAAATTGTGGCTAGTAGTAAGGAACTTCAGGCATTATCACTGAATCATTAGCATGTCTATTGACCTTAATAATATGGTCCACTGAGAATGTGGGAGAAATGTTGAGCAGATCTGAGCAGATGGAATGCTGAGAGTCGATTTGCATTTCTGACTAAATACCTAGATGTGTTTCACTTTTCACATTTTTATTATTATTTAGGCAGCGTAAGTTGCTGCTGACTATTTCAATACTGTTTTAGGTGTGAAATCATTTAAGCTTTAGCGTCTCTGAATTTATTATGCGCTGATTTAGTTTATTGTTAATTAACGCAGGTCAAGATCTAGATCTTTTTTTTTTTCTTTTACCTTTTTTAGTATCATTTGTTTGTTTGTTTTTCTCTTGTTCTGTTTTTGGTGGAAATGTTTAGGCAGTGTTTTATGCCTCGTGTATGTTGTTGTGTTTTGGTTTGTTTCTGTTCTTGGTGGAAATAGCCAATCAGTGTTATTCTTTGTGTGTGTTGTGTTTTTTTGTTTTGTTTTCTCTTCTTCATTGAAATAGTTACTCAGTGTTTGGGTTTTTTTTCTGTTTTTGGTGTAAATGGCTAGGCAGTGTTTTCTGCCTTGTGTGTGTTGTTGTGTTTTAGTTTATTTCTGTTCTTCATGGAAATAGCTACTCAGTGTTATGCCTTGTGTTTTTTTTCTTTTTTTTTTTTTTTTTGTATTTTTCTGTTCTTGGTGGAAATAGCTGGTCAGTGTTATGCTTTGTGTTTTCTGTTGTGTCTTGTTTTTGCTTTTTTTTTCTCTTCTGTATGTTGCTAATTAGGGCTGTCACTTTGTCCTCATGGTGTAGGGCTAATCCAGGTCGGTAAATGGAATCCAGTTCCACTCTCCTGTGTGACAGATGCTCCCGATGCGACTGTAGCAGATATGCTTCAAGACGTGTTTCATGTGGTCACCCTGAAAATACAGCTACACAGGTGAGTGATACCGCGGCTCACTATCACACGTGTTTAATGACAGGCAGCCATAGAGCTAAATCAAAGTTTAAAAGAAATCCAA